>NW_013550607.1:261333-793326 GCF_000835455.1 Fonsecaea pedrosoi CBS 271.37 | reverse complement strand
ACACACACACACACACACACACACACACACACACACACACACACACACACACACACACACGGGGCAATCTTGGAAGATTCACGCCTGTGGACCCAGGAAGTGACACCGGATCAGAGCGACGTGACATGGCTAGGACGTCAGTATTTAGCAACATGCGATGATTGACTGAAGATAGACTGTACCTCGACATTCCCATACAAGCCGGTTCCCAGGGCGCATGTTTCCTCACCGTCTCGCCGTCAACAGGATTTGACATAGTCTGTCAACTGAATATGCTGGAACCTCACTGACACATATTAGTGACTTGTATGAGCGCCGTAGTCGTGGATTTGGCCCTCTTTGAGACCGCCCTTCAGCAACATAGCCCCTTACACCGAGGCAGATATTTCTTGTTGCGTAGAGCTGCAAGCAACCCACAGGATGGTTGCACAAGAAAGCCAGCAGCAAACTGAAAGACTCAGCGTTGGCGAGGCTGACAACCAGGATAGTCACGGGATTGTCGGAAGGGTGAGGCAGTCAACCACCACAGTGTCACACAAGGTGAGTCCATCTTCACGGACTGCTGCCTACACAGGTGATGTAGTCAGTAGTATTCGCGTGTCCCGGCTGATGGCGGGTGAGGACGGTTCAGGACGGCTGCTAATGGCTGCTCATGACTGCTTCTCCGTATATTCTCCTTGAATTCTCGTCCTCGTCCTCGTCCTCGTCCTCGTCCTCATCCTCGTCCTCGTCCTCGTCCTCATCTTCATCCTCATCCGCATCAGCCTCCTGCTTCCTCCACCTGCGTCTTTCTCGTTAAACCAAATAAAGAGCCCCTAGCCAGTTCAGTCTCTGCAAGATTCTAATCCATCCTACCCAGTCAGGCCTCCTGGCATCGTCACCGACAATATGTTGGTAGATGAGCTTCCTGTGAGAGAAGGTCATCAGTGGTTTTCCATTGAACACGGTGAAACGACGAGATTGTACTTCGAATACTTTGTACAGGCGTTGTTCGATGAGTATCCTCGTGGGTACGCTCCGGAATTCGCTGTTCGTTCCCCCCTTCACCTCCAAGTTGACATTGGCTGATCAATTCATAGTACCTGGAACGTCAACTTTGGTACCTGGCGCCTTATGAACTACCTCGCGTAAGTACAGAATACCCCTCCTCCAACCAAACATACCACTAAGCCAACGCAGGAGAAACTCGAGAAATGCTTAGCATGGTGAAGCAACGACGTCAACAAAGAAAGCGACGCGACACGGCAATGGATATCCCCCAAACCCTTCCCCCCAAAAAGAAAACAGACAAAAACAACAAAAACAACAGAAGCGTGGCGAGGTAAAGAGAGTTGGGTGGAAGGAGAGGACAAGATTGTAAAGAGGGCACCTTAGATCCTATTCATAATTCATCTCATGGCCATTGGACGCCGGCGGACAGGAACATGGCAACGGTTGCAGAGTTGTGCCAAACACACAAGGGTGTCGTGGGGGTAGTGGCACAACACACGGAGCTAGAATAGGCGCATGTCAATAGAGACTAGATCACGGTCGTCTCTCCAATCAAATCCCATTGTCCAAGACCTTTGTTATAAGTCTCTCCCAGAGAAAAAGAATTTTCTGTCGGACACAACCCGTGGAAATGTGCGTTTGGTGCGTGAATGTTCAAAGTGATTGTAAGACAGAAAGTCACTCAGCCTCGTTCCCTTCACGTCGCCCTTGCGATACTCAAGGCCAGTTCACAACCCCTCTGGCACTAGGACACTAGTCACTAGCGAGGTTGTCTGGGTGACAAGAAACGGGAAAGTCCCAGCAAATTCACGCCACACCATCACCATCCTCAAGTATGCTGCCATCCTGCCAGTGGAATGTACTTGGAGGTTATCTCGTCGGAGGCCCTGCCCGCACTTTTTTTTCATCACTCGCAAGCCCTGGCAACAGCTAATCGAAGGACATTCGGGCTCACCCAGCAAAGACGTACAACGTTGTCGCACTCACGTACTTTCCAAAGCAACCTGCTAAGCCAGAGGCAGAGGCAACTTTCTGTTTTAAAACTCCTTATATGGCAAGGCATGTTGTTGATCTCAGACCAACCAGAGCCTCTCGCTTGGACAAGACTGCCAAGCTTGCGGTAGGAGATTTCGCCATTGGCGGAAGAGGAAAGAGTACGGCGTACGAAGCCAGTGCCGTGTACGAGGATAAACCAATTTTCCACCAACTCAGTTCTTTTTCCCTGTCCTTTGCACTTGGTACCTCCAACTGCCTCGTATGTCACTGGTGCAGCTGCTCCCCCCTGTCATGTGACACTACATAACGTGCTGTGCGCGCGCACAAGCACACACATACACACATGGGTGAAGCTGATTCCGGGTACGACCTTGTCGCCGACCCCACATCTGCGCAAACTCCGACATCGTTGTGTGAAGCTCAACCACCCACCAACTGAATTCCGAAGAATGCCGACCTCGGGAGATACCGGAAGGAACAAGTCTCCGAAACTTGGGGGCCTGGAAGAAAAGAGCACTTGGAGCAGCAGCAGCAGGAAGGGTGTCGAGTTAAGCAAGCCGCTTTGATGGCAACAATAAATATGTTCCCGCTGTTTGGTCAGGGGTAGGCGGAACCTTGCTGGATTGGGCGTCCTTTCGTCGCTTACTGCGATGAGGCACCCGTATACCTCGTATAATCTACTACTGGGAGTGACGGAGACGAGGCTGGCCATACCAGCAGCATGAACAAAGGCGTTATCAGGCGACGGCGCACACCCCATTTCCGTGGCAACTAACACAAATCACTTGGTTTCTTTGTCTGGTACCCCTATCAACAACGACTTTCCCATCATGGTAACCCAAATTCATTCCAGCCACTGACTGGCTCCCCCTGGCTGTACCACACTGGGCTCCTCGTTAATCATGCTCTCAGCATCTCCCACCTGTTTTCTTTCCGTCACCTCCCGACTCCTCAATCGTGAACGCACGGCGGCCAGACGCCCACTGCTGATGCCGGGGATCGGGCTCCTCGGCCCATCAGACTCAATCTTATTGTTCTTGTTCAACGCCAATCCTTGGGATCCGCCCTTGTCCCTCATGACTGCTAATTGTTATTGTAAAGGCTCTGCTGACGAGGAAAGTCGATTGAGATGGAGGTAGACGTCGGTCCCATATCTTTTTGCAGCACCTGTTAGCTCCACTGCACTCGAACCAGGAACAAGGGGGGGCAAAGAGACTCACCCTTCCATGGAAATCAGTTTCAAATCTCCACCAAAATACCTTGCGTACAATCTCGACAGTGGCAAACCATACCCAAACCCAGCCATCGGCGCCTTGAAGTCACTAGCATTAAAACCCGGATCCAATTCTGGTGTCGTGTCGACTGTAGTGTACATGTAAGTCCAGACGAGTGGAATGGCAGATCGTGGGATTCCGCCTCCCTCGTCGCTGATTTTGATCGTGATATCCTCTTTCCCCTCGGCCACAATCACCTTTGTTACAGGGAACTCCTCCTTTTCGGCCCCATGCGTCTCCACCACGGCGCGCAGCGAGTTCTTGAGGGTCTCGAAGAGCATGTGCGACAAGTGACCCGGTACGTACATGAAGGTCAGGTTGGGTGGGCAGAAGAGCTGGACCTTGGGGGCGTCAAATAAGCCATAGTGATCCTCGCACACAAAACGGGCATTTTCAATGGCCTCTTCTGCCAATTCCCGAACGTTGGTCTTGGTGCATATTATGCCAACATAGTTGGGGTGTCTGTTGGTGGTCTGATCGGTCAAAGCAATATGTTGCCCAATAAGCATCCTTATGCCAATGCGGGACATGTAGAACCGATCGAGGAAGGACTGGATGGAGGAGTCGATCTGCATACGTTGCTGTTTACGCTTCCACTCATTGATGCCCTGGGCCACAGTGGTGACAACAGGGTCGTGTCTTCTCTTGATGATCTCCAGGGTTCGGGCGAACTTGCGGTTGTACTCGGAAAGGACGGGAGGCCACTCCTTGCCGTCGTCCAGAGCTGCGAAATAGCGACGCGAGTTCATCCCACTCTTGCCGTTACCATTGCCATGGTCCTTGAGACTCGGGTTTCGCGTGGTGGCGGAGAGTTTGGTACTGGACTTCTTGGGCGGATTGAGGAGGCGGTCTCGGGTTTCGGTGTCTAAATGAGGTCGCGGAAGGGTGGTGATTTCCTCAAAGGATTGAGCATACCAGTCTCGCACCTTTTGAATCGAAGGCATGTCATTGAGACCATCGGGTAGTTTATCCAGCTCTTCTACACGGTGCGCGAGACGAACGGGAAGCTCTTCGGAGAGAAATTGTGACGCACGAAACAGAGTTCCTATACGCAGAGTCAGCCACAGTCCCGAGAGCGGGCGCGAGTCTTTGCAATGACATACCAGCAGAAGGCTTCTCTCCAAACTGAACCATCTGTCGAAGACTGACTCCTGTGGGCGGAAAGCTGGCATAGTGTCCAATGGTTTGCATGAGCTTCTCAGTAGGCTTCCACGACATCTTGAGCGACGTTCAGGCCTTGCGGCCTGCTTCGGTAGGGACGAACAATTCGAAGGACCTGAATGAATGAATCAAGGGACAGCAACAATTGACTTGGTGCAGCAGTATGACTCGAAAACCAGCCAGGAACGTGTGGAGGATCGAGGTCCGATGTTCTCCGACCGTTGGAGGTTCACTGTAGGGGTGCCGAGGCAGCGTGCGGCAGTGACGAAAGTCGCTCAAGGTGGGCTGGATGAGGTTTCTCCTTCGACTGCGAGCACCAGGACAAGGGACGTCTTGTCAGTGTATAAGTGAGGGGAGAGGCAATGGCAGCGCAGTATAGTACAGCATGCAAAAGAGAAAAAAATTGAGAAAGCTAGACGACGCAGGTGACAGGTGATTGTGTGTATGTGACTCGTGCGTGTGAGCAGCAACCAGAGAGGGACAAGGGTTGCCGCCGCCCGGACGAAGGTGGTGGTGCTCTGTGGATGTTGCGGTGCTGCGGCAATGCTTGTGGGCGGTGGTGCTTAGGCTCTGGGCCTAGGCTTAGCCCTGGCTCAACAGCCCTGGCAATTCATCTTCCGCTTGGGCTTCTCGGCTGTGGGGAGCATAATGATTGTGGAGTTGGGCCCAATATCCTCCCTGATTGGATCTCGGACTCATGGACCTGGCTGGCCGTCTCTCCTCCTTTAGGACCACCGTCAGCCTCGAGCCTTTCTGTCCTTCCCTTTGCTCCGGTTGCCTCCCAAAGCCCTTCCGACAAGGCTCGATGCTGTTTCGCCCATTTCATTTCCGAGTGTCCGCCGAACATCCAACTTCTTTCTAGCACCCATCCTTTTTTTTGATTCGCCTTGACCATGTCCAGTTACAAAACATAAGGTCATTCGACCTTTGCCCGAGAGCATCGCTTGTCGCTCTCGTTCCTCGCCTCTTCCTTCTGGTTTGTCAAGGTCTCGATTGATGGTCCCGGTTCAATCCCGCTTCATACGGTGCCGTGGGCCAATGCATCGTTGGTTCATTTGGGTGTTTCAAATCGAAGACATCTTTGAAGCGACACCTGAAAACATGTGGGAGGTGGGAAGAAGCTTTTCTCGCTCCCGATATGGTCTTGTTGTTCCTAGGAAGCTCCAGTCGTTTATGACTAGCCAGGAACGAATATAGACTCGCCTTCTCTTGCCTTACAAGATCCGGAGTCTGTGGCTGGAGCGAAACATTCTGTCTTCTGTGTGAAGAATTCTAACGTGGCTGTCAAGGCCCATGTGTTGGATGTGTTGGATATGTTGAATACCATTCCTACTACTGTAATGCAGCTTCCATCCCTATTCGACCACGAAAGGTGCGAGAATTGATGGCATCCCTTTGCCCATTCATTCAAGCAGCTTTTGTTGATTCAGAATCCGATTCCTGGGATCGTATGAGCTTTGTGACCGTCTACCTCGTCCCGTGTATGGTCTTGCTCGGACTTCTCGCTCTCTTCAGGTTTGCGGTTAGGTACAGTAGAGGCCGGGGGGCTCTCGCTATCGCTACCGGTAAGAAGACTTTGGCTGCATCACGAGGATGGGACGAGCGTTGCTGTTGACCGTCGGGTATGGAAGGGTTCTCCTATAATGACGAGCTTAGGGAACCTTGAAGAACGAGAGTGAATGAGTGATGAGGGACCAGATCTCGTCGCTGCGACTGCTCAGTCACTTGAAAGGAATGCAGTGAGAGAAAGTTAATGCCTGAGGTTGACAAAGACCTTGTTCCAACTTAACACCAGATGCGGAAGCCCTTCTGACGAGTTTGGTTCAGTAACGCAGTCACAATGCCCCAGCGACATCATCTCTCCTCGGTCTCTGCTTTCATCAAACGCCCTCCATCTAGGCGCATTTCGCACCTTTGACTGTTCATCATTTCCCACTTCGTGACCTGGAAAGAATCGATTCGGAATGGCAAAGGAAGATCAGGAACTGCCGCTGCAGCCACTCAGACCTCCCCTCTTAACCCGACTGAAATGGCACTTCAGAGATGGGCTTGATTACTTTAACGAGTTGAACTTCCCGCGTGTCATGTACCATCTGCTGTCCATTGTCTACTTCTGCTTCATCCTGTACCTCACGTACTACGTCCTGCCCTTACCTGGCCATTGGACTCCTATCCAGCAATCCGACAAAGTGCCCGTGGTCTCTCAGGATCTAAACAAGCAAGTCTCCACCAAATGTCTGTTGTGTGGGCACAAACCTGACGTCCAAGTGAACCAGTTACTTTGGTTCTTTTCGCGGATCTTCCGAGTGTAACATTCGTGCCATCGATCTGTACCAGCCTCCGTCGCAGGATCCACCGCTCCATGGCGCTCCTAAGGCCTACTGTCCTCGCCGCAAGGATCTTCTGGAGGCAATGTCAGGAGGGGGTAGGATCGGGTTTGATGCACCATACTTTCCAAGAGGTGAGATTACTGCCGCGTCAAATATATATCGTACCCTTCCTAAAAACCCGTGACATTAGACTGTCATTACCGTTGGTACTCGGTGGAAGAGATCTGCATGATCCTGGAACGCTTTGACGCCATCGTCTTTGTGGGTGATAGCAGCATCCAGGCCATCTACAACGGACTCAGCATCCTCTTGCGACAAGACTTGACTCACGGAGCCCTTAGGACCTGGGACATGGACAAGGAGAAGCTCCGTCAATGCAGTTGTGACAACCAGTTCACCTCTCAAGCCTGCTCCGAGCACTTCATCACATCTAGCAACGACCTCACAAGCCACCATCTAGGCCGCGCCGATCACCCCTATCTCTGCAGCCGAACGGCCCATTCCTTCCTCGAGACCGGCGGCTCACCCTCCCCATCATTTGCGATTGAAAAGTTCAAACAAATAGTCCCTCGCGTGGGACGATCAAACTATCACCCGATCGCTATCGTCCACGGGCTCTCTCCGAACACTGCGACCCCGGAGACTGCCATCGCGTCGCTCGAAGAATTCTTGGCCCTGGCAGACTCGTCGCACAGAAAGACGCCTATGCTCTGGATCGGCCCCACTGCGTCCGGCCACACTGAGATCCGCGGTCGCAAGGGAAACCAGGAGATATGGGACTTTGATCGGCGCCTTGCGTTCGTGGCCGAGGACAACGACGTAGAAGTGTTGAGAATGTGGAACATGACGGTGCAGACAACCAGTTGGGACGGAATGAGGTTTGGAGAAAAGGTCGCTATCACCCAGGCCATGATGGTGCTGAACTGGTTGGGCAGATTGCCTTCTAGCTGAAAAGGAAGAGAGGGAAATCGGAATTCGACATGTCAGGAGTCCAAGAGGAAGCAAACACGCAGCCACGGAGACTGTGTGTAATCGAACAAAGTGAAAAGAAGGTATCCGTGGATGCTCACAGACTGTGGGATACAAGGGAGGACAGGTCAGAAAACCTTGCACGAAACAAAGGACGTGGTGAAGAAGACGATGCGGTCTCATCATTCGCCTGGAGTTCGATCAGATCCAACAGTGCGAGAAGTCTTGCGTTCAAGACCCGTTTATGCTGGACGACATGTCATTCGTTCATTGAGCGGCGAGGATCTGGTGGGAGATTGACAGATCGTGTCAATAGGAGTAAAATACTAGTAGAGTTCTTGTGAGCTTATGTCTCATCCGGTGCTTTGTGACTCTCAAAAAAAGGGGCGATGGTCATGCCAACAGACACAATCAGCGACGACATTGATTGTTTGTTGCTGCTGCTAGAGATAGAGGAGAAGATATCAGAGTTTGTGGGGGCAAAACAAAATATCGTTGCCGCCTTGCATCAATTGAAGAGGAGCATTTCACAATATTCTGCTCCTGGTCTGTGTGCGCCTTGCTTCGTGCAGTTGCTTTTGTTGTCACAAAAAGTACAATAGCAAGAGGCTGGCTGGCTGGCTGGCCTGCAGATGGGCTAGATCTTCTCTGGTAGCTTTAATGCTCTCCGGTCCCTGCCAGACGAAGGACTAAACCTGTCAGTCACACCACTCCAACCTCGCAATCATGGGGATGTCGTTGCTGTAAAAGCCAGTATTGTCTTCGTCCTGCATGCGTTAAAGCACGTCCTCCCTGCGCACACTGCCAGGGCATGGACTATATCTCGCGCAGTACGTCAAAACAAGACCTCCCCACTCCCCTCAGGATCTCTCCACGCCGTCCTCTTGCTTTTCAGTCGATCTCTCTTCTTCCTTTCCATCTCTGCCTCTTTGTGTATTCGGAACACCTCTTCCATATCCCCTTCTTCGTACCCGGGAGGGGGTTCGTCATCCTTGTCGAGATCCACTTCACCTAGAAGAAGGACATTCTCACCTCTAACAAGAAAGGTGCCACGGGGAATGTCGCAGTAGAGGTTGCGTGTGGGCTGTGTCTGCTCAGATTGCGACTGAGAATTCGCAGGGGTCGTAGAGGCAGATGAGGGTACAGAGACGAAATAGCGCTCTCTCGTGTCAGTGAGAACGAGATTCGCAAATTGATCCCATGATCGTAGTACACCAAAGATCTTGCGTCCGTCGCGCAGGACGAGGAGGAGTTTCTCTAGAACAAAAAAAATGTGAGATCTATTGTCTGCGGCAACGCAATGAGACGAGAGAACGCACTATCCGTTAGATCCAACAGCTGCGCGGCGGTGGTGAACATTTGCGGCGGCAATTGAGGCGCGCCTTGGGGTGGAGGGGGACCTGGGAAGACCGCATTTTGCTGATGGGGGTGCTGCGCTGGATGTGGTGGCCGTTGGGGCGACGCAGACGGCGGAGGGGGGTCATTGAGATTGAGGTTTTCCATATTGTGGAATGATAACACCGAGGGTACGGATGATACACGGTTTGTGTGGTGTTTAGTGTCGATCACCGATGGGGGCTAAGAGAAACGTGGACGGTAGGGATGGGGCAGTCGGCATCAGTTAGGATCATGGCAGCTGCTGCGACCAGAAAAGTCTCATGGGAGAAGTTTTGTCCACAATCGTAGGGGAGGGTGACGAGTTGATGGAAGTGGGATTGTACGTGTAAATTCCCTAGACTCGCTAGATTTCTACAGACTTGGTAAAATGTAGTGGAGTCGGCAGACCAAGGTTCGTGCGGCGGAGCAGTACTGCGCTTCCGCTTTGAATACTTCGCCGTGCAACTATTCTAAGCGCGCGGCTCTCAACGAATAATAGTCATTTGTTGACTCACATGTTTCTGCATTTCTTCTCTGGTGTCGACTTATGCCATCAGCGAATAGGTTGGATGTTGAATGAGGTAGGACCAAAGCACCCTCTGCAAACCCCTTTGAAAGAGCTCACTACAACCGTTTTCGACCTCACAATCTTACATCCACTAAAAGCACGGCAGATCAGACAGCCGCCTGGAAGTTCGGATTTCTGTGAATTCCGAGCGGCAAATCCTCCTCCCCTCCAGGAGGACTAACCAAGCGACGAATCAGCGAGTGCTTTGCTAATTACATCCCGATACGAAGCGGCGAACGCGCCAATCAGGACATTGTCAGCAGTCACCTTAGCCTTGTACTGCGGATGAACAACAAGTCCGATGGAAAGCATTTGTTGATCGACTGTAGCTATTGCCTATATTATAGTTGCCTAGGGACCCTCTGCTATTGAGAAATCCTCCCATTTAACCGCAGCGGACAAGCTACTACCACCTCCCAACAGTTTCACCATGTCGATCCTTGGCTTGAAACGTATGCTTGATCAGAAGCTCAACCCACCCAAACCGGTGACCGAGTCCTTCGCTTCTCGCACAATTCTGTTGACAGGCGCCACGTCAGGATTAGGACTGGAGGCTGCCAAAAAGATTGCGGCGCTTCACGCCGACAGACTCATCATTACAGCACGAACAGACGCAAAGGGTCAGGCCGCAAAGAAGGAGATCGAAGACTTTGTCAAAGCCGGTGCGGGAGATGCGGCGGCCGACAAGACCGAAATCATTCCCATGGTGCTCAACATGGGCTCATTCGCTGAAGTTCGAAACTTTGCAGAGACGCTCAAATCCATATTCCCAGCCATCGACGGCGCAATATTGAACGCTGGGATGTTGAACGGGAAATATGTCCAGAGCAGTGACGGTTGGGAGGAGACGCTCCAAGTCAACACCCTCAGCACGTTCCTGCTGGGCATTCTTGTCTTACCACTCCTCATTGCCGCAGCAGACTCGGGCAACAATAAAGACTACAAGCCCCACCTCACGTTCGTCTCCTCTGGCACTGCCTGGATAATCAAGCCGGAGCAGATGAAGACATTTATCGCCAGCGAAACGCCTCTGGAGGACCTGAGTGCGCAACAGAATTTCCCTCCCGGGATTGCTGGTGGAGCAACACAATACGGCACGTCCAAGCTGGTGCTCGAGTACGCAGTTCGTCACCTCGCTGCGTCACCTGCCGTCCAGGATGCTGATGGCAAGCCCAAAGTCATCATCAACACTACCTGCCCAGGCCTGTGCAAAAGCGACCTGGGACGCAATGTGGGTACCAACTTTTTAATTAGGTTCATCCAGTGGCTCATGCACAGCATCTTCTCTCGAACGGCCGAGCAGGGTGCGAATTCCTACCTCACAGCCCTGGTCCGCGGCGAGGAAACCCATGGGGAGATGTGGAAGAATGATCGAGTATTTGAGCCAGGCCCGATGCTGAAGACCGAAGAGGGAAGGGCGTTTGGTGAAAAGGTGTGGAGCCAAGTACTGTCGGTCATCCTCAAAGCGGATCCCAGCACGAAGGCTTTCTTTGGTTGAGCTGTCGACTCTTCGCCTTTACTTGATTGGCAGCTTTCAAGGCAGGCTGTTGGTGCATAGTCATGAGTTCTGTTCAGCTGGAACTAGCTTGCTATCAGTGGACGATGTGTCTTTGCTGAGTCGAAGACGCAGAAATATACTTCTGAAGGGTTATAGGAGCAGGGCAGTTATAGCTCGGGTGAAATTGGGGATCATCGACCCTCGGATCTTCGGTGATGCTGCCAATGGGCAAACGGGATCGGTTCTGAAGCCCATCATATACTCTTCCCAGGCTTGCCACTGCACTTTTGTTATACACGAGATCCCAGCGGAGCAACAATTTCGAAGAAATATCAATCGCATGTCTTCTATTTTCCTTTTCTTTTCCCCTTTCAAGGACCCTTCCTCACAGTCCCGTGATTTTTAGCATGTTGTACCACGGCTCGATGTAAAATGCCTAGCAAGGACTCTTGATTAGCAATCCCCGTGTGTTGACGGTTCGCACCAATCAAGTCGACCGGTCGGCAAGAAAAGCTGATGTGTTGGCAAGAGCTGACAGGTCGCCCTCCCAAGCGTGCGCTCACCATCGCGGAGTGCGGCAAGCCAGTCGCTCTACTGGACTAAACTGCAAAAGAGGAGCAAAGAACAAGAGATGCACAGACCGACCGACCGACCGACCGATCGACCCGACCGTTTTTGAGGCTCGTGGGCGGGCAAAAAAAAAAGGTGACCTTGAAAGGATCTGGGCGATTGTCGATGAGGTGCATGCCCATCTAAATCATAACAAGTTCCGTCCCTCCCCTTCTTCCTCCCTCTTGTCCCCCCGTTTTATGTGACCTTTCTTTCCACCCCGCTTTTTCCGACGACCGCGAAAAACTGACGATAATTGTAATCTTCGTATTCACGACCGGAAGAAAAAAAAGTGGGTCGCTTGGTTCGTTCGTTGTGTTCGTCCGTCCTGGGCTTCTTCCTTTTTTTTCGGCAAGGGAAGCGAGTTCTCTGTTGACTGTCGGTTTCGATCTGGCAAAGCCCACCAAAAAATAAGAAGATACGAAAGGTACTGGGTACAGTACAAAACCCTCGTACGACACGCGCCGGGCGCCCGCCCCTCCCTCTCCCCCTCCCCGCACCCATTTCACGCCCGATTAGGCTTATCGATAGCGTGACTTCCAGCGCCGGCAACCTCCCCAATGCCAATGCCCATGCCGACATCATGATTCTGGTAAGTCCACACCACGCCACCCAATTAATCACCCACCATCGTGGAAGAGGCCGGCTTTTGCGTGTGATGCCATGCTCACTCAAAGGCAGGACTGTCCGCCGCCAGTGTGTCAAATTTCTCTCCATGTCCACGATCCAGCCTCGATGCGGTTGTAAATCGATTCCGGGCACACCTGTTCAGCTCGTAGCGTCAGGTCTGACCAGTCCCAAAACCTCGCCCAACAAGCCAGACAAAGAGGTTCCGGGGTTGTTTCGCAGCCTCATGTATTCCAGAAACACGGGCACCAGATCCGCCACCGCGGTGCAGGTCATTCAGGATGACGACGCTGCATCCACGGCATCCACAGCCGCCACCACGACCACCACAGATGCAGTACCACCCTTGACCAGTGAGACTTCGACCGACTCATCTGGGGCGTCTTCGGCAGACACAGATATGGCCAGTAGCATACTCGGAGATGGCTACATGCTGGAATCAGAAGATGGTGTGTTAACGGTGCCGTTCCGATATCACGAGGACGCCGATCTGCTCTGTCCGTTCCAGATCCTGGACTGCGATCAGGTGTTTGCAGACATCATCCACTTCAAGATGCATGTGTTTTCGCACTTCCGCGGACATGAATTGCCGACCTTTGCCACCTGTTTCCTGTGCGACAACAAGTACGTCTCGCGGCCCGAGGACGATCCGGCGTTGGCGTGGAACACCATGCTGTCCCATATGGTGCACGACCACTTTCGGCAGGGCCAACAGCTGGCGACGGTGAGGACCGACTTTGGCCTGATGAAGTGGATGTACAACCGAAGGATCATCAATGATCAACAGTTCAAGAGAACCCAGTTACTCCCTTACCAGACCATCCTCCCTGGCGCTGCCGGCACGTCGAGACGACAAGTTGTCCACATGGCAGAGTTACCGCATGCCCCCTCAGCATCGCCACCAGCAGCCGTCAGAGCTCACCTCGCCTTGTCAATGGGATACCAGAACGAGCCCTATACGATGAATGCCGGACGGAGGCAAGAAAGACGTCGACTCGATGCCACTCGAACCATGGTCCGAGCACACAGTTATATGTGACGCTTCACACCCTTGCCGAAGTTGCGCAGGTGAACGAAGTTGCAAAAAAAAAAAAAAAGAAAAAAAGAAAAAAAAAAAAGGGAAACGAGGAACGATTCTGAGCAACAAGAGAGCTCATTTCAAGCTTGGAAAGGCGGCCTAGGCACGACTGTGGCTGTGGCTGGGCTGGGCTCGCCTACCCACGCATCGCATTGGATCCTGTCGGGTACTGTTTTCTTTCAAGCTCCGGCGAAGGCGTTTGGTTCAGTGACTCGGGATTTCCTCCATATTTCGAGCGAGGACATATTCAGATGGGTTTTTTTCTCTCGAGGAGCAGATGAACAACCGAGGTTTGGAGCTAGGAAAAGGGGGCTTTTTCTTTTTCTTCCTCTTCTTCCTAGTGGGACGTTACTCACCGATTTACCATCTCCCTCTTCACTTCTTCCCCTCGCCAGCGAGTTTCATTTTGGGGATGCGGTTTTTCTTTTTGCAATAGTAATGGATGGCATGTTAAATAATCATGGGCAGGAGCCGCTTTGCTCACCGTCACGATGAATAGAGCCCCGCGGAAAGCTCTCTTCGTGGGTTACGGGATGACTTTGAGTGCGTGATTCAGTGAGGAAGAGCATCTCGTGTAATCTTAGCGGTGGGCTTTGGGTACCTTGTGCTTTCGAACCAAGTGGAAGGGAGGGAGGGAGGGAGGTGTGTTCTTGGCGACTCTCCCTTTTGTCGTTGTCCTGGTCGCTGTGTCTCGAAATGGAAAACCACATTTCTTTTTAAAAACACCCAAAAGACTTGCGCGAGACGAGTAGGTAGATGGTTCAACCATAAGTCATGCATGCCAATGTACAAGGTACTTCTCTCTGCAGTGGTAAGGCTGCAGATGGGGAAAAAAGGACACAAATATAAAACGTGGTGGTGAAGGCGGCCGCAACCCCCCTTCCAAGACTTGGTGGGATTGGTGTCTTGCGTCAATAATGGGAGGAATTATTAGTAACGGGCGGCCAGCATGTGGCGCAGCGGGCGTCTCAAGGCGTTCCGTCACCATGACCCATCAAGGGAGGATCTGATCTGCTGGATTTGTTTCCGGGCGAGCAGGGAGACGAAACGAACCAAAACAGATGGCTAAGACAGGAGGTCCTTCCAAGCACCAGAATAAACGGGCCTGATGTATCTAGAGATCTCAGAAGTACTCGGTTCCTGGGGATAAAAGAGAAAAGACGAATGAATCAGGGAAACAAGATGCTTTTGGAGAGCAGAGACAAAGATGACAGGGTGACAACCCCCTGATCAGCGCCCTGACTTGGTCTAGAACAACGCGTGTTGTAACGGCCAATCACTCTCTCAAGAGATGCTCGCGTGGTCCCATGGTCATGTTCGAGGTCATGCGCCTCCAATCCTTGTCGAGACATGCATCACAATCCTCTCTCATCACATACTGGTGTTGAAGGCTCTGTCGCTCTATTTTGGGCCTACGGACGAGGTTGACCCTGCCTGATATGATCTTCGGAATAAGTATTCAACCGTTTCCTAATGCCGGTTATACGTCGAATAATCTGTCTACATTTGGATCGCATACAAGTACATGGAAGAAGCGCGGCGGCGCAAAGCCGACTGGATGGGGCACCGAACGCGAAACCCACAGTGCCCAGGCAGTGATTGTGTACCGTTTCGGTATATCAGTGGTGAGACCAAAGGCTCTCCTGCGAAAACAACCGTTAGTCGTGTTCTTTGCATCCCCTTGAATAATTGACACAGGAACGACACTGCGATCAGACAGCAGTTGGTACAATTTATGCTTCCACAACGAGTTTCAGAACAGGTCTGTGTGAAATTGTGCTTCATCAGGCAGATATGGAACGGGCATGTCACAATAGAATGGGGGTGGCTTACCTCCACTTCTCAACAGTCTTCAGTAGCAACTTCTCTCAAGTGGTCAAAGATCGGAAGGGGCGCATGCTAACCCCATTTCCTTCGCACTTGGCAGGCATGTCTCTCCAAATTGGGGTTCATGTGATAGAGCCGCGGTCACCTGAAGGTCGCTTGAAGAAGCCATCCAGAGTCTGTTGCTTTGCATCATAGGGAGACGATCCCAGCCCGCCTCTTGTACGCTTCAGATCTTGGAGGTGATCTTTACTGTTAATGCCGTGAATGGTCATGGAACATCCCTTAAGCGGGTATGAAGGGATGTCCGTCGATGCCAAAGGCTGTGCCACCTGAGATTGATGGGCAAGTTCGGACGAGGGTCTCTCGATTGTAAGTTCCAAAAATCCGGTGTTGGTCCACGATGGCAGGTGTTCCAAGGAGCGGACACCCCAAGCCTCGACCTTCGGCGCTAGCGCAACAGTGTTGCTGTTAAATTTTCTCAGCAGTGTCCGCCACAGCACAGATAAAAAGAGGCCATGAGAAACGACCGCAACGCATTCCTGCGTTGCCGTTGTGGCATCCAATGCACCACGGGCAAAGTGTGGGAGGATGAAGTCGTCCAGAAACGATTCCGCCCTTCTCACCATAGTCTCGGTCGTCTCCTGAGGGCGAAAAGATTCATGTTTGGGGTTAAGTACCCCGGGGTCGAGATGCTGCAGCACTCTCCTCGAGTTCCATGGAACGAGCTCCAATGAGCCAAAGTCCTGCTCACGAAGCAGTTCGAGTTTCACGACTTTGGGGACAACTTCGGCGGAGAGCTTTGCGGCTTGGTTTCTGTGAAGCTCTTCAGCGGTCATGAAAGCTCGTTGAAGATCCGACGCGTAGATTTTGGTAAACCTCAAGTTACGGTGAGTGGTGAGATAATGACCCAGTCGTTGGGTCTGCAGGACACCATGGTTGGTCAACCTGGAGTCAGAGACCCCTGCAAGAAGCCCAGCAACATTATGCTCTGTCTCTCCATGTCGGATGAAAAATAGATGCATGGGAGTAAAGCCGTAAAGCCATAAAGCCGTAAAGCCAACGGATAGGTTGATGGCTTTGAGGACGACAGGAAAAGACAACAAAAAAACTAAGCCCAAACTTGCTCCACAGATCAGCAGATGGTAAAGGGAAAGTCTGCCGGGATCGAATTTCTGCTTCGCGGCAGGCGAGTTTAGGCGACTTCCTCTTCTCTGCAATATTGCATTTTGATAACCAGTTCTCTTATCTACATCTCTATTTCCGTCACAATGGACAGGTTGGTCTCTTGTTGCAATCGTCTTCGCGTGGACTCGCTGACGTCGTCTTAGCCTCACTCCCGCCGAACAGAGGGAGCTCAATGCTCGTATGGAGGCAAAGCAGCTGAAAGAATTCATGAAGGTAAGGATTACTACAGCCCATGCCATGACACAGATTTTCCCTTTTGACGGTTGATCTGACCTAACCTGGGCTCCATGCTAGACCTATTCCAACCTCGTCCAACGGTGTTTTGACGATTGTGTCAACGATTTCACAACAAAGTCACTGATCTCGAGAGAAGAAGGCTGTGTGATGCGCTGCGTGGATAAATTCCTGAAAGGCTCGGAGAGATTAGGGGCCAGGTTTCAAGAGCAGAATGCTGCCATGATGCAATCCGGACAGCTGCCAGGCCGATAAACGTCAACCTGCCAGCCATATTGGATTTACAGAGACACATTTGTACGATATGGGAAGGGTGTGTGCGGACAATTGGCACGACAACTGATTCGGACGTGTCGGCCTGGTATGGAATTCGGTCATGTTTGGAAAACGCGGTGACATCCTCAATCTGTTGAAGAGAGACTTGGGCGATCGGAGGGACGTAGGGCCATGGCTCCCACACACCACGTCTCTTTCCTCCCTTTCTCAAGAAAATGCAAGTTTCGATCCAGGATCAAAGGCATGTCATAATGTTGGTGCAAGTGAAGTCATTGGGGATTCGAGGGCAGAGTGTTAGCATGGATGAGTACGCAAGAAAAAGGGGCTATGTGGTTGATTGAGGTCCACCAAAGCGTGCCAAAAAAAAATGTGAGACTGCTCAATGAGGATGAAGTATTCGCCGATCCATTGCGGTTGCTCTACTGTTGTAAAAACCCAAGAGACTCTTGTCTGAAGATCATCTCAGTCACAAATTGACAAGACTCTTATTCGCAGCAGGGTGAATATCCGTGGCGTTGATCTTCTACGTCAGCGCCTCCCTAGGAGCAGCTGGGTCAAATACTACCGGTACAGAATTGTGGGATCAAACTGCGTTGCCACCAGCAGGTACCGGGCATCTGTTCAGCTTGACCAGAGTCCTGCGACGGTTCGTCAGATCTGCTGCACTGCAGGCCAATGGGGAAATGTAGAGGCTAGAGCGCCACAGTGAGGCGCAGGTGGTGTTGGGTGACAGAGTAACTCGATACGATGGCGCATTTGTACCTCGTACAGGTGTACAGGTGCACCGGTGTGCAGGCACGTAGGTACGAGTCCTTGGGCTTCGAGGGTTGGTTGTTGGTTGGCGGTGAAGCCATACGAGGCGTAAGCGGTTCTCAGACAAATTTCATGGCCTGTCCACCGCCCACGGCACTCCCCCTTTAACGAGCTTCCACTACAGCCGCTATTCGGAGGCTAGGGGCGTCGCCCATCAAACCCTTTTGCCCTTATGACTATGGTGGAAACGAACCCAAGCTCTTTCAGCTCCTTCCAGGCCTCACGTCCCTGGACTGGGGGTTCCCTCTTGTCGCTGCTGGGTGTCAGTCAAGAGCCAAGTGTTCCTGGTTAGGCGAGCTGCTAATTGGGGCTCCGTCCTCTTCCCGCCCTGCTCCCGCCCTGGACGAACGAGCTTCTATATCCCTACCAAGGAGGAATTATTGTATGGAGGCACGGGTAAGCCTTGCTGCTTTGTCGGTTCCACTCTCGCGAACTTCAACTCTATCCTGTCTTATTATTTCAGCTCGACTCAATTTTTTTCTCCTGGTCCCTCGGTGTACTCTCTACCTTCATTCGCCTGTTAGGGAGTGTATTCTTTTTGACGGATCTCGACTTCTCTGCCTTTTCCCATGCTATCTGTCGCCTGCTTCCTGCGCGTCTCTTAACTGTAGCTTAATCGCATCCCCCCCCCGCTCTCATCGTCGTGTCTGAGACACCTCGAACCGCCACCTCCACCAAATAGCGCTGCCTCACATCTTTGCTTCAGCCATTTACTGCGTTGGAAGCGTGTTCTCGACATTCCTTTTTCCACCCTCATTCATCATTGCCCTTGGGCTGGATCCAATCGGCTCCTCTACACGCTGTAAACCCAATGATCTGTTAGATCTGTCTGTGCGACCGTCTCAGTCTCCTTCCACCACTGACCTTTGTTCGCTTCGAACCATCAATTCGTCACCACCAGGGCACTTTGTCCTACGCAGCCTCCGAAGCCCGGGCTTTACAAAAAGCTACGAAGCTACCATGGCCAGCAACATCATCGGCAACAGGAATAGCACCCCGGAGGCGTCCAAAACATCTCTTCGGCCCCCCAGCTCCCGGACTATCGGCACATCCGGTACCCATACTCAAGCCGTCCGGACTTCAGCTGACATGTCTTTCGCCTCTCCTCTCTCGTCACGTTCCATACGCCCAGCCTCTGAAGTCTTATACAACCAACAATCTCAACAAGGCAGCATGGACGATTCAAGCAAGTTGGGAGAGCAGTGGATTCAGGATATTGAACAATATGAAACAATGTTGGAAGAGATGGCTGCGGCGACACTGGATCAGGACTTCAAAGACGAGTTGAGCGCGATTGAACAATGGTTTCAAGTCCTGAGCGAGGCGGAGCGCACTGCTGCCACATACGCCCTCATCCAGCAGACCACGCAAATGCAGCAACGATTCTTTGCTCAGGTTCTGAACCAGATGTCCAAAAGCCATCCGATTTCGGGCGTCCTCTCCCCAGCCAATTTTGGGGAAAAGGACGCAATGTCCAACCGGCTGAGCGACGCCATGTCCAAGTTGAATGTGGACGATCGGAGGACTTCTCTGACTCGACCACCAGTCTCCCCAGCCGGCAACAAGCGCAATTCGGGCTTGGATCAATCCACCATACATGCAATGTTTCCGGACGCTGTCGCCGCAATTCAGCAGCAAAAGGCCGAATACGCGCAACAAACAGGCAACCCGCACCCTTCCAACAGAAACAGTACGGTTGTAGGAGACCGCAGTTCCCTAGTGGCGCCCACTATAGCTGCTCCGAGAGAGTCCAAGGCAGATGCCATGAGCTGGCGGCAGGGCGGTGGAGATACTCAACAGCCTCCGATATCGAGACCCAAGTCATCATCCGGCCAACAGGGGCAGCATCAGCCAATGGGCCAATTTAGTCAACCTGCATCGTCTGGTGGCCTTCGTTCTCCGCGTCCTCTGGGCGGCTCGGGCGGTAATATTCAGAGCACTACATTGACCGCTCCGGATCCGGTATCTAGCGATATGCCCCTTCTGTCTCCTTATAACGTGGGCAACCAGAGTTGGGCTTCGATGACCAATACCCCCATGGTCCCGAACTTCAGCCAAGCTCAATCCCATACCGAAATGGTGGCCAACGCTACCGCCATGAAACTCGCCGCCTTGTCCACGGTCAACAACAGGATTGCCCTGGACGACGTCAAGAAATTTCGTCGTGCTCGGTCTAACGAACCTCAGCCACCGACGCAACCACCGCTGACCCCCGGGCTTGCAGCTTCTGGCATCCCGGGCATCAATACTATCATGGTAAATGATCACGGCCAAATCCTCAATGCTCAACAAGTTGCCGCCATTCAAGCGCAGCAGATCGCCGCTGCACAAGGACGCCGATCTCGACCTAATTCTCCTGGACTTCCATTACAGACGCCTCTCAGTCAAACCGCGTTTGCGTCTCCTCAACACAACGGATTCTTGGCTGCATATGATGGCGCACCCATCATGATCGGTGCAGGTATGCCGGGGCTAGTCCCGCAAACAGGCATATTTGGTGGGGGCGGCGAAGGGTATCTCTCCGATCACTCGGACATCACCCGGGGCAGGTCGCCCAGAGGACGCCGTGGGAGCTCCAAACCTCCTGAGGATCCCACTGACCCCAATCTGCTGAAAGATATCCCGACATGGCTCCGATCGTTGAGGTTACACAAATACACCGACAACCTGAAGGACCTGAAATGGGAGGAATTGATACAGCTTGATGATAAGGGCTTGGAAGCACGTGGTGTGAATGCTCTGGGAGCGAGGAACAAGATGCTCAAGGTGAGTGGATGGACTTGTCAAATAGGGGCGATGACGACTAATTTCATTGTAGGTGTTTGAGCAAGTCAGAGAAGCCCAAGCGGAAGGGAAGCTGTAGAATGGCAGTTTCCGTGGTGGCCACACAGGTCATCATCTGCTATCCGCCCGACGTGCGGCTTTGTTTTTCTGAACTTTGTAAACATTGGAGACATGGGCGCTGTGCTTGACTGGCGAGGAACTGTTCCGGGGCGACGAACGAGGGAATACTGGAGCTTGTTTCATGCTCTGAAACCCTCGATCGTCGGCTTGGTTCTGCGACGGATTGGCATTTTGACAGGATCAGAATCTCGAGTGAGCGGCTGCTGGTGTAGTCGCCACCACCAAAAGGCCGGCCGAACGAATTTCGTCCACCTCGTTTGGTCGGGCCAGGCAGGACCCTAGTAATTTCCAGTTCTTTTCGACCAAGACTGACCATGGATGGCGTGATGACTCGACGTCTTTTCTATATAGCGTGACGAGATAACCCATACCACCTACGAATCTTCTATGTAGAACATGCACACAACTAGGCCCAGAAGAAGCGATTGTACGGGCTTGATGTTCTCGTGGCTTTGCAAGAGTCAGGGGACTCATCTAGGCGTGAGTACTCTGTAGTTTTCTTGTGAGATGGTTAGAAGGGGAGGGTTCATTTCTGCGCTGCTCCTCTGCTTGATGTTCTTTGGGCCATGAGTTCCGCCTCCGTTGGCTGCGCTCAGAGAGAAAGAGAGAGAGAGAGAGAGAGAGAGAGAGAGAGAGAGAGAATCTTGCTACGATTGCTACGTATGCACTCGATCGGTCAATAATCACCATAGATGTATAGACACTTTATACCTCACATCTCGACGCGGTAGTGGTGGACAAGTTTCGACATGGAATGGGTGGTATGTAGTGGGATGGTAGTGGACTGCAGTGGATGAGATGAGATGGGATGCAAGGGAATGAGCCGAGACCCACTCCGCACTGAACTGGACCCTCTAAGCCGCGTTGGTGTGTATCTTTGATAGCGACTGAAAATCCACTGCACGTCAAGGTCCTCGTCCAACAGCCTTGTTTGCAGAGTTTCCAACGTCAACTTCTACACCCACCACCACCTCCATACTACGTACCGAACCTAGTCAACGAGCACGAGTCCTAGAAGCTCTTCCCAAAAGCTTCGCCCTTGGTTAGAGAGCGCAAGTGTCATACAATTCAAGAGTCGAGAGTCGAGCGCATCTCAATCGCTCAATCGTACACCATGGCGCCATCACCGCAAGAACTGTCCATGTTCCTGGACCCCTTGGTCCCAGAGTCACTTACACACAATACGCGGGTACGTCTGTTCTCTCTTCTTCTCATTTCCTCTTTCTTCCTACACTCCGCTCCCTCGCCCCCGCCCCCCTGGAAAAGGACCACCGCACAAGTATGGACCGACTAACATCCTTCTCTCCCGCCAAAAAACCAGACCCTCTCCAATATCCGCTCTATCGCAGGCCTCCTCCTCGGCATCGCCGCCGGCATCCTGGGCCTCGAGTCCCTAACCGGCTTCGGCTTCTACCTCGCGTGCAACACCCTGATCTCGGCGCTCTTCTACTTCCTCCTCGCGGGCGCTTCGCCGCAAAAGTACTTTGCCGGCACGGCCGGGTCGAGGGGCCTGAACGACTCCCCCAAAGGCGGGAGGAACGAGGGGTCGGGAGCGTGGCGCGAGATCTGGTTCGGGGGAGGACTGTTCACGGAGGCTCTGAGTGGGTTCGTGTTGGGTTGGGCGGGCGTAGGGGGTGTGATTCGATGATTCAGGTAAAATCAGATCAAATAAATAAAAATGCAGTGGAATGGAATGGTATTCCGATTGCGGAGGAAAAGCATGGAATTGAATTCATTTCTCTCTCTCTCTCTCTCTCTCACTCACACACACACACACACACGCACACACAGACGCGGCGCAGAGTTGCAACAGATTCGGACGCTGGAACACCCACGGAAAATGCCCACGGAAAATGTACAAGCAACCAGTCTTCACATGGCGTGGCTCATGCAGGGCACTCCATGTCCTCTTGCCCAACTCACTTGTCGCCAACCAACGGCAACAGGACCACCACCAACGCCTGGCAGAACCGGAAGGGCAGAAACCTGGTGAGAGCGGACCTCTCTGACATCTCCCACTGTATTCTGCGTTCCACTGTCTTTCGTCATCTCTGCCCTGTGTCTTCTCCTCTCTTCTTTTGGATCTCCGATCCGGACACTGTGCACAGTATACTGTTGAACGGTCCACGGTACACACGGTGTTTGTAGGTTGGATGAGGTGGGTCGTGCAGTCAGCCTCTATACGACTACACCTACGTTCTCACTACACGCACATCCCGAGTATGGATGAGCTTGACGACGTACCTCTCTCTTACTGAGTACCTCTTACCGGATCGCCCAATCGCTAAATAAGCCTTCTCGGTATGTGAGTGTGCGTAGAGACAGGATAGTGGCGCCTCTTTGAATTTTATTACCCAAGCAATTAATCCCAAGAGGCGAAAATCATATTCTACACACTGTAAAAGACAAACAGGAGAAATAGGAATGAATGAAGCTTCCTTTATCGGCAGCCTTGTTGCACTTGCAATGCATGATACCATTCATAATCAAGTAATAGTGAATGTTTCACATACCAACAGTCAAATTAATAAGGGATGCCCTTGACGAGTCCGGTGATCCTCTGCAAAGGCCAAACAAATCAAAACAAACCCACGCCCGTCTCGATCTCAGTGTCGGTCTCAATTTGCTCAACGCATGCATGGCAAATCTTCAAAGCATCAAACAAACGAAGCAATCCACGCCCAGCCAATTAGTCCCCCCCAGGAAACCCGGACAATAATCCGTGTTTCCACCCATACCTCCCCAATCCCGAACATCATATCGAGCCGAACGAACAGTCGAAGTACCTGTCCTCGTGCCCTCGAAAACCCATGTTGCCATAAATCCGCCCTCCGATGGCTGCTGCACAAAATCCCCCTTTCCATCCACTCGGTCACGATTCGTGAATGAAGTATCTGCAAGGCTCATTGATTGCACCAGCCCGAGGCTGAGCTCACAACATCTGCCGTCTCGCCAGGTTCGTTCGTCTGAGACTTCTCGTGTTGAAGAGAATTGCCTAGGACCTCGCACTAGAACCTCCCCCGACGTAGGATTCGTCCAGTCAATGATCGCCGCGGTTCCAGCCGAGTATTCTCCTTCTCCGTTTTCTCATCTCTGCCGTCTTTGTCGTCCTTTTCTTTGTCGTCGCTCTCGTTCTTCGCAGGCCTACTGGTGTCCCCCTCAGTATCCACCGACTTCCTCGCAGCACTAGAGCGTCGACTGGGTCGGCGTGCGCTGCCAGGTGTGGTCGCGGTCAGAGACCTTGTCGTAATCGTGGGAGATTGGATAGTGGATCGCCGGATAGTCACTGTGCTAGCATCCTTGGAGGCCCCCCCATCTATCTCAATGACATCGGATTGTTCTGTCGCCAAATCTGGTGCGTGTGCCACCTTTTCAGGTGCGCCATTCTTCTCGACATTGTTGGTACCATTTACCCGAATCTCATTTGCCTTCGCCTGATCGTCCTCGGCAGTTCCTGTCATCTGAACATCTTGGTCCTTGTCTTTCCGGTTTGACGGCTCTTGACCCGTAAGCTGCGCCTCCTGTTTATCCTCTTCTCTCTTAACTTGATTTGGCTGGGCTTGAGGCGAGGAAGCTGGAGGTTCAGGTCTAACTGGTGCATTCGAGGGTTGCTGGTGAGGAGAAGTAGTCCCAGTTCCCACGATTGTGATGGTGTCTCTGGACTGAGGTCGTGAAGTGACAACGTGGATGGTAGATGTAGGTGTCGGTAGAGCCGCTCCAGAAGGTGTTGATTGAGCATTGGTGGAGTCCTCGTTGCTTGGAGCGTCGATCGAACTAAAATCCCCTTGCAGACGTTTGGGTTCCGGTTCGACAGTTGCCGGTGCCGACGGCGCATTTACGCCCATCCAACCAGATCGGGCAGCCGTATGCGTTGTTGCAGGAGAGCTAGTAGCCGTTTGCGGGGTGGATTGTCCCCCGTTCTCGTTGCCCGCGGCACGATTTTGAGAGCCGTTTGTCGTGGCTGTGTCTGGACTTCTTTTGAGACCCTCTGACATGGTGGGACTATCGTCGGTGGCAGCCGGGCTAGGTCTGTAGCCGGCCGGTCTCGCCTCAGGGTCGACACTGAAAGACCCCGGGGTACCAACTCTCCCAAAACTCTGGACCTTTGTCTTAAGCTTCATCTTCAAGTTCTTTGGATCTGCCATTGTTCCTGCAGTGCCTCGGCCGTGGCGGAATTCAAACTCCTCGACCTCTTTAACTGGGACGCCGTATCTCTCCAACGCCTTGTCAAGACTACCAATGGTGCCTTTCGGCTGATCGTGGTTCTTAACAATGTGACATTGCAGACCATGCACCGTGCGCCAATCAATACGGGAACACCCATCGTGATTGCAGCGAAGGTACATCTCAACTGCTGGACCCGTCGGATGCTCTGCTGTGCCTCCCGGCCCATACGACGTCCAGACGCCACGGTTCAAGGTGTCGACTCTTTCGCAGTGGTGGTGTCGGTTGGCAAATGCCTCGGACATTTGGTACGGATGAGTTGTTGAGGGTGTACGTTTGCTGGCACTCCCGGTCTGCGGCGTCGAGTTGGAGGTGTTCGGAGCACCAGGATAAGAATGGAAATGATTCGATTCGACTCCATTGTTGGCTGGATGATTGGGAGTCCTGTTTGGATCTGAATCATTCAAGGGTCTCGACAAGGGAACGTGAGGCGCGGGTGGAGTTGCGGCCGTCCTTGCATTGATAGTGGCAAATCCCGATGCCGGTGGCGGGTTGATGGAAGCGAATCCAGAAGACGTGGTCGGTGGTGGTGGGCGGGTGTCATAGATCTGTCTCGGTGGATTGGGGTTTGTTGCTGGTGTCACAGGTGACTGGGTGCTGGGAATAGGTCGCTGCAGAGGGGAAGCCGGCCGTCCTACATGGTTCAGTTGCGGCCGTTCAGCAGGGGGTGGAGGGCCATGACCTGACCCGTTGGTCGTCATGGGTGGGGGTCCATTGGTTGGAGTAGTCGAGTACGATGAATGGTGGTACGGACGTGAGTAGGCTGAACTCGAGTCGCGGTAGAAGGAGTAGGAGGGAGCGGGCAGAGTGCTCTTTGCTGGTGGTGCTAGGTTCGGTTGCGGCGCTGGTCTCGACTGAACTGGATTAATGGCATCAGGCTGGCCTGGAGGACCAACCTGGTGACGCTTGGGAGGCGGGGGAAGGGTCGAGAGCGCGGGACCTGGCGGCGACATAGACGATGAGGATATGCTGCGGCCTCCTGGTACTGGTGAGTCGTCGGGTGGTAGTCCACGTTTGAGTCGTTTCAGCCGGCGTCGGAGATTCTGGAGACCCATTAGCCCTATCGACTCCACGCCCGCCCACCCAATCAGAACTTACATTTTCTTCATCCTCCAGCTCATGATCAAACTGGACGAAAGCGGCATCCTCTCTCCTTCGGCGTGCCTCAATTCTGGCATCCCTGCGTTGACGAGCTTCCATAATGAGAGCCCATTTCTTGTCTTGAAATTCTCGTCTGCGACGGATTTTGTCGTCTTTTCGAGCGCGCTTGGCCCTGAGCAAATCATATTTCTTGACGTTGTGGTCCTCGACGCGCTGGAGTTCATCGAGACGTGCTTGAACGGCATCGGAAGATTCCAAGGCGTGTTTTGATGCTGGCGGCGGCAGAGGAATCGGCGCGGTCAACGGGCCGGCGAATCGATATTCATCGCCTCCGCCAACAGAGACATCGCTGTCGGAAGATTCGGGATCCATCGGATCATGCACAGTCGGTGAGCGCTGAGGAGGTTGGGGGAAATTTCGAGGATGTTGCTGATATGGTGACTCCCACGATGAGCGCGAACGCTAGAAGCCCAAGCATTAGCGACCAAAATTGTTGATGGAAATGGGGTCGGTTTGCGGTTGACAAATCAGGAAATGAGAGGGGGAGGGAATGGATGGGTGAAGTGAGTGAGTGAGTTCTCAGCACCAGAGGGTCACGTCTGAAAAGTACGTCGGGTGAGAAAGAGAAGCCACCGTTCCCCCCAATCAAGTCACATCTCGTATGTGAAGTTTTTGGTTTTTCCCACACCAGGTCTTCGACTCGATGAGTAGTGCGTGGTGGATAAGATGCGAACAGGTCAGGAGTATTCGGAAAGGGTTAAGGAACGGATGCCCTTGGTGGTGCCAACGATGGGCAAAGAAACGCTAAGTAGAGACAGGAAAGACGCCAGTCCGGGTGATGCAGTTGAATAGCACCAAATAGGATTTGAAGGTGGTTTGTGAAAAGATGGCGATTGGTGAGAGGCGAGAAAGAGGAGTCGAAGCGGAGTGGGATGAGTAGGAGACCAAAAAAGGCCGCGCAGGTATTGAAGCCAGACGCCAAGAGAAACGAGGAGCACAGTTTGGAGTTTGATGGTGGAGGCAGTGCCCGACAATTCTCGTTGGAGGAGGGAGGAGAGGGGGGTCGCCCGATAGCCTAGCCAGCCTCGGAGGCTAGCAGCCTAGGAGCCAGCAAAGCCCCAAAGAGCCTAAGGGCTTAAGGGCTACAAGTACTCGGACAGGTTCAGCCGCGGTCGCCTGCAGAACCCGCCGAGCCAACCCTTGTATTCGAAGCCCCGGTGACTGCATCCCCTCCCGCCTTTGACACGCGGACAAGCGAGCATAAGTGGCCACCGGCCAAAATATCGTCACTGGGTTCAGGTATCGCTCCATCCTGCATTTTTCTCTGGATCCGGTGGCGGTATTTTCCCTCTCCTTGGAGTTTCTTTTCCGGTCGTTTGACAGGAGACAGGAAGAAGTTTGACAGCCGATAATTGACAGTGGTTCAAGGTGGCCTGGTTTGAGATGGACAGGTGGCGTTGACAGACGCAACAAGAGCACAACGCAGTATTTCATTGCTTTTTTTGGTTTTCCCTCTTCCCATAAACCAGAGGGATAATGCAAGTATGTTCCGAGAGCTTGTGCATAAACGAATAGTGCAGGAACAGTGCTGAGAAATAGAAGATAACAGGATTCTCACATACCTCAGGCCCGATATCGTGCGAGACGTTACGCGCTGATTCTGATGGATGTCTCGCGAACATACCGACGGTGAACCAACGACTATTTGTAGAGGTGTGCAGACGATTGAAAGAAATATCAAGACAAGTCGAGGAGCAGGAGATACTGAACGCGACTCAGGCTGGGATGCTGACGACCACCAAAAAATTAAATCGAGGTCGGAAGCGGCATTGGCATGTGGACAGTAATTGCGTTCGTCGACAAGAATATGGTGATACGAAGAGGTTGACAAAAAATCCAATGGTGTACAACAATAGAAGCTGTCAATAGACAGGAAGCAGTAGAGCGGATTAATTGCGAATAACTTTGCTCTGGAGAGACGGGAAGGTGGGCGGACGGGAGAGGAAATGGAGAGAAAGGAAGAGGGAAATCGAGTAGTACAAAGGGAGAGTAGAAAAAGGGAGAATTGAGGAAAGCCAGACCAGACAAGAGAGGCCAGAAGAGAAGATAGCGAGACAGACACACAAGACAGACAGAGGAAGATGCAGAGTTACGAGAAAAAGGACACTAAATGAACGTAGGATAGGCACAAGAGCAGAACAAGCAGTAAGCTATTGGTCACAATGGGGAAAGCCCAAGGCTAAAACGTTAACAAGAAGCGAGAAAGCATTGTTTAGAGTACGTCGAAGCGACGCGGCCGAATAGTAAAAGTGGATAAATGATTGATAGGATGAGCGGGCATAGGTTGGTAAGTGGTTAGCTACCTACGAGTTAAGTAGGTGTGGGCTGAGCTACGGGCTACAGGCCAGAGGCTACAGCCTATGGGGGTTACGGGCTATGGTTTGACACGAAACAACTTGGGAAGAGGGGGGGTGGAAGTAAGGTCAAGGAAGAGGGGGGTGAGGCAGTGTATTATGTGGGTGGATGCACAGGAAAGAATTGAGGGAAGCGGGTTTCTCGCTTGACACTGGAGTGGCTCTTGTTCTGTTTTTTCTTCTTCACCAGGTACAAGAGATTATATTGAGGGGGATTCATGTGGCTGAAAGGATAAAAGAGGGAGTACCTGCCTGGGTATGTTAGTGCTTGGCTAACTAAAAAACTGCGATTGACGAGATTGAGTTGGATCGAAGGGTACCGGGTACATAAGGGAGCCCCGTCATCCTTTCTCAAGCTGGGAGGGGGAGTGGATAATACTCGTACTCAGGTACTGGGATGGGGTTTCATGAATAATAGGGGCGTGGGAGGGGGGCCACAGACTGCCCAAGAGGGATATCTACCTACCTAGAACTAGACTATGAGTGAAGAGAGACGCCTAACCTCGACCCATTCTAAGCTACTCCAGGTAATACCTACACACTCATAGAGGCACTTGGGAGTCCAGGTTCGTACCCAGAGACCTAGGGATCCATGCCTAGAACTTTTTTCCAAGGGATCCCCCTACCCCTGTAATGTGTAATACCTCCCGTACTAGGTAGTCAGGTATCTAATGACTATAACCCGAATCAGCCTTTGACATAGTATCCATCCTTCATCCTTAGACAGGTACTTGGCAGCTAACTAGTCACTTATCTAGTGTTTACGTGAACTCGCCTCATTACTATTCCTATCACATTGAAGAGAGAGAACATGGAAGTAGCCAGTTCAACGCTTGATACCCATCGCGTATACCACCACACCACCCGCCTACGACCTCAGGAGGGACAAGGCAGCTAGGCAGGCTCTTGTGGCACTTGCTCCCTCCGTCATCATCCCCTGGGAATACGAGGGGGGCCGCTAATTTCTGTTTTTGTCGCCAGATATAATCTCCCTGTTGCTGATATGGCTGATGATAATACGCAGGGAATCTGCTATCGGGCAAATCACATCACGGCATTTGTAAGTTGACAAGCCGAAACACAGCTAGCCACGCACCACGCAACGCGACCACGCAACCATATCGGACCTCGTACTCTGTTCTCTGTCTCCCCTCTCCACAATCCCTCGTGCGTATGTTTTCACAACCAATATTATTATTATGTGGGCTCACCGAGGGCTCCTCGCCTCTCCTCGTAACAATATATGGTTCAAGATGCGCCGTATACTCCGTTCCGTGCTCCTTCCTTCCTCCCCTTTCCCCACTCTGATCACGTTTCATCTCATATCGTTTCGTTTAACCCACTTTTAGTCGGCCGACTTGTCAATGTATCAAAGAAACTTTTGTGACTGCGTATCGTATCTCAATTCCCCAAAATCCCTCTATGAGGATCACCAGCTTCGGCCGCTTTCTGAACTTGTTTCGTCTCGTCTCGCCATTTCTCATCACCACGTTACCACTTCACCATCCCACATTTACGACTTTGGAAGAAAATACTCAGTTAAAATGTGCGTGCCGACCCCCGTGGCCGTCGCCGTCGCCATCAGCCGCCGCCACACCCCCTTCTCCCCGGTTATTTCCCCTTTTTTTCCTATAAAAAAATCCTACTCGTGTACCCTGCCAGGGCTCGTAGGATCGTTCGCTCCGTGGGGCCTTTCGCGGCGTATGATGTGTCGTCAGCTTTTATCCCCACAAAAAGGGCCTCGAGTCAGACAGTCTCCCCGTACGTCCCATCCCTGGATGATCCATCGCGTGCCTACCCTACACCCTACTCGTGGATATCTGGTCATATACACCCGAAACGAGTAAAGGTACTCGGTATACATGCGCCGGTACATACACACACACAGACCCGCAAGTCGAAGGAGGAGAAGAAGGAGGAGGGGCGCCTCGTTCCGCGGTGATTGGCAGTCTTGCTTATGCTATACCTACATACACCCAAGTCTTCCGAGTTACCACATGCTCTCTCTTAAACGAGTAGAGTCAACCCACCAATTCCCTCTTTAAGTCATTCGCCATGGGATTTCTTTCGCCGCCCCCACAGGCCGCATTGTCCGATGAGAGAGTGCGGCCGTAGGAATTGTCATCTTTCGTTTTATTATCACTTGCTCGTCGTCGAGTCCCGTAATCAATCCGCCACGGCAGCAATAGAAATAATACTCGGTAGTACGAGAGGAGATTTTGTTTTTCTATTTTCACACAAAGGCATTACACACGCTATGTATGTGCTCGGCCACCCTCACCGCTCTGAAAAAGGCTAAGGGGCCTCCGTATCATGCCCATCATGCCCCCCCGTCCCGTCTCTCTACAATAAATAGGTACATCCATCTTCAACCCTTTCGCCTCAACAAAGACCAAAACCCCCCCGGCCTCCCGGTATGTCCCGCTCCTGCAGTCATTCCCTCAGGCCAGCAAAGCATGTAATAAAATTCCGAACACTCCATCCATGCTCCCTTCCAACACTCGTGCATGGAAGGTCATGCCGCAGCAGTAGTAGTAATGTCCTCGTCAGCAAGCCGTTCGTCCCCTTCCCAAAGGGCAAAACTAATACATGTTGAGAACTCTGCTCCCGCGATGATGATGGCAAGAACGTCGAACAAGAGATCGGCCAATATCCGGCGTAACAAAATGAAGTCGAGTACAGGGATATCATTAAAATACAAGTTGCTTTTGGGGACCCACCATATCCATCTTCACTCCATCTTTCACGGCTTCTGTTCGCCGCTGGACGAGCCCTGCTGTGCGCCGGCATCCCCACCCGGCGGCGTCTGTTGTGACTCCTCGCGTGCCTTGTGCATCTTGTCAAACAAGCTAAGGGCTGCAGTCTGGAGTTCGTCGATCTTGGCCTTCATCTCCTCAGCCGTGGCGGTGCCCTCACCCGTCTGGTTCTTTGCAACGTACTCACGGAGAGAGGCAATCTTCTCCTTGATCGTGTCGGCTTCGGACTTGTCAAGCTTGTCTTCAAACTCCTTCAATGCCTTGTCCGTGTCATTGAGGACACTATCAGCTCGGTTGGCGGCCTCGATCGCAGCCTTGCGCTCCTTGTCTTGCGCCCCGTATTTCTCGGCGTCATCCACCATGTTCTGGATCTCAGCGTCGGAAAGACCGGAGCCCGAGGCGATGGTAATGGACTGATCCTTGCCGGTCGACTTGTCCTTGGCGTGGACATGGACGATCGAGTCGGCATCAATATCGAAGGTGACTTCGATCTGAGGAACGCCGCGGTGTGCCGGGGGGATACCAACCAACTGGAAGTTGCCCAACAGCTTGTTATCCCGGACAAGCTCACGCTCGCCCTGGTACACCTTGATCTCCACAGCCGTCTGGAAATCGGCAGCAGTCGAGAAGATCTGTGACTTCTTCGTAGGGATGGTGGTGTTACGGTTGATCAAACGTGTGAAGACGCCACCAAGAGTCTCGATACCCAGAGAGAGGGGGGTGACGTCCAGCAGGAGGACATCCATAACCTCACCAGCGAGCACAGCTCCCTGAATTGCAGCACCAATGGCGACAGCTTCATCAGGGTTGACAGATTTAGCCGGATCACGTCCGAAAATGCTCTTGACAGATTCAGTGACCTTGGGCATACGTGTCATACCACCAACGAGAATGATTTCTTGGATGTCCTTCGCTTGCAGGTTGGCGTCTTTCAGAGCCTTGCGGACAGGTTCAATGGTCTTCGCAATAAGTGGGTCAACCATCTGCTCGAGCTGAGCTCGGGTCATCTTGATGTTGATGTGCTTGGGACCAGATGCGTCAGCAGTAATGAAAGGTAAGTTGATGTCTGTCTGAATGGAAGAAGACAGCTCGATCTTGGCCTTCTCGGCAGCTTCACGAATACGTTGAATGGCCATGCGATCGTTGGATAGATCGATACCCGACTCCTTCTTGAATTGTTGGACGAGGTGGCGGACGAGGGTAATGTCGAAATCTTCGCCTCCCAAGTGGGTGTCACCGTTGGTTGACTTGACCTCAAAAACGCCCTTCTGGATCTCGAGGATAGAAATATCAAAGGTGCCACCACCTAGATCGTAGACAGCGATGATGCGATCATCTTCCTTCTCGAGGCCATACGCGAGCGCAGCTGCGGTAGGCTCATTGACAACACGAAGAACATTCAACCCGGAAATTTGCCCCGCATCTTTTGTGGCTTGACGCTGCATATCGTTGAAGTAGGCAGGAACAGTGACGACGGCATTCTTGACGGGCTTGCCTAGGTATGCTTCGGCAGTCTCCTTCATCTTGGCCAGGACCATACCTCCAATCTGCGACGGCGAGTATTTCTCGCCGCGAGCTTCAAGCCAGGCGTCGCCATTGGTGTGTTGGACAATCTTGTAGGGGACTTCCTTGATATCCCGCTGGACTTCAGGGTCTGAGAACTTCCGACCGATAAGTCGCTTGGTCGCGAAAAGTGTGTTTTCAGGGTTGACGACAGCTTGTCTCTTGGCTGCAACACCGACGAGACGCTCACCACTCTCAGTGAATGCCACAACAGAGGGTGTTGTTCGGGTGCCCTCGGCGTTTTCTATTATTCTTGGTTGTTTGCCTTCCATGACCGCGACGGCCGAGTTTGTTGTTCCCAAATCAATACCAATGACTTGGCCTTTGACTTTTTCCGACGATTCGGGAGCGTCGGTAGAGGCATACCGTGAAATTATCGACGATCGAGGGGCTCGAATCTGGGAGAGGCGGGAGAAGGGGGCAGAGCGAGGAAGCTGGGTAGATTGGTTAGAGGATAATTCCATGATGAAGCAGTAGCATTCGGACTTACAGCTCTGGACATCCTTGACGCGATCATGATGATCTCGGTATAAGAACACAACAGAGAAGCAACGGAGAAGAGCAGGAGATGGGCAAAGTCCTGGAAACCGGGGATGAATCTAGAGACGTAGAGGATGGGATGGGACAGGATAGATGAGCTCAGGATGCAAAGTAGAGGCAATATGTACGAGGACAAATAACGGATGGAGAAAAAATCTCTCTTTCCCCTTCGCCGCAAGCTCGCGCGAGGCTTGGCACCGCAGAAACTCTCAGAAATAATTCAGCCAGACGAGATGGGCCGATGGGGCTCGACAAACATGCCGAATTGAAATAATTTGTCTTCAGCCTCGCGGAGACAGCCTCGTCCAATCGACGTCACGGTCTAGCAAACCCGAGCAGCCCTCCTCTCCGTTTAGAGCGATGCGATTAATCACACTCAAGCTGGGGTCAATACATCCATAAACGATTTCATTTTTCCAGGGTTCTCGTTCAACCACCCCTAAAAGTCGCTGCTCCGTGCCTTGGTCTCTCGAACTTCTTAGCTTTGCCTGCTTACCACCACTCTCCGCCCTGATTATCTCAATCCGGCCTACTACCTCTCCGAGCGATGTGTCTCTTCCCCTAGGTCCCTCATCGTCCGTTGCGAAATGACCGTACCCAATCGCGAACTATGGCTTACTCCTTCAAAGTCACTTGCTACTCACTCTAAGTTCTACCCTACAAAGATCACGGTGTCCCACCACCAACTGCGTCATTTCATCAGTTCGTCGGAAAAAGACCTCATCTACTATGTGTCTTGTAAGGACGTGTTTGTCCTCGATCTCGCCACCCAACAGAACTCATTGATTGCAACAATACCCTTCGAGTCCCGATGTCTCGCTGCTGATTTGGGCTGGGTCTGTGTGGGAGGAGAACACAATGGCGACTGCGCCTTCATCAAGATCCAGAAGGACGAACACGATCGGCCGACATGCTTTGGTCATGACATGAATATTGATTTATTGGGAGGAGAAATCGTAAATGCCATGAGCATTCACACGTTCTTGAACCACGGCAAGACTCCCGACGAGCCCGTGGTCCTGATCAGCAACAACGACAAGACCGTCAAGATCTACTCTCTGGCTCAACGACAAGTGCTGACAACTCTACGGCATCCCGCTCCAATAAATTTCGCAGCCCTGTCTCCCGACTCCACGATCCTTGCAGCAGTGGGAGATTCCGACCGTGTATACTTCTATCGACGACACCTCGAGGAAGACCGGGACATCATCGACGGTTCTTCCGGTAAATACGCCAAGTATTGCTGGCAGCTGTTTGCAAAGCCTGTCGTGCCAATTGGGGATCCCGTTTATGACGACCACGGCTTTGCGGTGACCTTTTCGCCTTCTGGATCTCTTTGCGCGGCGTCCTCCCAAGGTGGGTCGATCTCGATATTCGACATGCGACATCTTCTGAGCAGCTGTGACCCCAGCGAATCCTCGATAATATGCAGCTTTAGATCGTCTCGACCAGCTTTGTTTGGATGCGTCAGATCTATGACCTTCTCTCCCGCACCGTGGGACCTCCTCGTCTGGGCTGAAGACCACGGGAGAATAGGAGTCGCGGATGTGAGACAGTCCTGCGTACGACGGCAAATATTGGATCTCGATCGTCAGACAACAGAGGAAGTCAAGCTCGAAGATGGAACTCCGGTCGCGTTTCGTAACATAACGCACAAGGAACGGTTGTTGCAGCAACGTCTCATCCGGCTAAGAGCGATGAGTGGCCTGTCTCGCAGAGACTTGGACAACGAGATACGTGCTAACGTTCTTCTGAATGAGACTGCTCAGAGGCACAATCGCCGCGATTTGATCAATTATGGGGGGTTTGACCTAGACGCACGAGAGAGATCGGTTGTTGAGGCGCTTGATACTACAATGGAGCACGTGGAGGTCGATACCACATTGGACCCTTCGGAACAGCCTCGCAGTCGCGTATACAGTATTGACTTCTCTAGCTCTTCCCCGGGCTGGATGGCCAGCAGTATTTCGAGTGACGCTACCCCTCAATCTCCTGGTGCCGCTGGCCGGTCTGTCGCTCCTCGCTCTCCCCGACCAAGGAGGAGAACCTCTATCGTTCTCTCAGAGCCGACTGGAAGTCGATTTCTCGATCTCAACTCCATCCATCGTGTAAGGCTATCTGCATCTCCAGCTCGGATGGACGATGATGAAGGCCCGCCTGCCGAAACGACGAATACTTCGAATTCAACATCCGGGCCCTCCAGCATTCCACAAAACGACCCCTGGTACGTCATTCAATCAGCACTTGAGACGGCTCGTGTATCGGATCAGGGTAATCGCAGTTCAACACTTCTTGCTCGGGTCGAGGCTGCGTTGGAAGCTGAACGGCGACTCGGTATCCAGCTTGAGCGTCAACTAGCCGATGAGAGGCAATTGTCACTGTTACTTCGCAGGCAGCTTGACATCCAACAGCGTCTCCTCGCCGACAACCCGGACGAATTTGACAATCTTCGGACAGCAGCAAGGGAGTCAAACGCCAGGGTTGCAGCCTCGTTGGAACGCATTGTCCAAGCACAGCTGACACATGAGGAACAGTACATACAATCACGGTCGCGGGAGCTGCAGAGTGAATTGAGAGTTGGTGTAGAGTATTTCAGAAGACTGCAAACTGAGCGCGAGCGGATCTTGGACGGCGCTTCGGGCGATGATGTGAACTCTCTCGACCCTCCGAATTCGAGCTCGGCCCGGACTTCAACACTACCCACCACGAATCTTAGATCGTCCGGTCAGTCAGACAGCGTCCCAAACGTGCTCACAGATTATTCCGAATCCAGCCGTCAGAGACTAGCTCACGTCGAGAACCTCCAACGACAGGTACGCCGAGCAGAGTCACGGGTAGCTCAGGCCGCAGTCGATACTCGGGCTCTCGAAACCGCCATGCGGCGCGGCAGCCTAGGAAATCAGCTTGAAAATCAGAGTGAATCCGTGAGAAGCTTCCTTGGTGCCGCCGAGGCTTCATCCACATCCGTCGGGACATGGACCACCGAAAGAGCTGCGCGAAGTTATCAGATAGTACCCCAACTCATCAACCGTCCCGCGACAGCCAATACCAATGTACGACGAGGCCCTGTGACCACAACGGCAGACCCGTCACCTCAGCGACTTAGTTCTAACAGCGGGAGAGAGGCACAACGTACTGGTCGCGTTCCAGATGCAGACATGCGCATGGCACGTATCCTGTTCTTGAGCGGCGTGACTGGAAACCGATCAGTGGATGCCAATGGAAATTGGTTGCCTCCCGCCAATGGATCTGCGTTGGAACGCGTTACGGGTACTCATGGAAGGTCTGCAGCGGCCACAGGAGCAGCAGGTCTGATCGAGCTAGGGACAACGGGAATCGGGTTTAGTCCGGATGGGCAATTTCTGTAAGTCTGGTCACCTATTCAAGAGCAGTTGGGAAAGGGAGGGCCCGTTTTCCCTGTGCGAGACAGAAAGGCAAGGCTTGTGCTGACCCAGTGGGATACAGGTACGCGGGTTCTGAAGAAGGAATCTTCGAATTCAAAGTCAACCTCCGCGACCGCATGACCTTCCCTTCCTTCGAGGTGAGGTAAAAATGAGACAGAACGACATCCAGCCTTATCAGCACTGCGTTTGATCATAGCCCTCCAACTCCTACACCTCTGGGTGTTTGGCTCATCTTCTTGTGAGACATATGAAGGAATTTGCAGCTCCAACATTCCAACATCCCTGCCCAATTCTACAAGTAATACCTTTGGTTTGATGCGTTTGACGAGTTGTTTAGCCGGGGAGGTTACCGGGTTACTGGGTTGCAGGGTTGCTGGGCTCCTGGGCTTGATGATGGACGCGTGACGTGTATACACGACAGCCCCGACCGTTACGAACGAAGCGATCTTTCTCCCATGACTGGAAGCAGGCAGGCAGGCAGGCAGGCAGATTGAATGAAAAGTAATGAACGAAATGGGGAAAAGGGGAGGGAAATTCCTTTCCTGCTCGGTTATTTTTCCTTTTTTTTTCTGTTTGCCCATGAATCATTCCACAATGTTTGGGCGCACGCACGCACGCACGGGGGGGACGGGGAAAGAGGGGCGTTTCCAATAACATTGGGTGTTTTGGGAGTTTAGGAGCGGATGTATATCGAATAATCTGGTCCTTTGGTCCTACCTACTACCTATGTAAGTGCCTAGGCTAGCAAAGCAAGGAAAGCAAAGCAAAGCAAGTAAGCAAGCAAAGCAGTTTTTCCTTTGGCGGATATTTGGCACGACAAAAAAACCAATATTGTATATTCTGTACATTTGAGTGAGCCGTTTGTGTCCTTGTGCCAACATTGTATTTCAGTGGCATAACACGAGTAGTGACTTAAAGCTGGACTGTTCCGCTAGACAGATGATCTCTCTCCACGGTGTCCGGTTCCCTGACTCGCACCACGAAATATTCCCTACAAAGTACCTCGTACAAGCGGGCCTCGCGTATCGAAACCCCCCCGAGTGAGAATCGAGTACTACTGCGCGTGGACATTGTCGTTCCCGTTCTCATTCTCCTGGCCCTCGAGAAGCACCATCCCCTTTTCTCCCTGGATCAATTCGTCCAGAGCCTTGACGCGGACCTGCATGACCCGACACAGCGTGTACTTGTGCTTACTACGCACGATCTTGCGGTGCCGGTTGCGCCGCTTCTTCTTCTCCTTGAGGGTCATGGGCTGGGTCTCGATGCCCATGACGCGGACCCGGCACTCGAACAGCCTCTCGTCGAGGTAGTTGGGCTCGCCTGTGCGGCGCTTGTCGTAGGACTCGGTGGCCGCGGTGCCGGCTTTGAGCGTGTAGTCCCGCGACCCGAGGATGCTGGCGCGGTTGAACCGCAGGACGTCGCCGGGCGACACGCCCTTCATGTGGAACGGCAGGCGGAGTGTGTCGCCCTCCGTGAGGAGGTACGGAAACCGGTGGATGTGGGTGACGATGTAGTGCGGTTTTTGGACGTGGAGCTTGGGGAGAAGGGTTTGCAGGGACCGGGAGAGGACGAGGGGCTGGTCGAGAGATTGTGTGGTCGCCCGCGGAGCGAATACCGACGTGGTGGTCGCGGTGGCGGAAGGTGACGAGGATGTCTGGTCAGCTGTAGCGGACAGATAACTCGGGGGGATCTCAGGCTGAGTGTTCTGGAATTGGGATATCGGCGTCGTCGTGGACGGCCGCGTCCTGGTCTGGTGAAGCTTTGCGCGGAACGGCAGGAGAAATGTGGGCGGTGCGGCCACAGGCTTGGACGGTATGTTCAGGGCGCTCTGCACGAGGGTCCGCGATGAGACATGGTGAGATCTTGTCTGGTGAGGCCGGAGCAGGGATCTGCTGCTACTCCCAATGCGAAAGTCAGTCACCGGGGTTTTCTCCGCGAGTTCTGCTAATTGAAGAAAGAGGCTCACGGTTTCGGCACGGATGAGTGCACCCTTGAGGGCATCGAGTCAAAGATGCATTTGATCGTGCGTCCGCAAATGCGGCACATTGTTGCGTAGTGCAAGTGACCGGTCTCCAAGTCAAGTTACTATATAAATGGCGCTTGATGGATTTTCTTGTATTGCCTGCGAAGAGATGGGCTCTTCGGTATTGAGGTAGAGCAAATTGGGTTGAAGTCGGAATATGATCACGTGCGTCTTAGATTTTGGGTTTCGTGGCAGTGACGGATAAATGTAGCGCCGGCTCCTCTTCAACCCCTTTTTTCCCTCCAACTTATCACCCGGAATTTTTGGTATAGAATCGATGAAGCTTCTTGAGATTTACATGTCTCGTATTCAGGAATTCAATCCAACCTCCCGACGTTTCGATGAAGTGATGATGATTCCAGAGCCACTCATTAGATATACCGCAGAGGATCTTGATACCCGCAGCAATGTGCAAGATGCACCTCAGTGCTGCTTCCAAGGCGACCGAGACTCAAATGAGTACAACGCGTCTCTGCTCAAAACTCGCCAGACACTTGTCTGCTAGTGCGTTCCTGTCCAAATCTGGTCTCTGGGTCTCAACCCTGCCTTCACAGATTCCGATCCTCACGTATCTGTCGGGCGTTGTAGCAGACCTGACCAAGACAAGGTGCATGATCTCTCGCCAATCTCGAATCAGGGCGACGAGGAAGACCTTACCACCGTGACGATTCCAAACACCCCGAGCCTCCTTCCTTGCGCTTCCCAGCCAGCCGCCTGGGTCTGCCCAGTGATCCATCTGGAGCCAAAGGGGGTAGTTGGCGAGGCTCTCTATGTACTGCTTCGAACCGTTCACGCCTCGAAGCTCAGCCTCGCGCACTGGGCCTTCTATCGTAGCCTCCACACAGCCAATGTGGCCAAATTCCTGGTCTTGAGATGAAATGTCGAGAGCCTGCATTGTCTCGTGAATTGGTGCGTTGTTGTGGCTGAGGTCGTCCCCCTCCGTAAGACGATTCAGAGATATCAATTCAGTCAGAGGTTGACCTCTTGTGTCCCACGAGTGCGCCACCCGACCAGGACAGGACACCCACGACCAGGAGGGAGAATTCTTGGGCGCAATCCGCGTCCTAACCGCGTCGTCATCGTCGTAATAGTCGTAGTCGTGACTCCAGCACAATCCCCTCACAAAATCCTCCCTCCAAAGACCGGCGCAATAGACATAGTGCGGGTGGTAATTTCTGTTTGAGCTGGGATGCCAGACCAGAGATGGCCGGGAGCGTATCGTCTGGTTGGGAGAGCTTTCGGGTGGTGTATTGGACCAAGAGGCGCTTCCAGAGGGCCAGAAGCTGGTCATTCGAGGCGGCGCAGGGAGGCCTTGGGGTGTTTTGTGGCCATGACGCTTCCTGCAACCACGTCCGGCGCACTCCGTCCAACCTCAAGAGGCTGACGTGACGGCTCACCCCCGCCGGGCTCTCGCCGTCTTCCCTTGACAGCTTTCCCTCTGCACAACTGAAATAAACCTGGTCGCGTCGGAAATAGACCAGTCTAGGGCTGAGCAGAAGCTCTTGCAACGTCCAGCCTCGAGAATGCAGCTTGTATTCCTCCTCTTCGGACGAGGTGCCAGTTATAGGTCCGCCCCGATTGGGATCCCCGTCATCGAGCAATCTCGCATAGATCTTGGTGCCGAATCGACGTGAGCCGATCTCGATACCTCACCTCCATAATCTGTCGGGCATAGCGAGGAACGACTTGTCGCAGGTGGATGCTGCATCTGCCGAAATGGCAACATACGCCCCAGCATAGATCTGTCGCATCGCCAGAGACTCGGTCTGCCACTCTTCTTTGTCTCCTTGAGCAATACACAGTGCATCGATCCATAGATATCGGATCCCAAGAGATCGAGTGGTTTTGATGGCGTCCCAGAACATTGCGGGCAACTTTCTATCGACGGGAATCCCCTCAGACATCTCCTTCAGGTTGTGCGCTGTCATGGTCAAGATTGCGCCTTTGGTCTCCGACTGAGGGCCCCAGCAATAGCTCAAGGCTGTATAGGAGTTCCTTTGCAGACACTGGAGCGAGCGTCGTCAACGACTTTGACGGTTTCGGTCCCCTCGATGCCCACGTCGACAAGGCGCTTCGGTATGTACCCCAAGCTTGGTTTGCACCTCCAATGTTCACGCACACAGGTCCGCAAAGCGTCGGATGTAAACTGTAAACAAGCGTCTCGTTCCAGCGTAATATTGCGCCTGACACCTAGCCATGCACAGTGCCGAGCGACAGTGGCAGCGGCCGAGTCTTCCACAAAGATCTGGACCTTGAAACTTCCTCTTTTCCAGCCGCACGAGATCTCGTCGACGTCGTCGCCAAATCTCTCGAGGGATAGGCTCCTGATCGATTTGTCAGACTCGAGCAGCTTATGCTCCTCGAAAATGGTTTGCACGGCTCGTGCGATGATCCAGCAGCGGTTGCATTCCTGCTGTCCAGATTTGTGGATGTGAGTATAGCTGGGCCTGTAGTTGCGATTTTCAACCATCCTTGCACAAGAGCGACAGGATCCAGAACCGCTGCCGGCGCCCGGGTATATTTCCCCAGATGCTTCCATTGATGCCTTGTCGTGTGAAGACTTGGGTTCAGGTAGAAGCTCTGCAAATGGAAGCTCTGGAGACCGACCCCCGTCCCTAGGATTTTCAATTAACAGTCTTTTTCAACAGTGTACGTTTCCCGTGGGTATTCAGACAAAAGCTTTAGATTACGGAAATCCTCCCCACGACCTGCTTCTGCACTTTGGGACCGTACTTTTGCAAGGCGCCCTTGGGGAGAGGGGAGTGGGCATGGCAAACCCCAGTCAAAGGCATGATGAACGAGGCAACGGCTGTGTTGGCAGGAGGCCATTGGAGGGGAACATGGATATGTACGCCACCTAAGCGAGGGCGTCGCGAGTGCCTTGCCCTATTTTGCTCGTCAGGCGGCGAAGCTGGCGAAACCCCATGTACAGAGAGTAAGGTCGAGATTGAAGGTCTTACTGTGTGTCCTCAATAGTCGATGCCGGGCAGGAGGATAATTGCAAGGGAAGAATAGGAAAGAACGATTCGATCAGTGACCGAGTTGCTGTTGAAAACGGCTTATGTATCCCGATGAATTCCTGCACTAACCCCGCCGCCTCCTTCAAGCAGCCCACTTTGAAGACGCCACAGAGTACTATATGCAGATTTCGTCATTGGATTTATAGAGATATTTCATAGGTTCATCTTGACGGACTCAGGTTCAGTCTTCCCGCCTTGTGTGTGAGGAGTTCCACATCCAATGGAGAAGAGAAAAGAGGTTGTATTGTTGAAAAATCATTCTATCCACCTTGACGGGCTCTCTCACTCAGCCTTTGCTCTGTCGACTGCATGTCATGCTGCACGTTCTCCTTAGGCACCCAACTACTTGGGCGTGAAAAACTCGTCGGCCATTTCCACGACGCCCCTGGCCGGCCGTCCCAGCAACTGCCCGAGAAAGGGATCGACCACCTCGCCCTCGCCCCTCGCGAGACCCTCGAACCAGCCGGCCCAGTTGTCCTCGAGCCAGCCGAAAGCCTCGCGGGGCACGCTCCCGTGCTCCTTGTGATACCTGACGGCTTCGTCCCTGCCCACGAAGCGGAGGTTTACCTTGCGGCCTGTGCGCTGTTCGACGAGCTTGGCGATCTCGCTCACGGGCGTGGATCGCGGCCCTGTCAGCCGCAGCGTCTGCCCAATGTATCTGGTGTAGTCGGCGAGGATCAGGGCGTTGCCCTCGGCGAGGTCGTCAATGTCGACCCAGGCGATGGATGAGTCGCTGGGCACGACCCATTCCAGCGGCTGCGTGTCGCCCTTCTTAAACACCCCAGACACGGGCGGCCCGGCGTAGTACCCCCAAACCTGCGCGTACAGTCCCTCGCGGAGGATCACGTACTCCACCCCACACTCCTCCAGGTACTTAGTGGTGTGGATATGGCCCTGTTGGATCCCGATGACGCTGTCCAAGCCTGTCTCGCCGCCGAACATCATGCTGGTGTAGATGATTGTCTTGACGCCAACTGCCCGCGCCGTTTCGATCGCGTTCTTGTGATATTCGACCCGCTTGACGCCGGGGTCGTTGTGAGAGACGAGGAACAGCACGTCACCTCCCGCAAACGAAGTCCTGAGGGACGCCGTGTCCGTGTAGTCGCCTCGACGGATCTCGACACCGTACTCCTTTGCAATCGCGGGGACACGGTCCGGGCTTGACGCCGAGATGATCAGATCCTTTGACGGGATCAGCTTCTTTTCCAGAATTTGACGGAGGACTCGAGAGCCCAGACGGCCACTAGTGCCGGTAAGGATATAACGAGCCATGTTGCTGTGGTGGTTCAAGTTGGATTCTTTTCGAAGAAGCGTTGTCTTTTTGTGTTTTTTTTTTTTGTTGTTCGTAGATGAGTCTGAAGCTGGATCTTTGCCCGCTTTAAATATATCGAATCTCCAACCCATGAAGCCGACATCTCCAGACCTCTTTGCACATCTCGTGATAGCCCCCGAACGATGGTGCTGAATCCCCTTTCGGTCAAACAGGACCCAGCATTAATAATACCGGTGGGATCAGAGATCTGTTTTGGAGGCCCATTCCACTTCCAGGTGCCGCTGCCAGATTTGTTTTGTCAGCTTTCCGGAGCAAGGGCTTGAGAAAGGAAGAGAGTGTGTTCACTGATTGATAATAATCATTCTTCATGTACGCAGCGTCGGGGACACAAGGCGTCGGCCGTCATGAGAGGCGGTTTTCAAGAGGTATAGAAAATGCTCTTCCATGGTTTTACTGGTTCCACTCCAGCCAACTAGGGGGATTCATGGGGTCAAGAGCCCCAGTGTTATGAGTAGGCAGTATGACCAAGAATGGTTACCTCAGTGGGACTTTGCTAACATCGCCCTGCCATGCTCTCCACAATGATTGCACCACTGTAAAGGCGCTGGATGATACAGATGAACAGTACCGTGTGCAAAGCAACGACGTAGTGATAGAACTATATTCGGTATAGTTTCCTCGCTAGCGTGGTCTCGACTTGCTAGGAGAAGAATAATGTAATGCTTAATTTGGACGCTTTGCTATTCTTGGACTGGCGCCTTGTATGTAGCATCGAACTGTAGAGTAATCAGTGAACCTCGTCCTCTTTGTTGGACAGGGAACAGGGGCTACTGGAATGGAAATAACCTTGGTGGCCATTAGAGAACACGGCGATAAAAAGGAAGAAAGGGAAAAGGCGCCATGTGCAACCGAAGAGCCAGATGGAAGGGCACAGTCAACTTCTCCCAAGAAGCATACGAAAAGCGTCTCTCTTTCGTTCAAGGCATCATAGCCATGTCTCCTCGTCTTCGTCGTTGGCCAACCGTTGAATTAGTCCTCGGGTGCATACCATTCTATGCCATGCATAAATGCTCACCAAACACAACGAGGGCGTGGATCAAGCGAGGCTTTTCATCGCCTACCGCCACCCCTGCCTCCAAATCGCACTCTTCCACCACCTCGTCTACCCACACCGCTTCTGCCTCGGAATTGCTGCTTCTGAGACTGGTCTCTCCTTTTCTCAACACCCAATCCCCGTCTTTGCTGTTTTGGGTCCTGTGCCTTTCCTCCAGGCGACTTGGGAGATCCGGAGCCCTGCATAATCTGTCTGGCAACCTGTCTTGCCTCTTCAACGTCCAGCTCCATTTCCTCATCGTCTCGGTTGCGAGTCTCTTGCTTTGTTTTCTTCTGCATCCCGGATTTGACCTTCAGCCTTCCTTTCTGACCTCTTCTTACCGCATCGGCGCCGGAAACTGCGTCGAGATAAGCGTTGATCGAGTTGTCTTGGCTCCCTGACCCTGACATGACAACATCGACATCGCCGCCTTCATCCTCTTGCTCGCCGTTAAAGATCAGCTTGCCATCCTCATTGTATCTTGCTTTCGTTTTCTTCGTTCCCGGTTGTAAATCCCTCAGTCGTCCGAGTTTTTTGGTGGCGATGCTCGCCATGCTTCGTGGATCCAGGAGATCAAGCGGCTCGTCATCTTCTTCGTCCTGGCGAATATACTGTTCGTTTCTTCGCTTCTTCCCATCCACTGAAGATTTCTTGAAGGAAACTCCTGACATGGTAGCATTGTCGTCGTCTTCATCGTCACTACCTGCGATCTCGGAATCGTCGTCGTCCGATCCATAGACAGCCTCATCGAATTCATTGTCATATTTGTTCGTCGTCGTGGTCTCCTCATCTTCATCCATTTCTCCATCGCCCTTCTTCTTCCGCCGTCCTCGCTCTCTCCGTTTTCGGATGTTGACAACCATCTTCCGATCATCGCCCCCGACCCAGCTTTCGACCTTGGCTGAATCAAACCTCCTCAGACAGCGATCTAATATTCCCTTGACCTTGGCTCTCAACCGTCCTTTGTTTTCTTTGCTCCACACCATCAACCCGGGGACAATACTGGGCATTCTGGGTTCCAGCATTTCTATAGGCAATACCACAACCATGACTTTGACAAATCCAAGCACCGCGCGCACAATTTCCCGATTGTTCGACTGCAAAAATATGCAAACGGTATCGACAAGCTCCTCCTTCGTCTTATCACTTAGTCGTGTATGAAACTCGAAGAATAGCCGGCTGAGCGCAATGATGCTAGCGGCTACCATATGCGGAGCCACACCTGCCAGCCCCGCACTGACCATGGTGAAAACCTCCTCAAGAGTTGCTGGTGCGTCAGGGGAATCATCTGGCATGTGTGGTACCAGGCGGTTGCGGATCATTGTTCCCGGAGGATTGGATGGGCTGGAGATCTTTTCCGTGAGAGCAATGAGGAGGTCAAATCCTGCAGTTCGGGCTTTCTCGTTGCTGTCTTTGCAAGCCAGGACAACCTCACTGAGCATACTGGGAACAAAATGAAGGTCGGTATGAGGGAGGAAGGAGACGAGTGTATCAATGGCGAGGATGCGATCTCGGCGGGCAGGAACGGGTGTCGTTTCTGAAGTTCGAAGAATCAACTCCTGCAGTTCGCTGTTACGGGAAGCAAGCGCCTCTGCACCGATGGGGGAAGTTGACAGCCTCGGAATGAGTTTATACGCCTTCTTGATGAGTTGCGGATCGGATTTGAGTATTATCGGGTTGATTAGGATGTCGGAGGAGATGGCGAAGAGCGAGGAAAATGTCGATCTTGGTAAGTGAACAGAAAGCGCAATAACAAGATCAAGTAATGTATGAGAGGTCGGAGGGAGTTTGCTGGCGGATGGCTGAAGCGGTTCCTTTTTGGGAAGTGGCTGATCGGCTTTTGGAAGTGCATCTTGAAGCATCGTCGACACTCGCTCAAAAGTGTCCACCAAATCCTTTTCCGGCGTGATGCTGAGATAGCTGTTGATACATCGCAAAATGTATGCACGAGACTGAGGTAGTGTTTGACTGTAGACATTAAATAAGACAGCCAAAAGGTTGCCCGCAAACTGGGACAGGTGCTGAATATTCTTCTCGGCATCAGACCTCTGTAGTCGACGTTCGAGCAAAAGCACCTCGTCTGAAAGATCTGACGCTAGGAGGGCCTGGTTCGACTCCACCAGATTTTGCAGACCTCGACACAAATCGACTCGCAGATCTGTCTGCTTGTAAAGGAGGTTCGAGAGCATCTCTGCGAATGGCTGGTCAAAAGCTGTCTGCAGATCGAGAGGAAGATCGCAATAGCCTGGTAATGTAGCCCAGATCTGCTGCACCACAGTCTCAAAGACCTTGATATCCATCGTCTTCTCAGCGTTGCCATGATCGATTACCCTTTGATACATCGCCTCGCTGAGGGGAACTAGGTCGGATCTGAAATGTGCCAGGTTCGTGTTGGAGACATGGTCTCTCAGTAGGGGGAGAAGCCACGCTCTACCAGGCTGGCCTGGCTGTGGTCTGATGAGGTTGTGAGGTAGAACGCTTAATACAGCGCCGGGACCAAGGTTGCGGATGGCATGGCCAAGGACCTCGTCTGCTTCCTTCTTGCCTTGAAATCCCTCATAACTCCGTAGCTCACCAATTGCCTTGACGATAGGTAGCAGGAACGGATCCCCACGCCACCTCAGAGAGTCAAACACGGCACTCAATGCGCTGAAGACTTCTACCCAGGCTGTCTGATATTTTACGGCCAAGAGGTCAAGGGCCCTTTTTGAGAGTTGCTCCAACACTTTTTCATCGTATACTGACGGGTCGGATATGACGCTGTCCGGGATGCAATTGGCAAAGAACGAAATGAGACACTCCGATGCCGAGACTCTGATGTTGTGAGATGGGCTCGTGAGAAAGGGACTCACTAGATCGCAGAGCTCCGGCAGCTTGGCGAAGGTGTCTTCGGGTTCAACGACTGCCGCCGTACCATAGCCCCTTGATAAGATTGCTATCCAGGGCGGAAGCAGCTGAGAGTCGTTCTGAGGAGGCTTCAGATCCACTATTGCTTCCAGCAAGCGTGGCAACTTTGAGGACGAGACCTCGTCCTGCATTCCCTCAAATATCACCTCGAACACTTCGAAAGCGCTCATAACCAAGTAGTCATTCTTCGATCTGGATATGGACAGGAGCAAATGGCAGAGTGATTCAATCTTTTTGCTTGGCCATCCACCCGATGCTACTGCAATAGTTTTGGTCAACTGCAGAGCATGAATCACGGCAGGCTCGTGACTATCGTCCGGTCGACCCTTCTGCCGCCGTACCTGGTGTACCTGGTCCACGGCGTTCTTCAGATTGTTCTGGGCAGCAATTGCGCACATTTCGGCGGCGGGATGATCGATCGCAGGACCAGGTGGTGGATTTTTCAGTATATTTGTTATGGCCTCCTGCGCGCGTTTTCTTATTTTGGGCCTCGAGTCAATAGCCAGCGTCAGCAACACAGGGATGGTCTGCCGAGGGCTGGCCTGGGTCTGTGGAAGGTTCCATGCCGCAGCATCTTGGGCAATCAGCAACGACTCCAGACATCCTATTGCTGACCGTAGCAAAGGTCCATTCTGTAAAGTGGCGTTCAGGAAGGGTCCTAGCAGGGACAGGATCGTGGTAAACTGTGATCGGAGGAGGCCCGCGGGGACGTGCGAGGTGATCAGGTCGACTAGATAAACGGTCGAGGTAACGACCTCATTATCACTTCCGGCAGAAGCAGATTGTTTCAGAAGGGCGAGAAGAGCGGCAAAGTACGCCGTGGGAGTAAATTTCGTCTTTTGCTCGGTGAGGGTTTCCTCGATGGAGGACAGAACCACGGCAGTCTGTGGATGGGTCAGAGGACTCGCACAGGCTTGCAATGGGGTCGCAAAACTTACATGCTGTTGACTCTGGAGATTCGGCGATTTTATCTTGGCCAACCTCTCCTCGAGAGACATATTGACAGCAATATGGACAAGCGAAACTGCTACACAATCGCCGGGTGCGGTGTGGCTATCAAAATCTCCAGTGCGGGCAACATTTTTTAAAATCGGAGATTCCGATGTTTTGCCGGCAGCCTTTCTTTCAGCCTTGCCAGATGGCACACACGTGATATGTCAGCCTCGTTGCAAACAAGGTTGACGATAACCACCGGCTGGCTGCAGAAAGGTGACACGCATGAGGCAGGAAATGAGAAAACGGGTGTACAGGGTTCAATCCTTCGTAGCCGATGGATTGTGACATCAGAACAGAAACAAAGGGCTCCGAACCAGCCATAGAGACTCATTTCCCTGGTACGACATTCTTTTCAAACTCATATTGGAACCGTGAGCGCTAGGTTTGATTTCTGGATCCTCCTCGCAAATGATTGCCGAAGTGGTGCATCGGATTCTGCCATCTTGTCTCATCAACTAGGGAACCAATTCTTGATGATAGGTTCCGTGGGAATTCCCAACGCCACCTTCCGAAAATACTGTCGAGTCTGGGGTATTGACTACACACGAGCGGTTAGTTGTGGACCCCGTACTCGAATGGAAGATACTGCAGTGTGAGTTTGGGCCTTACCAGGTTGTTCTCCACGGCGTACTTCATCAGCAGATCGTACTGTGCGAGAATCATTTCTGCGCGCCGCTTACGTTGTATACTCTCGTAATCCTCCTTTTTATGAGATTGCTCGGACGCAGGTTCGCCCTGATCTACCGGCAAACCTCGAGAGGAATATAGGATAGAGGCCACGCCCATGCTTGGGTTTCTGGCCCCGGAGAATTCAGCCGAGAACATTGTGCTTCGAGTGTGAGGTGGGCAGTTATGTGATGAGGCATGAAATGAGAATACCTCCAAGATAGACCATCCTGAAGCCAGAACAAATTTAACGATGCATCAAGAATGCGGTAGTTACCGAGTCGTGTAGCACGTGCGCCTAGCGTCGTCGACACTCAATACTCTTGCCTTACATCAAATGGTTCAAGCCAGAGTTGCAGTCAAGTCAATCAAAGAACAATCGAGATACGTGTTCAAATGTGCTTGCGTTGAGATATAACGTCCTGGAACCATCATATCGTCCATGAGCCAGGATGACAAGGCACAGGTTATCTAGACACCAATCTCTCCTCCTTCAAACTCTCAGAACTCTCATATAGCATCACCACTCCCAACTGTAATGCATTCATGCCGCACATATCCTTCCTATGTCTGTCTTCCTCGAAGTGGTGGTCAAGAAACTCCATTCCCCATTCTAAGTTGTGCAAGTCGCCGAATGTACTGGGAAAAATTTCATGATTTTCCCTTGCTTCAGTCGTAAAATTTTAGACAAGATTTTTGGCAGCTCATACCCGCAAAAACAAGGTAGTTCCGTGTAGTGCCCAATTCGCCGCCCGTCCAAAATGACCTCGATGAAACGCCGATATCTTGAATTGCCATGCCGCTAAATGCTGAAGAACCAAACAGACGTCTGTACACGCCGACAGTGACCGGCCAGCTGGAAATGATTTCGAAGAAACATTATGATTAAAATTAACATCCATTCACCAGCGAGTTCTTTGGCCATCCGTAGCCGGTATCGGCCCTGGAAACTGAGGTTAGCTCGGTTGGACACAACACGGGCAGGCAAGACTCACCAAGTCGTGATATTCGGGTTGTGATACACCTCGTAGTGATTGTTGATATACTCGGTCGTCTCGTATCCCTCAGGATCACAGCTCATTTCGCCGTTGTCGTCCTGATAGATGCGGATGTAATCAACTCGCATGGTAGCTGGCATCAGAGGCGCTAATCCGGTCAAATTCAGCGAAGAGAAGCCAGGTGATATACCGAAATTGACAATGATCGACATCGGCTCTTCGGGAATAACTCTTTGAGCAACATTTCCGTTGGGACCCAATGCTTGGGCTTCCATACGCCATACAGGCTCCGAGCCGACAAACCAGGTGATATCGCCATCGTTTCCCGTGGTGTATTCGTAAGCATAAACTTGATAAGCGTTCCCATCATACCACGCATTGTTGAGATTGGACAAGCCCGAAACTGCTTGCTGGAAAGGTCCACCTTTGTATGTATTCATGGCTGTGACCGAGAAATCGAAGACTTCCACGAAGTCATAGTTGGGTTGATACCAGATGTCGAAGGGCGCCACTTGAAAAGACTGAGAGACCATACCGATTTGGTTGCCCTCGGCATCAAGAGTGCCGACGCTTGCTTCCAGCACATCGATCTCAGGGGCGGATCGGGATTTCCCAGGAGTTGGATGGTCCTCATTAGAGCATGTGCAGGCTGGGAGTCTCATGCCTGGGAGGTAGCTGATGCCATCGGGAGAGCTCTGGTTCGCAGTGATGCCGGCGTCGCACACGTCTGCGTAGGAGTAGGGCCACAAGCCATCTGTTGTCGCAGCGTATCCAGGCCGTCCAAGGTTGCCCATGGACCAAAAACCGGGCCAGAAGCCGACGGTATCACCACGGCCGGGAAGAGAGATACTGGCCTCCAACCTGCCGCCTTTGAAACACATCTGATTCCAGGACTGCAGCATGCCTGAACGATAGTTCAAGCCATGATTTTGAAAGGCATCGAAGCGCAATTCCAACACACCATCGTTTGTGGTGGCAGCGTCGGGGTCGTACCACTCCAAATCCCTCGTCACTCCATACCAGATGTCCACTGCAGTCCAATATGGGTCATCTCCTTCATAGAACGTCCGTCCTGGCTTGGAGAACTCGTCTGAGAAGACCAAATTCCACGTATTTCCATGATAATCTTTCTTTGTTTTGACGGAATCAGGGGTGTCGGGATCGATGAGACTAGTGCGAATATTCTTCAGCAATGGAACCTTACCACTTCCTATGCAAGAGTTGCCGTCTGCGCATGGGTTTGGTGACGACGTTATCTTCTCAACAAAGGTCCTAAACGAGCCTGTTAGCACATAGACTTTGACAATGAGGGTCGAGAACGAACAAAACTGGATATCCCACAAAAAGGACCAATATTCCTAGTGTTATCAGGGCAAGACCACCAACATTGACTAAGCCTCTTCTGTTGAAGATATCACAGTCTCGGTCCTTGTCATTGGGATCAGGGTTATGGAGGTAGTCGTCTTTTTCAACATCCTCTGGGAATAGAAGAAGTCCCGCAGATGGCAGAATATTGTATTTTTCTGATACTGTTTGAGTGTTGACGTCGTTGTCATCACTGCCGGCCCTCGAGCCTGGTCTTGATTGACTTTGATCCCTGAACGGATTTTCGAAGCCTCTGCTATCCCTGCTCCGGTCCGACTCCCAGCTCGATCGGCGAGAAGAATAACTCGAGCGAACGGGGGACCTTAGGGGTGAGCCGCCGTCATCTTTGAATCTGTTTGAGCGGCCTGTGACTGGTGGTAGTAGTCTTTCAGCCGAATCCTGGACTTGATCTGAAGGGTAGACGTTGCTTAATTGTGACCGGGCTGTTGTCGGTCTAGAGTTTGTCGGGACAAGAGTCCTCGAGGAACTGCTTGCATCGGCGTTGAGCAAGTCTTCTTGACCTGAATTGAGACGAATATGAGGAGGAACTCGTGGAGGTGATGAGGAACTGCTGTTGCTGTGGGACGACATTATAAGATGGCGACCGACTCGTCGTCAGGGAGATCGATCGCCAACACTTGAAGGAACGGGGTGTAAGGACAGTATTTGGTCGGCCAAAGAGATGAGTGAGAAGAGGGCTGAGTCGGTTTTAGGGTCGAGGCTCTGAAGGAAGTATGTCTTAGGGCCGGCCGCAGTCTCGAAGGACGGTGAATGGAGGAGGCCGACCGATGAGAGCGTAAGCAGTGCAGATTAGGCGAACAAGTGGTTGAAAATAGCAAGGAGGCCGGGGGCAACAGAGGATAAGACGCCGACAGGGTCAGAGGAACAAGTTGCTCGTGATCGTGAAGAGCGAAAAGGGCTTCGCAGTTGTGAGTTTGTGGTATGGCCGTGCACGAGGTACTGTAGGTGCTCCTTTCTGGCCAGCAGGAAAGGGACAAGCTGCTGCCAGCTGAAAAGGAGAGATTCTGGAGGAGCAGAATGAGGGTTTCGAGGTCGGTAGAGAACTGCGAGGTAAAGAGACGGGGTCGATTGGAAACGAACGTAACTGCTTCAACAGCAGAGGATCTGTCGAGCAAACGAACAAAGAAGATCGTGTTTGTGTTGGCCTCACAGGCACGCGCAGTTTGGCAGGTTTCTCAGGATACAAGAGTTTACCTAGCAGATGGTAGAACAGCAGAAGAGGCTTTGGCAGAGGCCTACAGGGCTAGTGGGCGAGGGGGGCGCCACGGGGCAATTGGACAATTGGGCTATCGGGCTAAACTTTAGTGGACGCGCAGGTGCTCCGGTCCCTCTAAGCGGCCCACTGCCGAGCTTTAGTGCCGTAGTGATCTGTGCCTAGTAGGTAGTCAGCCTCAGCTGTAACTCCAAACTGCTGGGCCTCTAAGGGCCTCATCTCAGCCCCGGGGAGCGCATTCGATGACCCTGAATTAAGGGGATCGCAGGTAAATTTCAGACCCTCTATAATAAAATGGGTCGCCGGTTTCGAGTCCAGTTACACTATCAGTAAGAAACACCTTGTTGAGGAGTTCTTCTGGGCAATGACTTGGTAGAGGAGAGATATGCTGGCATTTGCCCATCTTGATGGGGTTTCCAAGAGCGTACCAGCATAATATTTGTTGTTGTTCTCGGGAGTCGGTACCTGCATCGTTGGCTGTGAGATGGGCGGATGAGAGGAGGCACTGTTCCTCCATCCTCCCCCTCTCGCTACTCTTTGTCCACAACCCTCACCTGCACCCTGCAAACTGCGGCCTTCCATTATCATTTGCACAACACCAGCAGATCGTATTTTGTTCCTTTCTTTGGATTGTGCTCGTGTCCCTTCCAACCATGAACCCTGATACCTCTCACTGCCGCTGCTAGTTCAATTCCACATCCGTCAGGTGAAGAGGTGTATGTTTGTGCAGCTGCCAGCCTGGTCTGAAAGTGCTCTGATCTGATTCCAAGTCTCAGGTTAACATGCAGATCTCCCTTTCCTCAGTCATGATTTCCTCGATCCCCCTGGCCGAGACTTTGTCGGGGCCCACAGCGTCACCTACCCATCCAGATCCAAGCAAATGGGCCAAGGAGAACGGGAGAGGAGTGCGCTTGGCCAAAAACAAACCCAGTACCAGCGGCCTCCGAAAAGAGTTGACGCGTTCGTGTGCGGTAGTGGCACAGCAGCGCCCCATTCCGTGTGCAGCTTCACCCTTGGACGCCTTCACATTGCTTGCTGAGCCCCATCAGCCTGCTTCGAGCATTCGGTAGGTACAAGCTACGAGGAGGACGGATGGGCAAATCATGGCCGTGAGTGGCGCTATTGTGGTCGAATCACTGTGCTGCTGACACTCGGAGACTCGAAGCAGTGGGGGGGCGGACAGGATCCTAGAACAATCTGACGGGGAGCCTTGATTTCGCCTGTTTGCTCTCATTTTGATTCGCCTTCGCCATTCAGGGGGAACCGCCACAGCACAGTACGACTGACCAGAGGAGCAGCTTGCACATGCACATCCTTTGCCGTTTTCCTTCTATTCTTAAACCTCCATGCCAAGGAAGGACTTTCCGAAGGCTGGACAGACTGAGAGCACCCTCGAAGAGCTCTAGAATACTACAGAGTGATACGAAGTGGACAGAAGATGGCATGATGGATGCTCGGTACCTCTCAAGAATCTTGTCCTCTGTGTTATAACGGTGCATCCCTGCCCTTGGTCAGCGACCATCGTCCATTTTTGTTTCAGCTTCGACTTGGACACCGCTGCGAGGGTTGCTACAAGGCGTTGACGCGGCCAGTCAACGGTGACGCGTTGCTGGTAGGCACCAAGTACCAAGTACCGAGTAGGTTTACTACGAGGTACCTCGTACTTTGTACCGAGTAAGTACAGCGTCTCGAGTCTCAACGAGGTTTTCCCCTGTTTCTTATCGATGCAACTTCGGATATTGTCCCAGGGGCTGGAATCCCCACATGTATGCTGCAATCCTGTACTCGGAAACTCGTACAAGTATTATTATTACCCCGTATATTATCCCCTTTTGATTCGGCACTGGATCGTCGTGTGAAATACCTGCCCTGAATATCCGAACTTTGGGCTCCAGTATATCCCCTGTTTGCTATCCATTGCCTCAACAATTATCTGCTTGTATCTATCCCGAATGGTTCCTGTTCTCAACGCTTGGAAATTCTTCCGGCCTGTGGTGGATACACGTTGACGACTCCGGATGGGCTTCATGGCCCGTTTCGTGGGTTCTATATGGGCCATATGGGGGTTGGACTTCGGACTACCGTACTACTGTACATACGGAGCACCAATTGCCCTTGGAGGAGATATTTCCAGAAGAGTACTCGGTACAGTAATGCGTGCGCGTGCATGTTGCATGCTTTTGTCGGTCCTCCAAACACACAGATTCGAAGATCGGCGTACTGACTCGGTTCTTGATTTGACAGTAATTGAACTCTTGGTCGGGCCACGATCTACTTGACGTGACGCCCTAGCGAGCGACCTTGAGGATTGATTTTGGATGTATCTCCTTAGGTATACGCCATGCATAGAATTTTTCTTTTCTTTTCCACGTATAGAGCACCGCATGAAGGACTGGTATCGACGACATTCAAGATATTAGGGTAGTATCCAGTGGCCATTCATTTCCTGGCATCCCTGGGTAGAGGTCTTATTCGGTTATCCTGTCCTTTCTGTCTCTTCTCTAGCTCTCCACCGCCTTGGTCACAACACCGACCAACATCCTCTCCCCCACGGTCAAGATATAATACTCGACTCTCGTCTTGCTCATTTCCACTCTATAAACCTTGACCCCCGCCTTCCCCTTCCCCGCCTGTTCCACCCTCTGGACGACTTCGCCGTACTGCCCTCTGGGGTCAAAGTCCCCAACACTCAACTCCTCGACAACGGGGCCGCCGTCGCCCGACTTGGTGGGCAGGAGGAGGTTGGCGAATTCTTCTGGTTTGGGGAGCTCGGAGCCGGAGTAGTTGAACAGTACAGGCTCAAACGGCGAGTCCGTCTCCGACGTGTAGGTGACGTCCGGCAGCGCCTTCAGGGAAGCCGGCAAGGCGTCTGACGACGAGCTGGTCGGGTCCAGTCGCGACCGCCGCTGAGACGTCGACTCGGACTCGGCGAGGGTCTGGCCGGCTTTGGGGTTCGCATTGGCCTTTTCGAGGAACGACAGGTAGGAACTGTCGTCGGACATTTTGTTGGTGTGATGGGAAGCGATGTTTGAGGAAGGTGTCGATGACCCTGGTGCTTTGATGACAACGGAATAGGGACGATGATCAAAGGATCTTGGAGTCCTGATTGCTCTAGATTTTCCCGGGTGCGTCCACGCTGCTGCCCTCAAGCTGTATCGCAAAACTCGCCAACGAGCACCAAGTATCTTCTGCTGTTGATCTTGCTGTGAGGCGAAGCGAGGAGACTGTGTAATAATTTGTTGACTGCGACAATGTATCAACGCCCGGTACTGCAGCATTTGACTATGGATGTGACTCCGAATGGTCAATATGATACATGCCGGTTGTGTGAAAAAGATGGCCCAGCCCAGATTCAACAATGACGTCACCTTTCCATGCCTACCACTAGGTGATTAAGTGGCCATCAGGCGCGCACGACTGCTTCTCCAGAGTCTCGACGTGAACATACCACTTCATCCTGTATGAACACCAGCGACTGGCTACATCTACAAATAGAGGGTGAAGAATGTGGGTTTGGCCTTGCCCACAAGACTCCTAGAAACGACCTCTGGTGCCACGAACCTCGTGACCTTAACACCTCCCGTGAGAGGTACACCTTAACATGCTCATACTTGCATGTCGCCACGAAATGGTTCGGGACCACAAATGCTAAGCCGCAGGCTGACACAGGTCCAGTTTTGTTAATACCAGGTACTCAACGAAGGTGGTACGTACGAGTAGGTGAGTAATCCTTCCCACACGGAGCAGACGTGGTTGTGGCAAGAAACGGGATCAGACTGTGTCCGAAGCCGATGGGATGAGTCTGCAGGGTATGTGTGGAAACGGTATTGTTGCGACTGGAATTCCCACAAGACATATTCGTGGAAACTACTGAAGTTTCTCTACACACAGTCCGCTTCCACCGCCGACGCATGGCTGGCTACCGGCTGGAGGAAACCAACAATAATACATCTCCGGCCGATCCAATCGAGGTCAATCGAGCACTTTGTAAACTGACAGCTGTGTGGCCCATGGACGGACGATGCTCGTTGCAATCGCAAAAGGCTGTGTAGGATGCTGGGCTCATAGACTGTCACAATATATGGAAATTTCGGGGCCTGCAAATGGTAATGGTTCCATTGTAAGACTCGAAGTTCCAGGTAGAAAAAGCCTGTGGCCTAGGAGCAAGGCTTCCTTCGAGGGCATTTATTGCAAACGGCGTCGCAGAGTAAAATGATATGGACAGATTATCACGACTTTCATGACTTATTTGAGCAGAGCTTCAACCAAAGTCGCGCAAGTGCACCAAAAAAAAATAAAACAGAAGGCAACAAAAACTAGAAATCAAGTCATCTGCCTGAAGTTTTGTATTTGTCTTCCTACTCCCATGCATGGCAAGACAAGCCATGCCATTCATCCCGCTCGTAAATCAAAGGAGAACAGGAAAGTCTTTTGGTATCTCGTGCATGCACGGCTCTTGTCTTCTTGACGGGCGAGCATAAAGATGAGCATATCCTTTTGCTGAAGCCAACACCGCCTCCAACAAACCGTCGTCATCCTCATGAAGCAGCAACAAGATCCTTCTTGAGCGTACCCAAGAACTGCCTCTTCTCCTGAGGGGTCTGGTACGCACCGTGACCGAACTCGGACGACGTGTCGATCCATTTGAGTTCGACCTTCTCCAGAGCCTTGCGAGAGGTGTGAGGGAACATGGACTTGCGGAGGGTCATGACTCGCTTCTTGACACCGGGGACAGAGCCCTTGAGGAGGACAAAGTCGTTCTTGACCTCGCCGTAACGGACGAAACCACCCAAGCTATACAACCATATTAATATTTTTCAAGACAAACAGAGGTAAACGGGACAAAACTTACGGGGTGATCTGCTTGTTCACGACGTCGAACTCGGTGGCCGCATTCTTCTCATCCTTGCCCTTGCCAATGCGGTAGACTTTGTGGTTGACAGAGGTACGATGATGGTAACCCATTTGACCGGCGCGGGCAACAGTCCATTGGACGTGCGAAGGATGCCAGGCACCAATACAGGCAACCTTTCTCAGACCCTTGTGCGTCTTTCTGGGAAGCTTCTTGGTACCCCATCTGCTGGTGACGCCCTGGAAACCATGACCCTTGGTGACAGCGATGCAGTCAATCATTTCGTCTTGCTCGAAGATGGTGTCGATCTCAACCGGCTTCTCGAACAGGCCGTGGCCAAATTCGACCTTGTCTGCCACGCTGCCACCGTTGATCTGAATCTCCATCAAGTGCGCCTTCTTTTGCTTGAGGGGTGTCTGACGGATTTGAGTATGAGCAAGTACGCGGACGACTGTGCAGTATTTCTTGATGCGCTCGAGTTCCCGAGTGATTGAGGAACCTTTGTTCTCCGAGTGTTTCTTTGCGTATTTAGTGAATGCCTTCTTCTTCGACCGGTACCAGTTCTTGTAGAAGCGGCGCTTGACTTCGTCAGACAGATGCTCTGCCCACACGGTGGTAAGGGACCGCAGGCCGCGGGGTGTCTCGATGTAGCCGACGAGGCCGACGACGATCATCTGGCAAGCTGTCAGCCGCAACAACGTAAACGCCAATGTCGACATTGTGGGACTAACCGGGGGCGTCTCGATCACAGTTACAGCCTCGACAATCTCTTTTTTGTGCATCTTCGCGCCAGGTCTATCAAGGTCGCGGACAATGGTGGTCATCCCGGCCTTGTATCCCATAGCAGCGGTGAGATGGACTGGTTTCTTTGGGTCATCCTTTGGAAAGCTGGACCAAATGTTTCAGCTTCGACTCCTTGAAAGACGAGTCATGACTTCTAGAGAACCAGAGTATCCTACCTCTTGACCTTGCCTCGGTGTCTTGCAGCTCGCTTTCTGGGTAGGAAAGCAAGCGAGCCTATTGCGAGAGAAATGTGTTAGTTCAGAGATCTTTTTTTCCCAGTGATTTTCAGGTGGGAGGAATTGTACCGTGTCGCGGCGCCTCGAACTTTCGGTGAGACCTATACCAGCTATTAGCAGAAGTCTTTATTGAAGTTGAACAGCACTCACATCCTGTTTGAACGAGGGTCAAGGTATCGGGGCTTGTCAAGCTGAAGTTAGAGTGGTCAATGTGCAACACAGAAATTCATATTTCGATAAAGTGCGGCTCGAGTCGCCAAGATTTTCAAAGTCACGTGACTTAACCGGTTCCGCAAAAACTTCTCCGCCTCCTTCGACCAGTTGCTACTTATCGAGTAGCTACCGAACAGGAATCCTCTGAAAAACATCGTGGCCACAGCTTACTAGAATGTCGTAATTTCGTATTCTTCTGAGAAGATACATGTACTCATTTTACAGAATCAAGTAACAATGCGACTGTGGATCTTTTTCCAATACTGATTCTTCCGGCACAACCTCACCGCTGCACAAATCCAGCCAAACCCATGACAACAGCGAAATCAAAATAACAAAAACCCTCGACCAACGCCAAATCTATCACGGTGCATTCTCTTGCTTTGGCGTCACTGATGGAGGCGCTGCCACCTGAGGGCTGCTCAGAGCTGCCGAGGGAGGAGCCCGCTTATCATCCTCACTGTTATTATCATAATCCTCATCCACGTCGACTTTACGAGCTGCCTGCTCCACCTGCTCTTTTCGGTCTTCTTTTTGAGTATCCAAGATTGACTGCATCGACGGGATCTGCTGGGGATGTGTATAAGGATGGTGCGCAGCCTCTGAGGGGTGGTAGTTTTCATTTGCTCGCCGTTCAGTCTCACGACGAGACTCGGATGAACTCCGCCTGTAGTGGTCCTTCGGAGTAGGTAAACGCCCTGGAGGGCTATTGCGACGAGACGGATCTTCCAAACGTGCACGAGTCTCTTCATTTGCAATTTTCTTGGAAGGTCCTCCATCGGACTCCCATTCACGCGTCCGTTTCATAGCGGAGGGAGGGCGATCATCCCGAGGAGGTCCCTCCACAGCAGGAAGAGGTGGTGCGGCGGACGCCACGCCGTTAGTGATGCTAGGAAAAGGTTGGCTAGACTGGAATGGCTGTTGGCGATAACCGCTACCGGGGGATTGTGGTCGTTCATCTCTAAGTGGCCGCAGCTCACTAGGTGGACTGAAAGGCCTGCCATATGGTGGAAGGGTTGAGCCCGAGGCGCTGCCATTGGCATGAGGTGCCGGTGCTCCATTCATCGTTGGAGACGGACGGATTCCACTACCGAAAGCTGGAGGACGGTCCTGCATTGAGATTTGCGGCAGAGTCTGCGGCCCAGGCGGGAACATCCCTGGGTTAGCTGGTTGCATCTTAGGCGACGGCGATTGCAACTTGCGAACCGGCGTTTGGCGCGATGTATCATACGGGCGTGGTCCGTCCTGACGTGGACTAGAAGCCCGTGGGGGCGGTGCTCTCATAGAATCGCGTCCTTCATAGCCGTTCGGTGGTTGCTGCGACGGCGGCAGCGGCGGCTGTGGTTGGGGCTGTTGTTGAGGCTGCGATTGCGTCTGCGACTGTTGTCCCGGCGGCGGGTTAATGCCTGCAATGCCTCGCGCCCAGTCATTGACGCGAGCTGGATCGACTGGAGGTTGTTGAGGCTGCTGGTTTGAGGAAGAAGGTCCGCCCCATTGAGGACCAGGAGGAACGCCAACACCGTTCTGATATGCCTGAGGATGGACATCTTGCGGGACAGGCGCATTATGCTGATTAGGCCCCGTTGCTGCTCCGCTTCTCAGAAGGGCAAGACGGGCTTTGATGTGATTGTTTGTGGGATCAAGCTCAGCTGCTCTGGCATATGCGTCAAGAGCATCAGAGGTTTGGTTGTTACAAGATTCATACTATACTAATCGTCAGCAAAGAAAAGATTACGGTTTACCTGCGGGGGGCCGCTCACCAGTGTTCCCAGGTCATACCACACCTCCGAGATGTACGGATTCAACCGAATGGCGCGCGAGTACGCATCGAGTGCGTCTCGGTACTGATTTATTTGATAGTACAGCACACCGATGGAGCACCAAAATGTGGGATTGCGTCCATCACGGTAAACGGCTTGTTGGTAAGCTTCGTATGCCTTGGGAAACTTCTGCTGTGCCATGTAACATCTGCCGAGTAGATACCAGCTCTGCGCATCGGAGTTGTCTTCAACTAGGTCAATAAGAAGATTTGGGAAAAGATTGAGAGTGACACATACCTGAGCTGACCGACTGTTCTAGGTACTCAATGGCTTGATCTTGACTGGCATAACTGTTACTCTGTTGATGATGCAGCCAGCCGAGCTGTTGTAGCACTTTGGCATGTTTCGGATCTCGGTCCAAGACACGCCTGTACGCCTGTTTTGCGGCTTCAAACTGCACACACAAGTCAGCCGGGGCGCTTGCTTGAGGGACAATATCGACTTACATCTTTCTGCTGCTCATACACGTGGCCAATCTGGAACCAGATGTCTTCCTCGTTTAAAGGGCGTGGAGGATCGTTGACGATGTACTTGAAGCACTGAGGAAGCGTCAGCAAGAGGCAACCAGCGCCTGTGCGATGTGAGTCGACTTACCTCGAGACTTTGGGAGAACTTCTGTTGCTGTTTGTAAATTATTCCCAACCGAAAATAGATTTCATTGGCCTTCTCGAAATCTGGTTGCATGCGCATGACCTGAGAGAAGGCCTCCTCGGCGTGTTCCAAGGAACCATATCGATCGTAGAGGATGCCGATGCCGTACCAGAGCTTGGGCTCCTGACCGCCATGTTAGTTCTATGGAGAAGATGGCGCGCAGGTCGAATAGCTTACATTGGGTTTTGGTAGGTAGTAAAGGGCTTGTTGATAGGCAGTGTATGCCTCTTGCAGGTTGTCCATCATCAAATAGCAGTGGCCTGCAACTGTCAGCCTCTCATCCTCCACGCGGCGTGCGCAGCGCTTACCTAGATTCCCCCACGCGTCGCCATTGGCAGGCTCGACCTTCAAGATGTTTTTAAGATATTCCATAGCTTCAGGGTACTTCTCCTTTGTCCGGAGAATATGTGAAATAGCATTCAAGGTTTGGGTAGACCACTGGTTGTGTCTGAGAGCTTGTTCATATGCAAACAGTGCCCCCTCGTGGTCCCCAAGTAATTCGTTCAACGACGCTAACATTGAGCGCGATCAGCATACTAATTTAGGGAGAGGATGGGTCCAAAGGCACACCTATTCTCTGCCATGTTGATTCATTCAACTGCGCTAGAAGGCGTTGGCGTTGCATATGCGCATCGACCGGCGCAGCCCCATTGATCTGTCCAAAATGAGGTGCACCAGGCTGCAGACCAATGACACCCGGCGGTGATGGATGAGGCACCAAAGCCATCTTCAATCCCGTATGTGGTGTGAAGTAGAGAAGTTCTGGGGCAAAGGGAGGAGAACAAGAAGAAGAGAGCTCTTCGATGAATTTTCAGCAAGCCAGGTTCGGCGCACTTGTGCAGAGGCGTCGGCAGGGTTTGGCCACAGGCAAGGTACAACACCTCTTGTCAAGCTCACAGCAGGTGAGCGAGAGTGAGAGTGTGTGATCGACGCGGTGAATGGCGTCTGAAGAAGGAGAAGCGGGCTAGGTCAGAATTGTCTGCCTGCTTGGAGACGAAGGGAGAAAACGGGATGAGGGCGACAAGAATAATAGGGAGCGCGAAAATGACAATGCTATCTCCTTGGAAGATGACAGGAGGGCATAAGGCAGGAGATAATGGGAGCGTCAGTTTGAAATGAACACGAGTTGTGTGGTAAAACAAGACAAAGGGGTCAACCAAGTGAGTAGGGCGATACTGGAGAAGAAGCTGGTGGAGGATGACGGTGGGAAGACAGGAAAGAGGAAAGAGGGCTCTCGTTCTGAAGCAAAGTCACGGGAAACCACGCTAGAGGTAGGGTTATAGATCTCATGCTGGATCAGTTGTCGGCGGCGAGGAGCAGAGCCGGGCACATCAGGTTGCCATCAGTAGGTACTACTAGGTAGGAGGCTGCGGTGCGCGGTGCACGGGCTCTGACAGTTCTTAGTTTTCTAGCTGGCTGGCTGGCTTAAACTAGGACCGGGGGGTCCCCAACCAAGCAAAGCAACAGGAAGGGCATAAGTGGAGTTAGCCATGGAGCCCTGGGTGATTGGGTGTGGACATGGCGGGACCCGATAGTGCTCGGATAAAGTGGCATGGGCGGTGGATGGGCGGTTGGTGGCTGTTGATGGGCGGTGGAGAGGGGCCACTGGGTGTCCATGGGTTCCTTTGGGCGTCGAGATGAAGCATCCAGACAGTGGGGATGCCCAGGGCCGCTGGATGCAACGGGATGGGGTTTGGCTGGGCGATCCAGGTTAAGGAACGCATAGCGTGCGCACGTCCCAGTAGCGCTTTGTACCAGTGGGTCTGTTGCGCCCCCTCCCCCTCTTTGTCTGACACTCGAAAAAAAACCTCCGCCTGGCACGTCTTGTCAAAAAGGCTTCCTGACTAAGACCTTCTAGGGCTCTTAGGCTGGTCCGTGACTGTTGAGTGGTACCAGGTCTTCCCCCATCACGGAGATGGGTTACGGGTGGCGCTTCAATTTGACGTGGCAAAGACAGGCAAGATGAATGGTAGTACCATCCTCTGGGCCATACGATTCGCCAAATAACCACGGGTAAAAAAACAACGAGGACAAAAGAAGGGGTCTGTGGCTGCGAGCCTGACCCTCAGCCTGAGCCTTGATCCTACTTCTGCTTCTGATCCAGCTCTTTTCCTGGAGAATAATTGCGCGTGGCAAGGCAGCAGCAGGATCATTATCTCATACCTGACCACCTTATTCTCAACTATGACCACACTCTTTGCCCATCATCAGTCAATCATGGTCTTCCACCGTCAGGATCGTCATCACACATCCGCCTACCGGCAACCTTCCTTACGAAAACGGCCGGCACATCCCAAAGGGAAAATTGGTAGTGGGTGGCTGACTTGGGGTCGTCTCGGTATTTGGAGAGACTAAACCAGAAAAGCAATCAGGCGAGACCAGGGGCGGCGATGGAGAAATGTCAGGCTTTCTGCGGGAAGCGTACGGCATATGACGAACAGGATGAATAGAGCGAACAGGTTCTGTGGGCCGTGCCTTGGATGGGTTGTGCACCGCTCGATTGGCTTCTTGGGGCACTTTTGAGTGGCTCTGTTGTAGCCGGGGGTGCCAGGGGTTAGGCTTGAAGGGGGGAAGGATGGGGGGCCAGGAGAGACTCACTAGGCCTGAGTTTGGGTCGGCCAGCCACCCCATTCCCATTCTCATTCTCTTTTCCCGTTCCACTGGTGCCACTGGGGCCGCTAGCTAGAAGGGTGGGCAAGGGGTGGAAGAGGAAAGCCACGGGACAGGCGGCAGGTACCTAAGTACCTCTTGCACGCATGGCTTTGCTTCTTTTCTTACCTACCCGGGGTCCTCCCCTCCCTCGCTTGCACTCTCGCCGCTCAACTCCTCCAGGATCCATCAGGTCGACAGCTGCTCCGTTTTTCTCCACACGCCTCGTCTAGTGTCTTAGCTCATTTCTGCTCTCCACGAGCAGCCTGTCAATCTTTGACCTGTTTCGAGAAACGGCATCAACCTACCGACCGCGAATATTTTGGACATTCCGAAGAGGAACCAAATGCCAGCCAACCGCCTGCTGTTGTCACCCCTCTCTCTGACAGCCCCAGTCCAACAACTTTCCGGTTCCCGCCCATCATCAGCTTTGCGTCTCAAATCTTGACATTATGTGGACAGTATCCCTTCGAACTGAGAGCCAACCTCGTGTACCCGGACAGACACGAATAAAAAAATACGAGACTGATTCTTCACGAGGACCTATGAGTGCGTGCGAGTACAAGAGGCGATGTATCTCTGCAGTCGCCACACAGCTGGTCAACGCCGAAAAGGAGACAATGTTCTGGTGGGTCATGATTGTCTATTCGTACTTCCTGTGTTCGTCCCGATGGAGCGTGGACAAGTACCAGGTAGGTACTGCTTCGAGACGAGGCTTTTCTTTTCCGTGGACTATTTCAGTGCTGCTGTCAAGGGGCCTGGCACTTGGCGCGAAGCATGTTTTTGCGCCTTTGCGCCTTCACTAGGGCTGGTGTGGCCAGTGACCCGGAGAAGGTTAGGGGTGGCTAGCTGGAATTTGTGGGCTTGGGGAATGTGGCTTTGGGGCTTGCTCGCATGGCTTAGGTGCTAGCTTCGTGCCTGGAGATCAAGCCTTACGAGTTCCTAAGTAGGTACCTCTACCGAGTAGGCTTTCCTGTACTAGGCGGTTTCGTAAATAAGCGGCAAACGTGCCCAAGCACTCCCCCTACCATGTGAGTAGCAATGTATGTATCTTGCTTTCCTTGTACGGAGTAGGTGCCTTTTCTCAGTATTCAGAACCCACCAGAAAACGTGACTTTGTCTCTCCTCGTAGTCGTACTCATCGTATGCTCTCCTAAGTCCCGATAAGCAAGCTGCACTTCTATTATTCGTTCATCATCTCCTCGAATCATGGCCCTGACCATCGAGCTGTCAAAATGACGAGCGGCTACTCGAGTACGTGCTTGACGAACAACGCTAGAATTCGGTCAGTGGAGCATTTCCTCCTTGCGCCCAAAATCGCAGACGATCGGCCGATGCAATCCCAAACCAAAACAACTTCCTCAGAGTTTGTCCCTGCGATCTGCACCAGAGCTTCTCTGGCAACAGTTACACAATCCTCGAAAGTCGATCAACCCCCCTGCATCTCGGGCTGGTCCTTGCGTCAAGGTCTTTGCCATTGCAGAGGGCTGGTAATCTTCTTGACCATGCACTGACTGCCCTTTTCCCCGAAACCCCGACGCAGCACAACCACGCAGTGCGAGTGTGCAGAACAACGGGTAGGGATGGTGGTTTGGCAAGTCACACGTTCCACGAGTACGGCACACAACCTGACACAACGTCAACTCTTCTACTCGTACAACTCCCATGGGCATGACACACGGTCCCACGAGACGACGTCAAATAGGACCCCAGTAACGGCACTTGACAGAATCCCAGACTCCCAAGCCCGCCAGTGGTGGTGCAAGGCGTGCCAGGCTGCCAGGCACCCACAGGCAATAGACGCAGTGCTTAGGTGAGCCTATCTGTCTTCGGATATGCTGCCATCATTGCGCCTGTATCGGGTCCAAATCGCCGACCATGTGGAAACGGGAGTGCTTACGAGCTTGCCCCTTTGGAGGTCCCCAAATTTGGGTTGCGTGCTGCCAACAAAAGGCCAGCAACCGAGCCTCGTACGCGTACACGTGACGCAGGAGTTTTGCGTACAAAAGCCCTTACGAGGTACTTGGTGCTTGAAAGGCAGCACCGCCAGGTTAGACCCAGGCGGGCTTCCCGAGCAGCAGTTACACAGGAGATCGGACGGTCGACTGCATCGTTTACCAAACATCAACCTCATGCACGAGATCCTAGACATGTTCTCGGTAGTACGACAGCAACTTTTGAAACAACCTGTCCCGGGTAGCACCCACTCGCCTATTTGTCTTCGGTGAGGTTATTGACCTGACCACCACCACCACCTGTCTTTTCCAACACAATAACTTGGTGTACCCAGGTCTCTGCCCCTCCGGGCGGCAACCCACAGATAACTCAGTTCGTCCATCATAGGATATCCATGTAAGATATGTCGCTGACATCGCCTAACGACACTCCTTGACCAGCATCACTGGCTCTCGCGAGTAGGAGATTGACTACGCCGTAGCAATCTACCTCGAAAAGCGGACGTCGCTGTTGTTCTGAGCTGACAACAGCTGGTTAATTTGAATGTTTAGGCAGGAGCCTATCGCATGTTGCCACCTATCTGGCCATTGCACGGGCGATCACCACTCACCGCGGAGTCCTTGGTATAGTTGCACAGACTCTTATTTTGAGAGCAATCGTTCTGGAGTCCACACCCGGATATATTGACGGTGTTTGACCGCCTTCTTCTCGGCACAGCACCGGAAGACAGTGCAGTCTCTCAAGAGTCGGAGGTATGTCTCCGGGGTTGGGGGCTGGAATGGCTGAAATTGATGCATTTCGACGTCCTTGGGCTTGGCTCGAAGAGGACTTGAACAGCTATCAATTATTATTAGTAGCTCTCTTGGAACGGATGTCCGAATGCAGACGGTCCTTCCCTGCGCACCAACACATTGGCCTTCATGAAGAAGATATTGATTTCATTCGGACAGAATTCTACATCAAGTGAGTTATACAAGACCTCGGCGAGAGCACTGAATCTTGATCTGGGTCATACTCGTTGTGACTGCGTCACATCGGTAGCTTGATTTTTACATTCCTCTATAACAATCAGATTGGGTACTCTACTCAAACTCAAGTACAAATGATGAACATTGCCCAAATGTCGCTGTCGAGTGTGCATTTGCCTTGTTTTATTACATATCACGACAAGAGCAATAGACACCAGGAGCTCGTGTTCACTCCGAAGAGAATCCTTGAGAGCAAGACGCTTGTACTTCGTCCAGCGACTTGGCCTGTACCAGTGGTCGTCATAGCAAGGTTTTGAATGCCAGACGAAGATCCAAGACAGGAGTCTTTGAAGACACTATCGTCCACCTGTCCTTGGCTGTCCACGGATCATCGTGGGATACGGGACTTGCCCAGGCATGGCACATTCCTATACCGAAATTTGCGTCCGACGCTCCCGAAATCAATCAAGGCCGAGCATAAAACATGGCCAACAGGTCCCTGCAGCAGATGAACAGATAAGCCGCTAGGACGTTTTGAGGATGTGTGTGACTCTGTGGCCATAATATCATAGTGTCATGGTAGATGCAACCGCAGCTGTACAAGCTTTTTGTCCAAGAGGAGACCCATACATTTGAAGGCCAATGATTTGTCCACCAGTGGACGGACCAAGATGCCCTCAGAGGGAGGGGGATTTCATCTCTCCTATTAGTACAGACTTTGCATTATCCTTGCACAGATTGGCCAAGCAGGATGCCCAGCAGTGCCAGGAGAATTCCAGGCTGGTTGCTGAGCCTTACAGAGACTGATGACGCACCCTCGACGCAAACAAGCCGGTGAACAAGGCGATGCCGAGTATGTCAGCACTTGGACGTTGTAACAAATCATGAGACTAGAGAGGGAAGATGCTCTTGTAAGTGATGTTCAGGGGGGGGAAACTCTCGACAGCAAAGGTAGGCTGCCATGGCTGCTAGATGGACGGTTGTCTATGAGATGGGAATGTCTTAGGGTTGGGAGAAACTCATGCTGCAGAAGCAAACATTTTGTATAGGTGAAAATTCTTCAGAAGAGTGTGATCCATTGAGCAGTCAAGAATAATTTTTCATATCCCCCTCGCACGTTGTGCCGTGCTTGGTAGCAATTCGAAACCCCCTTTGCGTCAATAGTTAAGTCCGAGCTCGGCAATTGCGGATATGCACGTGATCTTCTTCAGGGAATAGTTTTTTTGGGCTCATTCAGCCAGCTCTGTATTTTTCCCACAAGCATGGGGATCTTGGTGGTGACGAGGCTCCTCAACGTCGTTCTGTGGTGGACTGGAGAGGCGGTGGTTTCCTCCGGGCCTCGCGTTGTGTGGCTGGCCAGGCAGAGGCAGGGTTCCACAGTGGCAGCCGTAATCACGCCCTATCATCAAAGGGCAGGTCACGCAGCAAGCCGGATGCCAAGAACGCAGGGAGGCAGGGTGAAGTTCTTCAATTCTCCTCGCCCTGGAACAAAATATATCAAATACACAGTGTAGCAAACCGGCAACATGCAACGGAAGAAGCAGCCAGCGACGCCCACCGGTCTCAATGACGCCGGCACTCGTCCCATGCAGACGCTGTCAACCGTCCTCTGGTCCCATGCATCAAAGGCCAAGATGTGCCTAGAGAAAGAGCCAAGTGCCCAGATCTTGGCCGGGGCTCGAGCAGCGGAAGTGGAGGATTTGAGCCGGATTGAGCGAGCAGGATGATCAGGACCAAGAAGATCGTGTCTCTTGTGTTCTTGGGCGATTCCCGCTCTCTGGAATCATGTTGGTATTTCATTATATCCTTGCTCCCCATGTCCCTTCCGCTAGATCTGGTCAATCTGCACCTGCCCTCGCAACTCGTCCATCGCTTCACCAGCTGCTGCTCCTTTCGCCGCTTCGGTGATGAACAGGACCTGTCCCACCAGAGTCTCTTCTGCCGACCAGAATGCCATTCGAGCCGGATCCCGGGACCATGAGACAGACGTCTGCGCATAACCCAGCCAGAAGCAGTCCAAGCTTCCCACAGTCGGAACACCATCACTACCCAGCTGGTCCTCCACGATTGCAACAACCTCCGATTGCCTACGTCTCTCCTACTCTTCGAACGCCGACCACACCTCATCCGAAGGATCCTCTCCGATTACAGACCTCTATCTCTAGTGCGGAGTCGGGGTCGACGCTGGGAGCGGAATACAAGCCATACCTACCCTATAACCAGTACCAATACGGGCCGATAGCAGAGAGGGGCTTGCCTCAAGAGACGATCAACAGATACTCGCCCGCGGGCTCACAACACTCGGAAAGTGGTGCTAAGAGAAGCAATCTGGGTGAACCACCGGTGATTGAAGACAATTCGGCCGTATTCCGCTACATCCAAGAAAAGTCCATTGAAGCAGAGGAGGTTGAGACAAAGGATGACCATGCGCTATGGATTCTGGTAAGATACCCTCCTCATTCTGTCGATTTCCCCCCGCCTTTATTGACTTGTCTCAGATGTGGATGTCGTTCCTCGACCCATTTCACTGTTTATTCAGCTGTATATTCTCAATATTCGTCGCTCTGGTCATCATAGTCTTCGCCCCCCTCAAACTATGTCGCAAAGAATGCTCGCCCAGTATATCTCTCGTCCGAATTATTGCGCCAGTCTTCCGGAATCACCTGCAAATGATCTTTGCCAAGTCTCTGGACGCCGCTCATACCTTTGAGTTCAGTCCGGTGTGCCTAGTCCTCGTACACATTGCGTCTCCTCTCCTCAGTGTTGGGAACGCCATTGCGGCCTGGATCATGGCTGTATTCTGGGTCTTTGCCATCATCATGGGGAACCCAGATGGAACCGAGAAACGCGATGACGGGCGCGCCTCGGTGCTCCTGTTGAGGGATTGGTGGGAGAAGTGTCTCCTTGTTGCTATACGCAAATAAAGTCTTACCTGCTGTATTGGAATCCGACTGTTACGAAGGCACGATCAGATGGCTATTGTTTGTTGTTTATCCTTCAAAAGGGCGCATGTCACCCCTGCATATTGGCGTCTTCTGGGATTGCATAGAAATCGGGAATGTTTCACCTTGGTGGATCAAACCGGGGCTTTTGCTCGAAAGTCAAGAGGCTTGAAGAGCATCGTGCAGCCGATCAGCTTCCATGCTGCTGGCGAAATTTCACAAGGTGTGGTGCTGCATCATTTCCCTTGACTGAGGCTCCAGCTTTGGCCGCTCTGATCCGAGCTACCCCGCGTTACCTCTTGGACTTTTTTGAGGTTTGATTTATGGAGTGTATGGTCGGGTATAGGCGTGTGCCTATCGGTTATCTCGTGTGGCTTCTGTTCTTTTTCAAGATCAGCGAATGGCGTTATGGGACATTACTAGGGTACGTATATGGTCCTGTCCAGGACGTTCCAAGGCTTCAGGTACGCCATTGTCAGATATCTCTAGAGGAATACCAAACAGGGAGGAAAAGTTCCTCCTGCTTCGGATGTTACAGAGTTTTTGTTACAAGTGAAACACGCTTTTGTTATTTGCCTAGTATCCATCGTTGGGACCTCCACAGGCCAATGTCGTCCTTGGATCGTCTAAAGACAGGTATCTGTCAAACAAATATGTGAACCGGACATGTAGAGCCACGCTGGCCACATGTATATTAGATGTATATTCTCTTCTACTCCCCACCGCCCTTGATACCTCTGCGAGATCACTCGTTCTGTGTTTCCGGTAGTGACTGAGGATATTTCCGCCACGTGGCAGGTGTGCCAACTAACGAGATATATGTAGTATCCCCGAAGTAAACCTGAAGACCTTGGAGACCCGTGAGTCTGGGGGCCTCGAGACATGGAAACATATAGAAGGGACATGACCCGGCCATGTCTATGTCTTCCTTGCCACATCCACGATTCATTATCGTCCTCGCATCTATGGTACGGGTTCACTTTGCAAGAGGGGAAGCATGGCATGACAGATTCGGGTCTGTTGTGATGATATGTCCGTTCTGTTTAAGTACAAGTACAAGGTACAAGTCCCTGTACAAGTCCCTGAACAAGTCCCCGGGTGGGGGTGAGAAACCGAAGATGAGAGAATGGGAACATATGATAGTAGTAGATGAAGGGCAAAGAAAAAGATTCGGAAGAAGAGCAACAGAAGAAAAGAAAGGGCAATCCACAGCCCAGGCGGTATGGGATGCCCTCTCTGGCTGAGTTTGCAGGGCGTAGCATGCAGAGCCTTGAACGAAACTGGACTGATCTCGACTGTGGTGTGGTTGATCAGAGCCGGGTCAATTATTGCTATAGTCACAGCAGTACAGTACCAGTTGCGCGGTGTCATGGTTGTTGTGCCAAAAGTTCTCTCCTTTTCCTTACTGGACAGCCCAGTCAGACCTGCGCCGATGCCACCCATACCTCCCTTGGCCCTAGGTGGACGGACTGGGCAAAAACGAAGACGTGCTTCTGGCTCATCGGCCATGGACCCAATCCCTGCCTTTGGGTTGGGCCACAACGCGATCAAAAGGACGTGGAGCAGGAGAGAACAGCATTCCCATCAAGTTTCATTTTCAAAGTCTCTGCTTGCGCCGCCCGTGTCCAGCTTTATTCTTACAGGTTGGTCAGATAGTCTTCTATCTCCTCTTTGCTGAGTTTGCGGAACCTTGGGCCGATCGCACCATCGACGCCCTCGTATCCGAGAAGATGGTTTGCAGGCTCGCCCACAATACCGATCTCCACCGTGTCGCCGTTCATTTCTCCCTCGATGGTCTCCTTGAGTGTTAGAAGCGCGATGTGAATGGCATCCTGAGAAACTGTCAGTGTTCCTGCCTCGGCACGATTCTGTACGTCGACTCACCTCCAACTCCAGAGAATCATTGTATCGCTTCTCTAAAAAGGTCTTTGCACTTGTTGCACTCTTTCCGATGGCCGTGGCCTTCCACGGGAAATAACTGCCACTGGGATCGACCTGGTAAAGACTGGGTCCGCCCTTCAGAATGCCACCCGTTTTCCTGCTCGCTAGCTTGGCCTCTGCTTCGGTCTCTCCCTCTTTTGCAGCTGCAGTCTCTGGCTCGATCCCGTCATCCCATCCAGCTATCAATAAGCTCACACCGTAGGGCCGTACACCGCCAGACTGCGTAGCTTCTTGCATCACTCGAGCCACATCCTGAACCAATATCCGTGTTGGAGGGTATTCATTGTAGATGCGCTTGTAGTTCGTGTGTGAGACTTTGCGAGCTTTGTCCACAAGTACTCGGTAATCCGGGCCCATACCACTATATACCATACCGATGTTGGGCGTGATGAGGGATACTTTCGACAGGGAGGGAGGATCGATTAGAGGTGATGACGACTTCTTCTCGGTCGCGAGAACGATGCCATTTGTGGCTGGGATTGTCCATCAGTACCATGTGCAGAGGTGTGGTTCAAAGCATCCGTACCTTTTATGCCTAACGAGGTGACACCCTGATTTACTGCGTTGAGAGCATATTCTGGGCGAAGAGTGAGTACAGATCGAGTCCGCTTTTCCCAATATTCAAGTACCTATCTGGACGAGTTTGCCGCTGTCTCGGTTAGCATGGAAGATTCGTTGCGCAAGTCATAGACACGGGCGGCATACCTGGGCGAGAATGTGGTGAGGGAAAACGAGTATCTGTCGGCCATTCTGGCGTTAAGGTAGAGGAAGCTCGGAAAAGCGTTTTGGTTGCCCTCGACAGAATGTTGGAGGGTTTCGAGGAGGAGTACAAATTGTAGGAGGAACAGGGCCGACTATGCAATATTCACGGAGACAAAAGGTCAAGCGGACGAGGACCAGAGACGAGGCTGCAGGTCAATGGCGCGTCCAGGTAGGAACAGCGGATCATGTTATTTACTGTACCGTATACGGTAGAGCGTCTATGCGATAACGCAATTATGCCAGCCTCACCGAAGAAACACTTGCACCAACTCGCTAGATCTCTAGCTAGTGTGATTGCGATGTACGCTGCAAAAATGTAATGTACTCGGTAACCCGTGAGCACTGTTCTACAAGACAGTCTCGGACAAAAGCAACCTGAGACTTTGTCCACGGGATAGATTTTCAGATTACATCCCCAAAGCACCAACATTGGAAAACGCTCGGGGAACGTCTCAGGCCTCTCAATCTCTACCTTGCTGACCAGAGGGAACTAAAGTCTTTCAGCATCTGTTAGACCTGAGAGTCCAGCGCCCACAAATCACGAATCCTTTCTTCTTAAAGAACATTTCCATTGTGCATCACAAGAGCCTTTGCTGACCTTGGCTCCTCCCAATTTGTCCGAGATGAGGTAAATTCGATTCAGCGTGAACCCGACTGTCGTCCAGAGATGTCGAATTAATTTCCAGATTGGACCGATATACTCCACAATGTATTTTGCTTTCCTTTACTCCATCGCTCGGAAAAGGGATGGAGACATCCTCAGTGCTGAAACTGCTGAAAGACACAATGACCAACACCACCTCTCAAGAATGCCTTGGACAGACTTCAAACTTCGTCAAAGACCAGAAACGACGTAAGACTGTTCGTAGTATTCATCTCACTCTCCCAGTTTTCCGCCTGTTCCTCTCCTCCTCTCACTCAACCACCCACCTTTGCCCTCGCCAGCCCATCTCTTAGCACCTGTCCAGAATCTCACTAGGCTCTCTGCTCCAATGTTGTCGTTTTCTCTGTACAGATTCGCGATATCCACATTCAAAGGGCTGTCCAAACCCGGAGAAATAAGCAGCTGTTGAATAGCGCCCATGGTAGTGCTCAGTGTATACGAGGGTGCCCAATGTTCGCCGCTCAGCAATGTCAGACAAATCTCTCCCGTGGAGAAATGCACGTTCGGGTGGCATATGGGCGTGATGAATTGGACTTTGGGAGGGGTGAATGGGTAGGTCGGAGGCACGGTGATGGACAGAAGCCATAACCCGCCGTGATACGGCGAGGCGGGGTCTCGAGGACCTTTCAGGACGGCCTCCCACTGGAATAAATCTTCCTCGTTGACGGGACCGAGGTGAAGGACCGCTTCGTTGGGCGAGGATTGGAGATCTTGCAGTTCATGAGTGAGCCGTTTGAGGGTGTTGGTTGATGAGGATTTGCCGCTGCGAGGGGTGGATGACATTGCGGCGGATTAAATAGGACTGTCCGGAGGGTTGTGGGTGGTGCTAGGAATCTGTTGCAATGGACGATTCCAACGACGTAGAATATGGTCACAAGAGGTAGATGGTGTCTGGTGGTGTCCAGGTGGCTGGTTGTTTTGTCCAACAACAGCTCCGCGCATCACTCAGCTCAAAGCAGCCGAGGTTGTGCCTGGAGAGTTAACGACGCCACCAATTAAGCGTCAGTTTCGCGGGGGTGGACTCGCGACGCAGCGCGTGTCACGCCCCTAGATTTTTCGGATCGTCCAGGGGCCATGCGAGATCTGCGGAGTGTGCAACCTTGATCACTTACCGTCATTCCCATTTCTCTGCGCAAAGAATACTGCGCAAGATGCGGACATCCAAGATCTCGCAAGAAACCACACGAATATTCAATGCCCTATCCCCGAATGCTCGCGTCGGTCGCACGACAAGGAGTTCCAAACGACTGGCTTCCTTTGCGCTGGGTTACGATCCGAACGTTGAGGCAAAAGAAGAAGATGAAGCTTCAGTGCATGAGACGAGTAAAGGTGTCACCCCGGCAGCAGATATCGAGGACGCTCTAAGCACACCACCTCGCTCAAGCAGAAAGAGGAAGTTTGACGCTGACTCACCGTTCTCTTCGACTCTTGTTACAAGCACGAACGAATGGACCTCGCCACGCAAAATTAAGAAGGAGGAAGAGGATGGTGACGGTGACGAGGCAAAACGAGATCCATCTCCTAGTGGGCGGGCGAGATCGAAAGCAAAGCTTCCAGCACGGAGGACAACCTCGCCGTCAGGGACAGTGCGGATACATCCTCCCTCCAACTGGGCCGAGATATATGATACAGTCAAAGCTATGCGCCAAAGAAACCCAACTGCTCCGGTGGACACCATGGGTTGTGAAGAGCTCTTTTGGCCTGCCGCTCCGCCACGAGAGAAACGCTACCACATCTTGACAAGTCTAATGCTGTCCTCTCAAACAAAAGACACGGTGACAGCAGTCGCGATGCAACGCCTACACACAGAATTAGTTCCCCGACCGCCCATTGTGAATGACGAGGCACAACAGTCGACCCTCACAGTCGAGAACATAATCGCCTGTGACCCAAAGCACCTCGACAACCTCATCGGCAAAGTCGGCTTCCACAACAACAAAACCAAGTTCATCAAGCAGGTCGCCATGATCCTCAAGTCGGAGTATCACTCGGACATCCCCAACACGATTGAAGGGTTGGTCCGACTTCCAGGAGTGGGCCCGAAGATGGCATACCTCTGCATGTCTGCCGCATGGGGGATTGATGAAGGGATCGGTGTGGATGTCCACGTCCACCGCATCACCAACCTGTGGGGATGGCACAAAACCAAGACACCGGAAGAGACGAGGGCGTGGTTGGAAGGATGGCTGCCCCGCGACAAATGGCATGAGATCAATAAGATGCTGGTGGGTTTGGGCCAGACGGTGTGTCTGCCTGTGGGGCGGCGGTGTGGTGAGTGTGACCTTGCCGGAACAGGTCTGTGCAAGGCAGAGATTCGAGGTTGGAAGGCAACGGAGAGGCGAGTAAAGAAGGAGAAGGTGGAGGTAGACGTAGAAGGTGGCACTGTGGTCTTGAAAAAGGAGGTACGGGGCAGTAAGAGGGTTGAGATCGATGAAAAGGTGGAGGAATCATGATGGCATTATTGAAGAATGGCAAGTATCTCTTTACCCTCCAAGACTGAAAAGACCGGCCACCCCTGGCGATTTTGACCGGACATGAACACATTATCCCTCTCTTCCGAGCCCCAGTGTGGTGCCTCCAAGACATGCATTCACCGAGAATGCATTGCATTGGTGTGAAGTGCCTCGCACTCTTGGTAGCAGGTTGCTGTTGTTGTATGCGCCACTCATGCTTGATAAGCTGGAGGTGGCTCCGAATTCAAAGGCGCATAGCCCTTGTCGAGCACATGTGCCCGAGGAGGAGATTTGACTGGGCTGTTGGCGAGGCTCTGAGAATTCCTGTCCGAAGGTTGAGCGGAACGACGAGGACCCTGTCTTCGTTGCTCGCGGTCCGGTTTGCGCTGTCCTCTCGTCCGTGCATCAGCTAGACAGAGAGAACCTATCGCCGTGATGACAAGGACGACGATGATGCAGATGCTGATGATGCCGGTGGTGCTGAGGGTGATGCCACCGTTGCTGCTTGAGAAGTCGCGTTTGTCGAGGGAAATATACATTCTGGTGATGGATTTGGAGAGTGTTTGGGAATTCTGGAAAGCGTGTACAGAGTTTACTTGCATCGTCTCCCGTGCCGTGTGCTCGACAGAGACATATATATCCTTTGCCGCATTCTGGTGGCTACGCCTTGAAGCGCCCACAGGCGTATGGTAAGGCTGAATTCAACGGGGCGTGGATTTGGGCGGAGCGGGTGGACCAGGCATCACACTAACCTCGTCCGGTAGCTTCCCGTTCACAAACGGCAATCTTGCATGGCTTTGCGGCTGTCATTAAACTATCGACCATTGTTCGTGATGGTCCCGTCTTGATGTCATGCATATACAAAGTGTATCGCTGTTGGTTGGTCGTGTGATAGCAACCCAGGATGGTAAACAAGGCAAAATCCGCACCTGTTACGCCTGTTGATAGTTCGTGGTACGGGACTCAATGCGTACCATTTACAGAATTTGCCTCGAGTAGATATGCCTGCACTAAACTCCAACATGAGTAACATTAGCCTGCAGATGAAGTCGAAAAGACACGAGAGCCAAGGCGTGTAAGGTAAGGAAGTAATAGAGAGTGGACCGCAGCGGCAGCACGGGCGGCAGAGAAGCACAGCCTCATTAGCCCTGTGTACCGCTACCAGCGATACGTCGTGCATCTATAAAAGTCAAAGGGCCAGTCCCTGGAAAAGCCCACAAGAAAGTACGGCGGCAGCCGATTTCTCTGAATTGAGGTTCAAATGAAGCAGTGGTGTGGATTGAAATGCTTCCAAGGCTAATTTTGTCTCCATCAGGTACACACACGATTGGTACTTGCAGCGAACGCGGTATCGGAACAACTGGATCGAGCATGACGATGCCCACTGGGTGCTTGCAACTCAATATTTCCTTCTTTTTTTGGTCTACGGTGATTGTCCATCTCTTGAAATGCTCAGGGATTTCGACACTGGCAAAACTATTGGATGTATGCAGGTCGATCACGTGAATAAGGATGGACTTTTCAAAGCACTCGGGTCAGGGGTGTAGAGCCGCTGCAACATGTGGTATATAATTGATGCAACAGGGGGACAGTAGTTCATGATAGGGACATGCTCAACGACCTCTGTATAGCGGGCACATGGATAAGACGTCAGGCGTATTTGCACGGCCGAGTATGGACAATGTCCACTGATAAAAGCGGCGTGGTCATGGATCGTCGCAAGGCTCCATGTGGCAGGTGCAACAGTCCCTTGGTAAAGCGGCCGGAGGGTTTCGCCCTGCGGACCGCTGACAATCTAACTGCTTGCCTGTTCACACGGAGATGAGGTGCGTGCACTGAACCCAACAGCTGCTCATGATATCCTTTTCTCAGATGATTCTATATGGCGGGTTGTGATTGAAAGCAAGAACTTCATACTTTCTTTTGTATTCCTGAGCGTCTTCCCAAAGTTTCTGTTCCTATCCTTTATTGCTGTATCTGTTCTTTGTCCAAGTCGTTCTTCCGCAACCCATCTGTCCACTATGTCAGGCACGAAGCGGATCGAGAAATGGGAAATCGACCGATACTGGGAGATCTTCTCCTCACTAGTCCAGCAACCTGCCACACCCTCTTCGCGCCTGACGAACCAGGCCGCAGCCAACGTCCTCCGGAATTCGCAGCTGCGAGATGACCAGCTCGAGCGTGTATGGGATCTTGCGGATGTCGATGGGGATGGCGAGCTGGACTTCGAGGAGTTTTGTGTCGCCATGCGACTCATCTTCGATCTTGTCAACGGCGAATACCAGGATGTGCCGCCCAGCCTACCTGACTGGCTCATTCCCGAGTCCAAAGCCCACCTTGTCCAGGCGAACCGGGCCTTGACCGGACACCAGCAGGCGCAGTTCGATAGAATCGAGGAAGATGAAGAAGACACTGGACTAAAGGATGGTTTCGATTGGTACATGAACCCTAGCGACAAGCGAAAGTACGAGGAGATCTATTCTGCGAACAAAGACCGGAGAGGGGAGATCAGCTTCCAGAGCCTGCACACGCTCTACTCCAGCCTGGATGTGCCGGACACAGATGTGCGGAGTGCGTGGAACCTCGTCAACACGAGTGGTCGAGATACCATCTCGAAGGATGCCTGTCTCGCGTTCTTACACATCCTAAACTACCGTCACGAAGGCTTTCGGATACCGCGTTCTGTGCCACCGAGCTTGAGGGCGAGCTTTGAGGGGAACAAGATCGACTACCAGATCGATAATGTCAGACACAAACCGAACAAATACGATGAAGAGACGTCTACAGGGCGAAAAGCCAAATTTGGAGACGCTTATCTGAGCCGCATTGGTGGAAGGGGCGGCTCTTCCTACCAGCCCAAAGGTACCGACTTCTCAGACGTGGTGGAGGATGAGGAGCTTGAGAAAGTCAGACTTCTACGCGAGCTGCGCGAGCTAGAATCCCAGCACGAAGCGGCGATGGCGGCCTCGGAGCGCAGACGGAAGCAACGATTAGAGAACGGAGGCCCTAGACAACCAGGGAAAACGAATTGGACGCTCGTGAAGCGCGAGGCGCAGCAACTGCTGGAGTACAAGCAACGACAATTCGTCGAACTCAACTCGGAACAAGGGAATCAATCAGGCAGTGATTTGAAGAGGCTGAGGGATGATCTTGCACTGGTAGCGGAGCAAATAGACGGTCTCGAGTCGCACTTGAGGAAGCGGGAGGCAGATCTGGAAAACCTTCGCAGAGAAATTGAGAACGAGAAGGCGAGCAGGTGAAACCCGTGCAGGCTGGGAGACAGGCAGAAATGGAGGGATACAGTAATTCAGACCGCTTAAAGGCACCATTGGTTCCTCTTGACGAGGTGCTCTGTACATGTTGTACACATTTGTACTGTCGAATGCGATTTCGGGGAAAACAGAAGACGCCTCCGTGATCTGACTACCTATCGGTCCGTACTTTTCGTAGCCCGTCCGTGTTGAATGTGTCGCCTCTCTTGAAGTTTGCTAGATTACCGTCAGTATCACTGCTTGACTTATCTCGCGACCATTGGAGAATCGACCCACCATCAGCTTCTTCCCAAGCTCTTCCGGCGCCGAAGCCGGTTCCAAGCCATACTGGCCACGCTCTTCTCTTGAACAACAGTACTGAGAATATGACACCGAACGAAAAGCCGAGCGCGGATCTGATGACCAAGGACGAAACTGCGCGATCCCACTGCGTAAAGTGTCAGCAATTTACTCTTTAGTACTCTGAGTGCTGAGCGGGAACGGGACGAATGCTGTATCCTGTCCGCAGGTTGTTTCGCGAGCATGTTCTAGGGTGAGGAGCTTCGAACCACCACCAGCCCTTGTTGTACACATACCTTCTCGTTCAACAGAGCTTCGCTCACTGGTCTCGATTTAGCCACCGGTAAGGGAGGGCCTGAAACGTTGTCGTCCGGCATCTTGGAGAACTGCAAGGGTTGTTAGTTCAAATGGCCCGAGAGGGGGAAAACGCACACGGTACCTTTTTGGTGATCCAAGGATATGTGTTGCCTCGTGGACGTGAAAGATGAACAAAAGGTTTACGAGCTGTTGTTCAAACTGGGGGGAGCTTTTGGCAAACTGCGCAGTTCGGAGCGGAAACAGCAACCAGCTCACAGAAAAAAGGTAAGCCAATCGGAGCCTGGCTTGGCATTTCTCAATCCTCTCGGAAGACTACGAGCATGTATTTTATCAAGAACAGGTGACTGGGCTTGAGGTAGCATTCTCTCGCTAAAAATCCCTGACGAGGTTGGTTCGGAGACGGTGGTCACGACGCTACCATTCTTTGTCGTTATCGTCTTGATGGTATACACTTTGAAATGTACAACATGCCCGGATAAGGACAGGATACCAGCTTCGTCTACTACGATCAGTCCTTGATTGATTCGAGATTGATCGCTTCCGCAGATCTAAGTCTTGTACCGCTGCAAACAGTCGTTGGAGGAAAACACTGCATCATTTGATATGCTCCATTCAAGACTTGATGGACACGGCGATGTACAGCCTAATCATACCCGTAAAGCAGCCAGGGTCTAGTCCTGAAAGGGAAAATCTCCCTAGCCGTCCGCCATATTTCTTGGCCAAATTTTCCAGATTCAACTCGAGCTTCGTTCATCGCAGAGTACTCCATAGTATTCATATGTCCCGTGAAAATTTCCGCTGCCGAACCATGCAACCATATCCGTCAAAGTCAGGTTTCTGCCGTCATGTGTGCTGATAAGAGTCCCTCACCCTCAAGATGGCGAAGGAATCGTTCGAGGCCCAGATGGCCGGCTTGGAAAAAGCCCAAGGACAGCCAGAGAAGATATTAGAAGAAGCTGCCAGCATCCTGGGGCTCAACCTCGAAGCTACTATTGCACAAGGCGCCACAGATCCCATATTTGAAGCGTCTCCCGCATCGCACGGTTTTAAAGAGCAATGGGTTCTGCGCTGGCTCCTGAAGAGACTGGGAGCCTTGGACAAAGCGAAGAATGGAGAAAGCAAGATCGGGGCCTCTCAAAAAAGGTATGAGACAAACATTTTGCAGTATCGATTCGATCCACATCTAATGGGTGTCTAGTTTCGTCCTATCCCCGAAGTTCTGGTCCCTCCTCCTCAATTTAATTTGCTCAATACCTGGCGATGTGTGCTCAGATATTCTTCTCGAGCGAGACTTCCCGCGATTTCTGGTTGGCTTCAATCGAGAGCTTCTTTCCCTAGAGACTCGACTCAGTCCGATCGCAATGGAGGACAGTGATCTCGAAAACGGTGGCCGTCCAGCCAAACGGAGATGCTTGTCCCCGTTAGTGGACGACCCATGTGCAGTGCTCTCCCAGCAAAAGTTGCTATGGTTGGCTTTGCAAACAGGTAGTCGTTGTGTCGGCTCGTCTTCTACGTCTTCCACTCCTCCCCGAAGCGCAACTCGTACCCCTTTAACAAAGACCGCATCGCGGACAGATCATTCCGCCTTACTGGGTAGCTTGCTTGAGCTAGTGGCATGTATCCTTGATCAGAGCATTGGCACCCTAGATCCTTCTCTCATTTCTACGATACTAGAGACATTACTGTCCTCTTGGGACGCGCTTGCCCCTACCTTCCAGAAAAAGGCGGATGTGCAGGACGAGGCTTTCTCCTCGCACTGCCTTCTCCCCTGTCTGCGTCTGGTCGACATTCTAGCCAGACCGAAGTTCAGCCAGGGACCCTTTGCGCAATCCAGAGCGGCGCTTGAGCGCCTGATAGCGCTACATGTCGTCTTCCCCCTGCGAGCATTGTTCAACGAACAATTCACCAAGAAATGGAGGGTCGTAACGGACATTCTGCTCTTCGAGCACATGGAAACTTTGCTAAAAGCATACAACAACCTCATTATTTGTGCAGAGAACGAAACATCTCAACAGTTCGGGCCGAATTCTGTCCTAGGCATCAAGGAATTCTCCTGGATTATCCTCGACGTAGCTGTGCGCTCGATGCCCGTTTTAGACTTCCGCAGGCGACAACAGGAGCAACCGTATATCGACTCCTTGTTTATTTGGCTTGTTCATATCACCTGGCCACGTATCCCGCACATCACATCAACTGGAGTCCTCCAACCACCTCCTCCTCCCCCTGGCTCAATTGCTAGTGTTGAGGATACGTGGGCGCAATCAACGGAGCGTCTGATCGAAGTTGCTCACAAACGAAAGCTGCAACTGGGCCTGCAAATAATTACCTACGTCATTCAGGCTATGTTAGCTACAGACACGGAATCGGTGCCCTGGAGTCTTTTGGCCACAACTATTCAGCTGGATGTGAACATCCTAGTATCGCACTCGAGACTCTCCACTTCCACAACCCTCTTGGAACAAGTCTTGGACCGGATTGAATCAAGCACTGTCTATGAAACTGCGTACGACCTTGTGCGAGATCAAATTATTCGGCCCTTGCTCCGAAGCTTTGCCCGCTCCAGAGATCTGGATAGTTTCGTTATTGGCTGGCAAAGAATGCTCGCTGAAGCAATAAGGGTCCGTTACACGTCGAGACACGATCAACAAGACTGCTCTGCTGTGTTGGCTTGGGAGGACGAAGACGTCTTCGACGAATTTAAACCTCTCGTCGCTGTATATGCGCCACCAAACATGGGTCAGCGGATGCTCGAAGGCTTGATTGAGCCCATCGCCGAAATCGCCGACAAGGTTGGCTCTACGGCGGAAGTCTTTGCAAGGCTGGCTATCTTCTGCGCCATCCTGGAAAGCCCATTATCCGAAGTCAGAAACCCAGGGTTCGACCAACACCAACTGGTTGTTCTATTACACGGGGCAAAGAATGCTCTGTCTCGAAGGTCGGACTATCAAGGCCAACGCTGGAGGCTGTGGAGACTGATTGGACTTGTGGTGCAATCGTTAGATGGCAAGGCGCTGCCTGCTGACCTCGAGTCGTTGCTAGACTTTGCCAACCACTTCGTGTCTCTGCAGGACATTCGGAGCTTTCAAGAGGCTGACACAGGCAAACACGTGGCCAGGTATCTTGAATGTCTCGAATGCTTTTCTCTCCTTGTCCAGTTGGCTTCGCAATCGAAGCAATACCAACCAAGACTGGAATCAGAGGCGAGTCATCTAGCAGATCTGTTGCAGCGCTTGAATCAAGATCGTGTAATCCTGTGGGATGGGCGTCGCTCCAAGTGCAACAACGTCCATGATCTTGTGGCTGCGTGCGTTGGCAGACTATTACAAAGCTCCAACTTGTTCTCAATGTACGCCGAAAGCTTTGGCGCGTTCATCCAGGCCTGCCTCGAGAAGGTCTTCCAGCTTTTGCAACAAGATTCCACAAGCGATGCTCTACCAGCTTTGCACGACCTTCTGCTGGCTGTGTTGGAAGTTGAGGACATTTCTCGGACTCCGGCTCTACGACGCTTGATTTTCGAGTGCATTGATAAGAACCTGTGGTCGACCAGTGGAAGCAGAAAGGTTTGCATGAGACTTCTGCATCGCCTGTCAATGGAAAAGTTGAGCAAGCCAATGATCAAAAAATTCGTGGCTTCGACACTCCGTCGGCTTTTTGACGAGCCGAAGCAGGCAAAAATCGAGACCATTTCAGACGATTTGCACCTCTTGACTCGGCTCGACTCGACATTCCCTGGTGCGTTCATTGACTACAGAGAATGGCGCAAGTGGACTGACTTTGTTGTGGTTGTCCTCCAATGCGATGATGGAGAGTCTTCGCAAGTAAAGCTCACGGACAGCCAGACATACGTGTCGTCGTATGTGACGGCCGGACGCATCTTAGCCCAGGTCTTCCAGTCAACCTTGATACGTAATCTGACCGTCTCGAAATCCTCCGCGACGGAGGCCCTGGCTTACCTGGTAATGACTGTTCAAAAACAAGAGGCTCGCAGAAAGGGCTCTGTTCCACTCTCCTGCTTGCGGATTTTCTTCGATTTCGCCTATCGGTTGGCCAGCGCACTGGACGGCGAACACCAACGAAAGGACGTCGAGTTCTTACAAGCAGCCCTTGTAGCGCGTGTCAGAGAAGAATCTGACAAAGCTCTTCCTGACGCGGCAAACTCGGCGAATCTCCTCAGACTACAGCCAATTGTCGACGCGCTCCAGTCCCTCGAAAAAGCTGGTCAAACCAACGAGTTGCGGGATATTGTGTCGGCTATCCAGGAAAACCTCGTGCATATCGAAGCATACACTGGGCAGGAATATGCTGTTAGGCAGAGTTGGCGGATGGAGCTCTCTCTGCGACGTCAGTGCACGAACTCTCCATTTGCGCCACAGAAACGACACGTCCAAGAGCTGTCCTCGTTAATCACGCCTCTGGCCACCTACACCAACGAGAGCGCCGCCGCTCTTGCTGCTGAAGCAGAGATATTCGTTTGCCAACTCGAGCCGGCCAGCTGGCCTGCGACGCTGGAGTTTCTTCTCAAAAGGAGCGAGCAAGTGGAATGTCAGCCAGCATGTGCGGTGTTTATGGTTTGCATCTTAGGGCGTATCAAGACACAACACATAGTGCGATACCCGACGTTGGCTCAGGGTCTAGCGCAGGTGGTGTGTATGAACACCGCAACCACGCGACTCAGCACCACCGGCCTCCTTCTTGCTTTGGAAAGTTGCAAAAGTGCACTCGAACTTCATCCAATGGTGGTGAATCAATCAGTCCTGGATCGGCTGCTGGCATCTCTGCACGCCGTCGCCTCTGCGGAACCCAACGGAGCCCGATCTCTACAGATCAGAGATCGAGATACTGGCCCCACACCGGCCAACATTTATCGACGGATATGTGGAGTCATTGGAGCTATACTTGGAAGACACCGCAGACGCCTCACCGATCGTTATCATCTGTTACTCCCGATCTTACAAAGCCTTCTGCGATGCCTGTTTTGGCCAGGTCAGAGAGCGCTGGAAAGTCACCGAGGCAGCAGTGCGAATGCGATCAAGTGCTTCGGCAGGTCACTGCCCACGTGGCTGCACGAATCTGCAGAATCCCTGCCGCAGTCCTCGGCCGAGCAATTTGCTCGTCTCCTGTCGTCAATCTCGAATCCCACAGTGTCGGCTGCACGATTGTCCAATAAGCGTGGCCACAACGAGCTGAATGATGTCGTGAATCGAGCCCGGAAATTGGCAGGCCAGCACATGCAGTATCTCGTCATGGAGTATTGTCGATGTGTCCTTGATGGGCAAATCAACCCGTCAATCAAGGACCAGTTGATGCCAGGGATGTATCGAGTCATGGACGCCCTCGACAGAGACGTCATGAGGGCCATGAATGCAGGTCTAGATCCAAGCAGCAGAACTATATTCAAGGGGCTGTATGACAGTTGGGTACGGTACGGCAAATGGGACAAGGGTTAGATGGGGTGTGCCATATAAGATCAACTCTCTCTCTGCAGACGATGCCTGATGAAGAAGCACCGTGCCAGCTGAGCGATGTGCGCGTCACTGGACACGACAGATGTGAAACTCTGCGGAACCAAGGAAAACCAATCAACCCAGGTCTTGAATCTTGACTAAATCTCTAGCCATCGATTCCGGGGTGCCATGCTGGACGAGTTGTCAGCCGGGATGCTTCGCGAACCTAGAATACTGCGGTATGGTTTCCCTCCCGCATTCCAAAACCTCAACCCCACTGCTTGCTGGACAAATAGATGTTGGTGTTATCGTACTGGAGTGTGAGATGAGGCCGTGGAACCAATTATATACGCAGACTCTCACCCCATGACCAGTTCACGGAGACTAAGGCTGCAAAGGTGGCGCCCACCGCGCACTGCGCTACTCTCCTATAAGTCGCCATGAATTTGAATTTCCGTTTGTTTTTCTTTTCTCTCCGTTCCTTGATGCTCCTCTGAATCACCCGGAGCTGCAAGTCCGTTGCAGACTACAAGGTCATTCGCAAGGCGCAGTGAGTCGCACATTCTCGGCTCGAGTTCTGCACACGTTGGTCGGGCGCAACACGAGACGGGCGCAGGGCAGCACAGCCCGCTCTGTGGGACAAAACACAATCTGAATACTGCGACAGCTGATGCCCATCACTGCCACTACACTGCACTGCACCTTACTATTCGCCACTGTCTGTGACTCTCTGCTCGTGTATCAAAATTTGTTCGAGACGGCGGAGCACTGACGACAACGTTAGTCATGACCTGAATGCCAGCACACCACCTCTGCTTCTCTTCTCCCTGTGTCTCGTTCCATTTGGATAAGAGCTTACTGCTGCTCTTCGCCGTTCTCGTTCTGGCATCCCGACCATGATTTGTCGAGTCCTGCTGTCTCGCAGACCCGAACGTCCCTGCCGACGAACAGCCTCGCGCGTGGCACCCGTGAACTCTGTCATGCGCAACTGAGTCACTGCAGCAAGTCCTGCACGCTCATCAATCTTGTGACTCTAGCGCAACAACGTATGCATGATGAGACAGCCGGGGGCCCGTCCAAACGGGCTATTCCAAGTCGGTGAGCTTTTCGGGATACCGCAGACCCAACAACAGAGAATTCAACAATCTATTGCTCGACGTACCCCGGATTTGGATCTGGCACACGGGACGACACGAGCGACTGAACTCACTTTTTTGTTTTCAGCTGCGGACAATTGGGGCCACGGTCTAGGCTTCGCACGCCGCTCGGCAGCGGGCAGCGGGCAGCGGGCAGCGGCCGGCTTTTCCAGACGAGTGGGAAATTGCTGCAGGCTCAGCGGTTTTGAGCAACAAAACCGGGAGAGTCACACTGCACAGAGACCGTGGCGGAGCTGGATGAGTCCACGTCGTCGACGACCAGACTCTTGGGTGGCACCGTACCACCCTGGAAAGGAGAAGGTATGCGGCTCTGCGGAGGTGCTGCGGCGTATCGTGACTTTACGAGGACATGCTTAGGCCAAGAGGATGTGGACTGGACTAGTCGGTAATGCGTACTCGGTACCTCGTAGTGGTATTGTCTTTTCAGTGGAGGTCCTGCAAACGACATTAGCTTGGAATTGTGCAATCAGGCTGGCCATACAATGGGTTTGCACTGGGTACCGAGTATTACATAGTTACATGTTAACATCCTATTTAGTTTGTACCGTAGCAAGATGGGGTTTAATAGGCGAGGTAGGTAGGTAGGCAGGCAGGGGCTAGGCAGGCAAGGCAGGGTTGGCCGGCCCACCATTGTATCGACCAGTAGGGGAGATGTTTTGACACCGCCACAACCGAGTCCACTTCATCGTATGTGCGCATGTGTGGACGTGCGTGTGCGGCTCTGCAGCCTAACTAGGTAACACCCTGACACTCTGATGGGTGTCTCGTTTTGATTTGTTCCCAGGTTCATTTTCCCTTTTCACCACCTTCCAATGTTCTCTTCTGCTCTCGTTCTCTCCTCAATTCAACCAATGATCCATCTTCTTCATCTCGATTGTCCCAACCTAGTTTTCTAGCTTTTTTCCCCATCCGCATATACCTGAAACCCAGGAAATGCAAAGACAGGAGCACCGGGCTTAATGGGATCTTTTCCTGCCTTAGGCCTGTCCCGAAACTAGTCTTACACAGCAGCTTACTTGTAGTCGAGCGAACAACAACCATGTGTCAGGTTCCTTTTTGGAATCGGGCTCCGTCTCTTCTCACCGTTCCCTTGTTTGCTCGCCACGAATGTCCGGGACGATCCATCGACAGGGTGGGCCACTGTGAGGCTCTGTCTTAGTCTAAAAGATGCCCCCCCTACCCTAACCCCATAGCTTCCGGCTTCTCATATTTACATCCACGACTAACAAGGGAAACATCACATTTTCAGCCTCATTGCTTTGCCCTGCTTCTGCTCCTTCCACGCGGTGCCTTGGATGTGATAATGGTCTTGTGTTCCTACTGTTCTCAGCCTCTCTTGCTCTGCTACCGTCGTTCCCTCATGCTCACGTCAGAGGTGATTCCCATCTCTACACCACTTGTTCTGCGTGGCTGCCGTTGCTGTCGTCGACGAAGGGCATGTTCTCCCAGTTCGTCCAGTTACCATTCGATGTGCACCATCAAATCGCAACCAGGCTCGACGTGCGGTCGTTTGACAAGTTGGCAAAGACGTGCAAGTCTCTGCGGCGACATCTCCAGGATGAGAATACCGCAAAGCATGCCATCCAGGTAGGCTCAATTCCACTCCTCTGCCTGTAGGGGCTTTCGTCTATTCATCGGTAACCGAGCCCTTCCCCCTTCTTGGCTGACCGGCAACCAGGCAAGTCTGCGACATTGTCTCTGGGTACAGCTCGCCCTGTCTCCCGCGGCGCCCGGTCCGAGACAGACGCTGTCCCGGATCATCGACTCTCAGTCGGCCTTGCAGCAGGCGTTGCCCTATTCGGCATGTATTATAGCATATGCCAGCAGCTTTGCGTATTCTTTCGGCATTTTGTGCTACACGACGGCGAACGGCCTGCGGATTCTGAACTTCAACAGCCGTCGAGCGACCGAGAAGGTGCTCGACAGCAGCGTCTTTGCCCGGGAGATCAGCGTCACGACCAGGGGAGAGGACAAGGCTGTAGATTTGCAGTCGATCAAGTCGGTCCAGGTGCAGAGTTACGCGGCGGGCGTGGTGGTTCTCCTGTGTGATTTCGGGCCTTTTGGCCAGTATATCTTTGCCTTGAATATAGCCGACAATAAGACATCGTCCACTCGCTTGGAAAATGGCGGTGGCGGCAGTGGGGGACGTCACCCGCGTGTCCGGCTGTGTATCCCCATCCGGTCCAGCAACAAGCTGTTCGTCCGCAATAATGACCGCTTCGTGGTGCTGGGCTCGCACTCGGCGATGGGCAGCCACAGTCATCACGAGTGGTTGCTGCACGTCCACAGTCTGGAGACGGGCTTGTCGGTGACGGGGCAGCCACTGCAGCTGCGGGACTTTTACGGGTCCGAGATTGGGTCGACGGCCTGCTTCACGGTCCACCAGGACGAGTTCTACGCCATCACGAGCCAGACGAGCTTCGAGAGCGAGGAGGTCGACTGGACGAGCTACTACAACGTCATCAAGTTCCGGCTGGACGATCCGGACCCGGAGCTGACCGTCCAGCGCATCTGGAGACGGCAGCATCTGGAAGGTCCTATCAACGACGCGTGGAACGACCTGGGCTTCCAGATCGACCACTCGACAGGCGAGCTTTTGGTCGTCGAGGGCCGCAAGGAGTGGCTCAACGGCGGCAGCCGCTCCGTCCGGACCTACTACACGCAGCCCATAAGCCGCGCCGAATTCAAGGACTTGAAGACCGGGTTGCGGCATCCGCCCAACGACCGCCTCAGCGTCACGCTCGACGAGCACAGCAACAGTCGGTGGGAGGAGCCCATGGTGCGCATAGACAGGTACGTGCACGAGGAATACCGAGTCGATGGCACTAGTGAGCCCACGCCCAAGGAATACATCCGCGCCAGGACCAAGTGGAATGGGTATTCATTCAACGCGCAGGCCTTTGTCGATCTCGTGACGGACGAGGCGACCATCGAAGGCGAGTGGCGGCCGCGGCAGCGCATCAAGTTGCGTGTGGCCAGTAGACAGGAGATTAGCCCTCTGGTCGAAGACGCGACAACCATGACAAACGGATCTGTGGCTCTCGTGCTTCGCAAGCGTAGGCGCGATCGCGAGGGCCAGGAGATCGAGGACGGAGAGCGCGCCTACACGCCGAGCAGGATCTCTTTGTGGCCCCCAGACGACGCGCCCCAGGGACTGCACGACGTCCTCTGCCCTGAAGGCCGAGCAGGGGACGTCAAAGCCATGCTGGGAGACGAGGGCATCGTGTACATGGCCGGTCCCCCGCGTGAGCCGGGCTCAGCCGAGCGGGCTCTCGTCTTTGTGTGCTTCGACCCGACCTTTGGTTTCGAGGGGATGCTACGGCTCGATGGCAGTCCAGCTTCGCCGAGATCAGAAAGGAAGAGAAAGGTGACGGCGCCCTGCCACGGGGTCAACGAGACGCAGGAATCTGTCAGTTTAGACGGGAGGGGGCAGAGCCAGCACAAGTTCGACGGCGACCTCACGGACCACACGAAACGGCTGAAGCTGGAAGCGTTGCTCAAGCTAGGGGAGACGAAACACTCGACTTCTTCTCCATCACGGAGTGACGAGCAGGAAATTTCTGTCCTCCCACAAGACCAGATAGTCGAACCGGGCCTGAGCCTCTATCCAACTCCCGTGCCTGTCTCGCCCACCAAGGAGTTCTATTCTACGGCGTCAGTGCCCTCTGGCCCCGTCGAGTTACCATTGACGGTGCAGCCCCAGACGTCCTTGCTGGCCGGGATCCTGAAACCGAACCCGACGCTCGACTCCAGAGTGCCTCAGTCGCAGCTACAGCTTCTGCCCTCTCCGTCGCCCTCGCCCTCGCCGTCTCCATCACAATCCGCATTTTCCGCGCGCCTTTCCAAACCCCTACAAAGCCCGTGTCCCCCACGGCAGACTGGCCAAGGTCAAGCCAAGGGCAAAGGCAAGGCCTCGGCACCACCTCCCGCAGGTCTCCAGACGTGGCGGGAAAAGGCAATGTACATGTCCATTGGCAAGGGATACTGGCTGCGCTGAGGTCAGGACCGTAGACACACTTTGCATATCTGTCTGCCTGTCTGTCTATCTATCAGACAGCGCCACAATATGGTCTCCACCACCACCACCATAAAGGAGTCGGATGAGGCTCTTCTCCTGGGTGGAATAACCGTCGAGTTCAACTCTCGATCTTTCAAATACATGAATAGCACACGTAGACGAGCGCACACACACACACACACACACACGTATATATACATAAGTAAGGAACCGAAAGTAAACGCACGGACGGGGAGTGAGAACGAGTAGAGTTACACGCAAGGGACAAGGGACAAGGGACAACTGTTATCGGATTGGAGGATTCCTTTCAACATATATCTTTATTTCGTCTTCTAGCCTACGGTGGCTTGAAACGTATTTATTGGTCGATTGGTCGGTTAGTTAGTTAGTTGGCTGTTTGGGTTTCTCATATATTCGAGTTTCAAAAGTTTCTGTCTCTCATCTCATCCTGTTTCTGGTAGTCTGGCTCACGTTCACGGTGTGATCTCCTTTTTCTCAGTGACTCCCGAGAGAGGGGAGGTGCGGTGGTGTGAGGTATGATGCGATGCGGTACCGTGGGTTAGGATGGGGGTGTGTGTTCCTCTGAAACAAAGGTGTCTCGCTTACGAGGCTGCACAGGGGAGACAGACAGACAAACAGACAAACAGACACAGAGAGAGAGAGAGGAATAGAAACCCAGGACGCGACGAGGCGGTTGAAAAACTACAGCTGGCCGAGGGAGAGAGAAAGAAACGGGAACACCCATGAATTGGAAGCGAACCTCTCACAGAGTCGTGGATGAGTGGATGGGTGGATGGATGGATGGGATCCGTGTGACAAGTACATGTATATTGTAACGCGAGCCATACCTCTGAGGAAGGCCTGCATATTCAAAGGTCTGCACAACAAGTCCCCGAGTATAACAGCTTCTTGACCCCGTTTATACACACGCCGTCCCCTGTGACAAGCCATCCCCGCCCATGCATGAGTTGCCCTTCTTCCCGGTGGTGGTGGTAAAGCTGCAAGGTATGGACCGGACATTGACCTCTCGATTACATTAGAGAGTTCAGTCCACGGCGTTTGCATGCTGTGCCAGACTTCGCTGGTATCTCGAAATCCAATATATCAGACACATCCACGGGTTACCTCCAGAAAATGCTTTTGACGTTCCTCCACAAAGCATTGTCAAAGGCCCGAGAGATAGACGAATAGGGTCAGAGTCTTGACAGCGGAGGCTTTAGAAATGCAGGTTGTCAAATGGACATTTCTCTAATTTAGGCGCACATAATTTCCTGCGCGTTCTGTGGTCAGCTCTTCCGGGTCATGGCTTCTGGAAATTGAAACAAGTTCAAGGCTACACATACCAGGAAATTGCCCTTCTCGTCCATTGACTCGCCCCGTCCACCACTCATTCTCGTTCTGTGTCCTCGATGTGATCTCGATGATGTCCCCGGTCATGAAACTGAGATCTCCTTCTGCTTGCGCCTCGTAGTCATACAAGGCTGTGCAAGTCTCGGCGTTGGGTACACCGCTGAGACGGCTTGGTTTGGGTTTAGGTGGTGGAGGCTTGCCCTTTGCAGCGATGGCCGCATTCAGAGAAGGACTGCCTATTGCAGGGCTGCTGGGCAAACTTGATGAGCCAGTCGGAGAGTAAGGCGGGGGCGGGTTGGAAACGCCGTCCTCGAGATGACTTGTCCTCCGACTTGCGTAAGAGCTTTTACCTGCTTCCGCTTCCTTGGCTTTTGAGAGCCCCAGTCCGTATCTCGACACTCCACGAGGTTTTACTCCACCTGTGCTCTTAAAGTGGACGATCGAGAGCGCCTCTGCGCGTTCCTGAACATCCCCTCGTTTCATCTCGAATGCCTCCTCAATGTCCAGATTGAGGTTGAAGTACCCGATATTGATGGCTTGCATCTTTTCGTGGAGAGTGTAGAAAACGTTGAGCTGCATGTAGTAGAAGGACTGGAAAAGAGGCCGGATAAATTCGGCTTCCAGCGCAAACAGCTTGGGCAGTTCGTCTTTGAGCAAGTTATTGAAATATTCGTAGTCCTGTGTAGCTTGTTCGACATCGTTTTCTGCCTTGAAAAGAGCCTTTTCGTCCTTGAGGGTCTTGTCTTTCTTGTCCTGCAGCTTTTTGAGGGTGGCTCGGTGTCGGTCAAAGTCGAGCTGTTTGTGATCGCGTTTGGTATTGATTTTGCGGATGACCTTGATGACTTCGAGTAACTGGTCAGCCGGCGCTATTACTCGCTGCTCGATCATTTCCAACTCTGGCTGCAGTGTGGCTTGTAGTTCGCGCACAATCGACTCGTACTCTTCGCAGGCTCGAATTCCTTCCGGGTTACCTTCTGGGATGAGCGAGTTGGGGTCGGAGACACGGCCCGATATAGGCTTGTAAATCTCCTGGATGGCTTTCGAGAATTCGATCTGGTGGTTCAGCATGCCTGGAGAAGACAGATGTGAGAACAGACGTCAACGGACAGAGGGTCGTCGAGGATATACCATTGATGGCCTCAAAATACTTTTTCGACTCGTCGTGCAGCTTCTTGGTCTCCTTCTCCAGCTCCTGAAAGCGTCTCTCGGCATCAATGTAGACTGCATCTTTTGTATTGTCGCCGATATTGAAGCGCTGCTTAAACTGTTGTGGGGCTCGAGTTATACTCTTTCCCACGCCTTTGAGACTCATTCTGCGCGGTAGTTCTCACACAGGCGATCAGGTCTGTTTCGCTTTCTTCGGTGGGTGTAGAGGTCTCGGAATGGGTTATCCAACAATGCCGAAAGGTAAGGAGGGAGTGTTGCTAAAGGCGTCGCAGAAGAATGGGGTGGAGTGTATCCGGGTGCCTAAAGGTGGTATTAATGTACTTTGTAGGTGGAATTATGCGAAAGACGGAAGATGGAGGGGCGGTTTGGATGTGGGCAGCAACCGATGGCTGGAGACGGCACAATTCGCTTGGACCAACAGCCCGGGGGCGACAAGACGCAATGACGCAGCCAAGTCAAGAGACTGTGGCTGTGCGCACAAGCAGCTCCCTGTCTTCCCTCCAGAGGTTTGTCGTTGGAGATCTTGTAGCAGAGATGGCAGCGACAGCGGCAGGAGGTGTGCGAAGGAGAATGGGTAGGATTGTGCCTTGTCAACTCACTGGACAATATCTAGCTGCATTGAGATGGAGTTCAAGGTCGGTGCTGGTAGTGTCTTGCAAGCTGACTGGCGTGCTTACACCCTGTCCTGCCTGTACAAGGATCTCGCCGACATGACCGACCAGGTCCGTCATTTAGCCGGAGCCAACGTGCCACTGGCACCCACTGACGCATTTGCGTACAGGCGAAGGTTGAAAAGTAAGCAAGATAAAGAGGGAAGGTCTTGCGAAAAATCTAATCTGATAAATCCCCCCATCAGCCACACCATCCCGTCAACCAAACTCAAGCAGATTCATCATCAATCTGGACCACCAGATTTTTCTTGCTTCTCAACGATCCCATAGTCAGCTGGACTGATTCATTTCCCACAACATGTCTGGACCAGCATCCACAGTGATACGGCAGGCTTCTCGTGCCTGCGCTCGCCGATTTTCCAACAATGCAAGCCTTTCTTCACGATCCGGAACTGCTTCCATTGCCTCCTCGCGCTTCATCGGTCGTCGCAGCTATGTCTCCGAGTCCAAACCAGCCAACGCACAGGTCGCAGATGTCGAGTCTGCTATCAAGGCAGACCAGAAGAAATTCATTCAAGAGAGTGGCAATCTCCCCTCCCAGGTCAAGATGCCTGGGACTGATATCACCGCCGATGCCATGCTGAGTCCCCAAGCTGGCATTCTAAAGCACGCAACCATTATGGATCAGGGTACTCGCCCGATCTACCTGGATGCGCAGGCGACAACTCCAGTTGATCCCAGAGTTCTGGATGCGATGCTCCCTTTCCTCACTGGCCTCTTTGGCAACCCTCATTCTAGAACGCACGCCTATGGTTGGGAAAGCGAGAAGGCCACCGAACAAGCAAGAGAACACATTGCGAAACTGATTGGCGCAGACCCCAAGGAAATTATTTTTACGAGTGGTGCCACCGAAAGTAACAACATGAGCATCAAAGGTGTCGCCAGGTTCTTTGGCAGGTCGGGCAAGAAGAAGCATATCATCACGAGTCAGACGGAACACAAATGCGTCTTGGACAGCTGTCGACATTTACAAGACGAAGGCTTTGAGGTTACATATTTGCCAGTCGACTCAAGCGGCTTGATCAATTTACAACAGCTCGAGGACGCAATTAAGCCAGAAACTGCATTGGTCAGTATCATGACGGTCAACAACGAGATCGGTGTTATACAGCCCATGAAAGAGATCGGACAGCTGTGTCGATCAAAGAAGGTATATTTCCACAGCGACGGCGCCCAGGCCGTCGGCAAGATTCCTATTAATGTTAATGATTGGAATGTCGACTTGATGTCGATTTCGAGCCACAAAATCTACGGGCCCAAGGGTATTGGGGCATGCTATGTTAGACGACGGCCTCGTGTTAGGTTGGACCCCATCATCAGTGGTGGCGGTCAAGAGCGAGGTCTCCGCAGTGGTACCCTCGCTCCCCATCTGGTGGTCGGCTTTGGAGAGGCTTGTCGTATTGCCAAAGAGGAGATGGAGGTAAGAAGATATTTCCCTTTTCTGACGACAATTGTTTGATGATTATACGCTTTCTTTAACATGCATGGCTTTCTGAGCGTCTGGCTGCAAGCACATGCCAGAGCCTTGATTAACATAGCAGGGGTTATGATACTCAACTGCCCAACCATTTACTATTCGGAGTTATTGTTCGGAAGGATACCTGCTGACTTTGAATTGTTCCCACAGTACGATTCCAAACGCATCAACTCTCTTTCCAAGCGACTTGTCGATGGACTGCTTGCGATGGAACACACCTCTTTGAATGGAGACCCTACTCGACGTTATCCTGGATGTGTCAACGTGTCCTTTGCCTACGTTGAAGGAGAGTCACTCTTGATGGCCCTCAAGGATATTGCACTCTCCTCTGGGAGTGCTTGCACCTCTGCGTCTTTGGAGCCCAGTTATGTTCTTCGAGCGTTGGGAAACAGCGACGAAAGCGCGCACAGCAGTATCCGTTTTGGCATTGGACGTTTCACCACGACCAGCGAAATCGACTACGTTCTGAAAGCTGTTCGTGAACGTGTCACCTTCCTCAGAGAACTCAGCCCTTTGTGGGAATTGGTCCAAGAAGGAATCGACTTGAATACCATCGAATGGAGTCAGCACTGATTGTCCGCTCTTGATGGTTGATGACATTTTGTACAATACCGGATTACATAGGACGACTGCATGAGCAGAATGCCCTTCCTCTCTCTTTCAGGGCGAGCTGTCTCTGACTCTTCAGAGCAGAGTTCTAAGCACAGGAAATAGCTGGACGCCCAACGACTACTTTTGTTGAAATTATAAGTGGCTAATTCTGGCGGGATCTTTATATCCATAGCCTCGAATCATATTCTTGATACCCCGTCCTTGCTTGGTTGCCTCCCATGCGTCTGTGGTTTGCTCGAAATCGAAAATGGTGGAGATGAGGCTTTTGAGAGGCAGCTTGCCAGCTTCAAGTACATCCATGGCGACTTTGAAATCCCCTTGGTTGTATCGGAAGGCCCCGTGCATATGCAATTCCTTTTCGCTCATGGCTAGAATGGGGAAGTTGACGACGGCCTTCCCCAGGCCTGTCTGCACACAAGATCCTCCCGGACGCAGAACATGCACGGCTGTAACGATGGAGCTCTCGGCCCCTGTGGCCTCTATCACAGCATCTGCACCGAGTCCCAACCCATTTTTCTCGATCAGCCGCGCGGCGTTCTTTTCGGGCGAAGCAGATAAATCGGGCTTGAAGGTATTGGACGCGTTGAGGTTCCTTGCAAATTCCAGCTTGTGGTCCAACAGGTCGACTGCCACAATCTTCTTTGCTCCAAACAGTCGGGCTACGGCACCACAAACAAGCCCAATCGTGCCCGCGCCGAAGATGACCAAGCTCTGACCTGGTTTGACCCCAATCATTCGCACAGCATGCGCTGCAACAGCAAGAGGCTCGGCAAGGACGCCCTCCTGCAGACTCACCCCTGGCGGAAGCTTGTAGCAGAAGTCCGCGGGGATCTTGAAATACTTGGTCAAGCATCCCGGCGTGTCTGGGGGGCAGGCGGCGAATTTCATGTGTGGGCAAAGATTGTACAGCCCTTCCTTGCATCTGTCGCAGGAACGACAAGGCTGACCTGGCTCGATGGCGACATTATCACCTGGTCTCAGATGGGTGACTGCAGGGCCGACCGCATGAACCGCTACAGACTACTGTTAGTTGTTGTTCACTGAAGTAGACGCTGGACTGATTCTAGCAATGGATGATCTCCCGGGACGAAATGCAACTGACTCCCTGATGCCTCGTGCCCCATGACCAGTGGATTTGACTCGGAGACAAATTTCCCGTTGACACCGCCATGATTCCAGAAATGCACCTGAAAGCCGTCAGACTCATTCGTATGGTATTCGAGGACATGATATACATCACTGCCACACACACCAACAAACTTGATACGGATTATCGCGTCGGTGGGATCGGTGATTCTTGGTTCTGGTCTGTCCTGAATCTGTGCTTTTCCAGGCCCGTAGAGAAACACTGCAGGATTCTTATAGGTCAGCAAATGCGAGTCTAGCTCCTTCTGAAGGCGGAGACGCTACACACAGAGAGAGCCATCACGGGAAGACGAGGTTCTCCTAGAGACTGGTGTGTGCTTGTTGAGAAGCGGTGGGATAGCATGAGTGGCAGTATGTGCAGAGGCCAGAGAGGGTGTCGCCTGATCTTATAGGGATGAATCAATCATGGTCATCTACTGGGCCACGTAGAAGAATGCATATGCGAGAATGCAGATTGGATACCAAATGACACTGAACGATGCATCGGGCCAAGTGTCGCCGTTGCCAGCGGAGAAATCTGGCGCCCACAACCACCCATCGGCCCGTGTCTCGGCGATGACCCTGTCACCAAGTCGAAAATACTTCCTTCAATATGGTGATGACGGCTTTCTCTCTTTGTCTTCTCCTGTGTTCTCATACTATCGTGAGTCTCCCCTCTGAAAACGCAGCCAGCGGCAAATATGACCACCGCATCTCCCGAAAACTCTGCATCCGAGCAGAGAAGTTCCACAGTGTGAACAACCTGCCCCTCCCTCCCACTGTCTGCAGCGACTAATCGATTCTACACAGGTGCCACCTCTGTCGACAGCGAAAGACCAAATGTGACAGGCGACTTCCAGATTGTTCCTTTTGTGTCAAGGCAAACGTCCGCTGCCAGTATGTGACCAAGACGAAAAAACGAGGTCTTCGTGCGGGCTATGTCACGCAGCTCGAAAATCGCCTGGGTAGTTGTATCCGCCCGTCAAAGAGAAATCATTGTCTGACGCTGTGCTAGACACTCTGGAGCAAGAGGTCGAGAAGTTCAAGCACGAACGAGCAACCTCCTCGACAACGGCAACGCCACATCCCAGCTTCAGCCCTGCCCTCGCAGCAGCAACGACATCTTCCACCCAACCTATTGACATATCACCGCCGCAACACTCTATCCCCAATACTCCATCCGTTGCTCATGTTGAGCCACCCAGATCTAGCAGTATACAGGCAGAATCTGACGCTGCCGCCGCAGACTTGGCGACGCTGACGCATGCATATCTCCGTACATTGGCCGACTCGTGGTTCAAGGAAACCCAGCCTTGGTACCCTATCTTGAGCAGGCAACAGATCCAGAATTCTCTCGATGACCTCCCTCTGCCTCTGACACACATAGACGACGTGGTGCTCAAGGCCGTGATCGCGCTTCAGATAGCATACTCGAGTCACGCCATCTGTCTGGGATACAATGGGAGATACAGACTTTCACAGTATCTCAGATCGCAGGTTGTGAACGAGGCCTTTTCCAAAGCATCATTGAAATCCCTCCAAGCACTCTTGATCATTGCAATCCTGGACTATGGGTCAGACAACCTCCCCAGCACGTTCAGCCTACTTGCTGTGTGCCGTCGAATGTGCGAAAACATTGGCCTTTTCCGAAAATTGTTGAATCAAATGCAGTTGCAGAGCCCTGCTCAAGTCGGCCCTCCAGCGATCGGCAGCAATACCGGGGACGAACTGGCCATCCCCTTGACCTGGTCTTCGCTTGCCATGGACGCCGTCACGACCTTGGGTATCTCGTGGAGGGACGTGTCGGCTGCAGTGATGGACCACTTGTCGAGTGTGGCGTATGTGAGCACGCCGGACCTCAGGGACAGCTTCCGCAGCCACACGCATCTTGCTGCAATTGGCCTGCAGCCTCTCCATAACTTCCTCTACGACCATGAGCAAGGGAGATATGACCAAGCCCAGGCCCAGGCATTTGCCACGTGTGATGAGATCTACCACAACCTCATGAACTATGTGCGTGCGCAGCCCACAACCAGCTATACACTGTTGGCCGATGGATTGATCGACTTTGATCCCAATCTCGTCCTCACCAGCATCTTGTCGCACGCGAGTGTCATTATTCTTTACGCGCGTCTCATTGAAGCGGACGAAACCTCGTGCAACGAGATCCCGTTGCAAAGATGCCTACAGGCGTGCGAGGACATCGTGCTGGCACTCCGCAGCATAAGCGACGCAGACGCCGAACTCAGCACGCCCGTCCTGGGGACTATGCTCTTCGTGGCAGCGCGCTTCAAGCTGGTCATCTATCGCAAGATGCACCAGCAGCGCGAACCCATCTTCGACACGCTCATGCACGGCATCAGCATGTGTGGACGGCGGTGGTCTGTGGCTCGGCGGCAGGACCTCGTCCTCCGCGCCGCCATCGTCGAGGTGGACACGGGCAATGACTCACTCCTGCCCGCGTCCTTCTGGAATGTCAAGAAGAGTCACTTGGATATCTCCGAGGAGCTGAAGGAGTGGGTCGGGGATCACCAACAGTCGCTGTACATCGGCTCGCTGAACGGGCCGTATGTATGATCGGGACACAGTCCAGTCCAGACGTATTGGACATCACTATGTCAGTCTCACAGAGTTCCGTGAGCATGGCCAAAATCGACACAGAGAGGACTAGGCTCAGGGAGTAAGGAGCCCTCCAACAAGCGGCCAGCGCCCGTCAGGAAGCGACGCCAAACGTAAGCAGGGAAGTTCTGTTCTGCTGTGCGATGTGGCCAGATGCATGTGTGATGGTCTGGCGCGTCCGACTAGGAGAAGTTGAAACGTCCCGCTACGAGGACCTTTTCCCCCAAGGTCAGTGACTTTTCTCGAACGGCTCGCTCTGTCAAGGTCTGGGACAACCGCTCTTCAGGAGTCTAGACGATCACGAAAAGTCTGTTCGCAACACACGCGGCGGCGCAAGACTGACTGCAACCATCGCGATCTCAAAGTCTAGGGTTGTCTGTATGATCGCACGAGCAGAGACTGTCATCTTGAACCGGGTTTCACATTTCAACCTCTATGTCAATATGTGTCATGCTTGCGCTGATGGCTTCGCCGCTAACTACCTATTTACAAATGTCACACATATGTATAGATGTCATCCCCCCACATAAACCCGCATATCTATTTTGACAATCTAATTTCTCCCCATCATATATGTGTATGTTAGATCCTCGTTGGCCACAAACTCCCCCATTTGCCGTATATTGAAATATCATCCGTGGTGGCTAGTTGTAGAATTTGTGTCTCTGATGGAAAGGGTTAGGCGGCGCCAGAGTCGGGCCACTGATCGATGTAGTCCGTGTCGCCGTTGAGGATTTTGTCCATGTTGAGCCTCACGCTCCACCGGATGTTTTGCGTAAACGGCTCGTGCCGGTACCCGCCGTTCGGGGTTGAAATGTCGCTGTCGATCTCGGACGGGCCGACGGGTCTGTAGTGGTCGAACAACTGAGGCAGAACCCCAATGCAGCGGTTGGGGTGGGCCTCATGTGTCCCCTCGCACCACTCGCGTAGCATCAAGTCAAAGGCGTTGTTCATCCTCTTCAGGCCAAGGCTGTTCAACAGGCCCCGCGCACCAGCTTGAGACACAGCGTATGCGAGAGAACACACGCCTTCCTTCTGTTCCGTCACCACTCTTGTGTGCGCCGGGTACTTCACCAGAGGGGAGACCTCGTCGCGATTCCACGAATGGAGGAACTGTACTTCAGGAACGGTTTCATCATTCTCGATGATCACCGTGCTGGACCGATCAGATATCTCCATCCCACAATGCCCGAGCCACAAGACATCCCAGCCATCACCGTAAGGAGAGTATATCGGCGTGCTAGCAAAGGAAAGTTCGCGGAATTTGAGCGGTACCGAGTCACGGCGCGAGAGAACGGTGTCCGAAGCCAATGCAAAGTCTGTGAGCAATGATCTCAGTCGGACGTCCCAATCCACGTCGTCTTCAAGGATCAACGCTGAAGTCCAATTGTTTTCCACGACACTGGGTTAGATAAGTACGGGATCTACGTAACCTGGCGGGAGGAGGGCTCACCGGCTGATAGCGTTCATATGCGCACGCCAACTCCCAACGCGAGCAGGGTCGAGGTGTTCTGGGTGGTCAGGTGGGAGGACTTTGTCGAGGACTGTGTTCCCCCGGATGCCGTCCACCAGCTCGATGTGGAGGTTCGACACAGCCGCGGCAAGGATCAAACCATCCCTATGGTCGGTCCTCTCTGGTAGATTGATGGCTAGGATTTTCTCAAACTAGAGAGACCTGGTCAGTCCTAGAGTAGTGTCGGCGCATGGGCTGGAGATCATACCCCAAGAGTGGCATTTTGAATAGATTGAAGGGACTTCTGGCGCGCAGGACTCAGAGCGTCCACGGAAGACGACGAGTGCAATAGAGACGGTCCCAGGTGCGACGAGGAAGAGCGAAGGATGATTAAGAGGAGGATAAATCCCACAAATGACAGAAATGCTATCACAGAAAGGCGAGATGGCTGAGAAGGTAAACTGTGGAGGACAGAGGCAAACGATGAGCGCGCCATTCAACGCTGTGGGGGGAACGCCGGAGCCACCGGGGAAGGGCTGCCGAGCTGTCAAACTGCGGTTGTCAGTGCTTGGACCGAGAGCCTCTTTTCACATCGAACCATCAACCAACGTCTTCTGTATAAATGACATTTGGTCTCGACGAGCACAACAACCTGCGGACAGGTAGGTCAGAGGGATGGAGGCAAAAGATGGGACTCTCGACTCTCAACAGCCCTTAGCGAGCCACTCCTGAAACTCGTCCATGACCTGCACGAACTTGTGCGAGGATGGGCATCATGCCTGACTGAAGAGCAGGCGCCGGCTTTTCTCTCTCCCCGATACGCGCCCCCCTCAGGCAAATCCCGGCTCCTAATGCAGAACAAGTGTAGGTCTCCAGTGCTGAAGAATGGAGGTTCTCCGCCAATCCTACGGCTAGAACAACCTCGCGCCCTCTAGGCACGAGCTTCGCTGGGGCTACGAAGACGCTATCTGGGGCCAACCTCGCGAGTCAAACGACGCCGGTTCGGCAAGAATGGCAACCTCACTCCACTCTATTCTTCACACCATCAAGCGCCTGCATGGGGCGCGTCAAACGGAATCGAAACCCTTCACACATGCCTGCCTCTGCATTCGCTGCTGAAACCCTACGAGGAAGAGTATAGCTGGCTTCGGTTATGTTGATCCCGGGGGCTGGTATTGACGTAGAGACAGGGTAGCGAGCACTGCTGATCAATGCCCTGCCGCGTCTCTGCTGCAGAGGCCTGGCATGCTGCAATCTGAGTCTCTTGGTATCTGCAGGTCCCCGGCTCGATGCTACTCTACACAGATTAGTCCTGCATATGTCTTGTTTCATTTCACACAACCGCGGGAACGCCCCGGCTAGGCTGTGTGGGAGATTATGCGATAGCAGCCAGAGGTCTTGTAAAGACTAGCATGGTCAGTAGGTACGCCACAATATCCATCGGGCAGACACTGATACCTTTGTCTCGCTGCCGCCGGGGTCTGACCCCCAGATGAGCATTGTATATAGCGGTTTGAGGCGGTTTGACGTGCTGCAGAGCTGGCCTCTGCCTCTCACTGCGCTCTTCACCTGAAGTGTATACTCGTTCGTTTTCTTCTTTCCATCTGACAGAATAGATTATGCCTTGCTAAGGTAGCCTTGACGCTCCTTCTTTTCATCTGCAATGTCCTATTTTCTTTTGGCCGTTGGGCTGTGCCTCATCACGCGAGTTGTTTCCCAGACGCCCTCGACATATTTCATCAACCCTCCGGCAGCAGGGGATGAATTGTTCTTCGCCGAAAACCAGGCCTACGCTGTTGGCTCTACGTTCAATGTAGAATGGGTCACTGACGAGGATGCCTACAACATATTCCTGTGGCAACAAAGCCTGACAGTCCAGTCCGCTGCGGAAGGGAGCAGTCCTATATACAGTACGTCTTTGGACTTCGGGTCCACCACTCTCTACCACCATCGCCATATCTATCAGGTGTGTTTACTGATGACTTCCCTCTAGCTAAAATCACCGGCTCAGATGAAGAAGGAGGGTTTTCCTGGACAGTTTCCTCACAACAGTTTAGCCTGGTTCAATCAAATGTCTTCTTCTTGGCACTGAGTCCAGCGGGGAAACAAGATCTGGACGGCGCGACCACCTCCCATTACTTCAATGTGACGGCTGCATCTGAATCTACATCAAGCTCGTCGTCATCGGCGACATCCACGCCGTCTTCCTCTGCTCCACCAACGTCAATTTCAGTACCGACGACCACGGCAACGGTCACATTCGCTCCGACCCCCATTATATCCCCGTCGCAAACCGCTGTCTCGTCGTCGTCGTCGAAATCGAACAACGCGACTGGCGTCGGGCTCGGGGTTGGCCTTGGGCTCGGCATACCTCTGCTTCTCCTCCTTGGCTTTACGCTCATGCCTCGAAAGTATCGGAGGAAGCTTTTCGCCACCAAACCACCCTCGTACGCCAATAGTGTCGATCGGGACAACGCCTACACCGACCATGCGGTGCCATCCAAGCCCTATGTCAATGAACTACCCAGCACGGAGACGTCTCTCGCACGTGCTCAGCACAATCAGTATGCGGCACCGGTGGAGTTGGATGGATGGCAGACGCGGATGTCAAGAGCAGGGCAACCCCCCTGATACTAGGGGTTGGTTCAAAGGGGTGTGGAGAACCACTCGGAAGATGCGTGGTGCGTGTACAAACAAATATGCGGAGAGGCAGACAGCAGAGGCTGACGGTCTCGACACGAAACCCCATAAGAGATGGATGTACGTTCGGCAGTAAGTGACACATGTGCCTGTTCTCTCTCTCACATCCAACAAGATCGCCTTGTGGTTCAGTCTCTACCAAAAGCGCTCGCTGGATATACAAGTATGTATGTATGAATGAATTCTTCCTGTATACTATAGCACGAATGAGATTTGTCTCTCCAGTCTTTGACATTCCCGGGCTGGATCGATTTCGTCGAGGGAAGACACACCCTACACCCGCATTAGAGCAGCTGCATGCCGTGACTTTCTAGTTCTCCTCTGCTACGTTAGATATAAACCCAGTAAATCTCCACTGACAGTTGTTCTCCCTCCTAGTTGAGGTTTGATCCGCTGGGTGCCTCGTACAGTGATACCTGTTGAACACCTTGATTACCATTATCTAGCCCAGCTATCAAGCCGCCATCCGTCTCAGCGCCCAGCGACCAGCAACGATGCCAAAAAATTGCTCCCCGCTACGGAGTATCGAGTATTCTCTCCCCTCTGGGACTCAGGGGTCTTGGGAAGCGTAAGCACGAGTCCCCTATGCATACCTAATATCTATGTATGCAAAAGGTGTGTAAAAGCAGAGTTGCACCTCGAATAGAAGTAACAGCGCTACCCAGTTGATTGATCGGCATAAACGGTCAAAAGTTGGAGTCAAAGGCGTTGGCGTTTGCGTGAGTGCAGGCGGTACAACGACTAGATCAAGTATTGGATCGCGGAAAAGAGAACAAGTCCATCAATATCGTCGTATATTCGTATTCACGATGAATTCGCCCTTGCCCAGCTCCTCGCACATCGCATATCGCGCGCTTCTCTTTAATTTTGTTTTCGGACAGATCAAGTATATTCACTCCTCGTCACTCTCGTGAATCCCCCGCGTGACCAGCGACCGATCGAGCCGTAGCAGCGCCAGACTCATCAGGACGTTCCCGGCACTGCCTCCGCCCGTGCGCAACGCCCAGCGCCACCGCCTGATGAGCGCGTTGATGTCGTCGACCTCGCCCGGGTCCTCGCTCGTGATCAGCAGACGGATCATCATGGAGGAGATCATGGCGAACCCGGCGCGCGACCACGAGTGCCAGAAGGCGTCCCAGACGTTGCGGCGCAGGGACTCGACAAACTCGACGGCTTCGATGCAGCATGTCTTTGCGCCGATGCGGACGGCGTCGCGGCCGGCCTCGGACGAGGAGGATGGGACCGAGGTGGACGGAAGGTTGGATTCGAGGGGCCGGAGCAGCGCGCGGAAGAGCATGATGTTCGTGACGAGGTAGCTTAGACCCAGAGAGGCGTCACCATCCAGCCCAGACGATCGGGAACGCATAGAAGTGGCGTTGTGGTGATTATGATGGCCGTGCAGGTGCGTAGTGTCGAGATAGGCGTCGTATGAGGTCTTCCACTCCTTCAAGCGACGGCGGATCGGCTTCGCTAGCTCGATCGAGAGTTTAAAGTCGCGTTCGGTGCGTTTGGACGCGGCAATGGTGAAGAAAGCCGTCTGGATATCGCTGAGGATTGCGGTGAGGCGGGCAAGGTGATAAAAGTGGGACAATGGAGGTTCGGTTGCCGTGGAGCCGGCAGCTTCGATGTTGCCGTTGTTTTGCTGCTGTTGAGATGACTCTGTCTCGCCAGAAGAGATAAAGTCGGCCGCGTTCAGGGGCGAAACATCGTAGCTATCGTCGTGGATGTGACTCGACAACCCTGCCGACATAAATGCCCATTTGTCCATGACAAAAGTCGCCCACCAAAGGCGTCGACGCAGCCGCTTTTCCCAGTCTGGAAGCCCCGTCCAGTCGAGGCAGTCGGTGGACAAGCCAAACGTCTGCGCCAGAGCCACGGTCCAGCCGAGCAAACTCCATCGAAACACCGTGTCCATCACATATCGGTCGTCATTGACTCGTTGGAGAAGGAGCAGACATGATTGTAGTGTGGAAAGGTGAGGCGTGTGGACTTCGTGCGTCACAGCGACCCAGGCAATGCGGTACAATCGCTGGCTCGAAGGCGGCGAATGGACAATCGTGGTGGCTAGAACATCGTCGTATGTGAAGAAGGCGAGAGCAGATGCGTAGATTGCCGCTTTGAGCGAGAGTGGGAGCTGTTTGAGCCGAGAGGGGAGTTCCACCAGCGGGTACAGAAGACGGCTCTTTGATAAGATGGGGAAATACGGGTAGATGTATCGAAAGAAGAGTTTGACCAGTCGGACACCTGTCTCGTCCGAGACCATCTGGGCAACCTCATCCGCCGCTTGGTCAAGGACTGACTGGTCCAGTCGCGGTTCTCCTCGGTCGTACAGCGAGTGGTCGGCAATTGACATGATCAAGGGCTTTCCTTGACTGTGCATGACGTCTGGGTCTGATGCACGTAGCATATGTCGGGGTGTCACCTTGGCAATGTCATCCACCGACGAGTCAAGGTATTCTGTCGAAAAGTGCCGGAGCAGATAGGGATCCGACTCGCCTGTATCTCCTAGGAGGAAGGTGGTTTTGGTCGGCCATGCGTCCAAGGACTCGGTCAGCGTATCATATTCTCGTCCCACGACGTTGTGTCGCGTTGTCGGCCGACCTGACTCGATCGAGACTTGTGAAGTCACAGAGCCTGCCCCCTGTGTGGGCGACATCTGCTGCGAGCTGCCGTTAGATTGAGGGGAGAAGACGGCGAGATCCACATCATTGCTGGCAGAGACGGCGGCCTGGGCTCCCTGTGCCCAATTCGATGCTCTGGGTATATCAGTATGCACAGATCTGGCGGCACCTTTGTCTTGGGCGGCAACTGGACCTGCGGTGGCTTTCCCTGCCTCGCTCGTCGACTTTTGCCTCTTCCGCGGCGGTCTCTCACTGATGACACACTCCCGGGCATACAGACGGCAGGCGTAACATGGAGGACCTTGGTCGAGCCGACAAGCACTCTTTCGAGACCGACAAAAGTCACACGACCGTCGAGTGCGAGGTCGACGTAGCCTTGTGGGGACTGTGAGTGGAGCCGGAAGCTCTTGAAACTGGGGAGATGCTGGATGTAAAGCGGTAGAAAACATGGTGGAAAGTCATGTCCAATGACTGTTCCGTCCGCAGCATGACTATAGGCACGGAACAAAGCGATCGTCCATTGGAGGAGTCGCAGAGAGGCCGTGTAGAGTTATGAGGGAAATGAACAATACGAGGCAAAGCAATGGCAGTGTCGAAGGAAGAGTCAAGATTCCTTTGCCGCGGGAGTTTCTTATCGCGAGGAATTGGATAGAGGTCGCTCCAGCCAATCACAACGCAAGAGCAATGCTGGACGACATATCACATGACCTTTGTTTCAATTGAGGACTAGCTTGAAAATACAGTCACATGATTTTGATTTCCCTTTACGGCTAGCTCAATATCGAGGGTGGGCATCCAACATCAACTTTCTCTTGTTCTCTTCCCTCCCAAATCGAACCTCTACACACCTCACACCTCGCTCTTGCGCTTTGTCTGTCCATCACAGGCTCTAGAGCGGCCTCGCCGGAACAATTATACCCTCGCAGATCCCGAAACCGACCCTCTTCCCTGACAGTGATTGATCCCCTGTTTCACCCGCCCAACCCGTAAACGTGACCTTGTCCCCGTCTTGAACATAGAATCTCTTGTTCCCCGAAGGAGTCTGTATCTGTTTTGCCCCGTTCTGTGTTCGCTCAACCAGAGAACAAATTGATTCTGGCCCCTAATTCATGAGTCAGGCTGGCGAACAGACTCAAGTGGGGTTTCTCGTCTCCTTACCTCTCCAGTAAGTGTACCGGTTCCGATCAGGTCTCCTGTCCTCATTTCGCAACCCCCGAATGCATGGTGGGTCAACATCTGCGTAAAGGACCAGTACGCATTGGTCAAGTTGCTGGTGGAGGTGTCGAACACCTCTCCCTCAGGTGAAAGCGTCCATTGCATGCGAATAGAGACGTCAAAGGTACCAAGACGCTTTTTGTCAATCAGATACGGCAACAGGTCTGACGGCTCTTGGGGCTGGATCTTCGTGCGGTAGGGCTCCAGCGCGTCGATCGACACGACCCAGGGGCTGATGGTCGACGCGAAGGACTTGGCATTGAAGGCGGCAAAAGGATGGTCTTCAGGAGCCTGGACATCACGGGCTGGATGTTGACATTGTCAGTCTTACACACAAACAGATCACAGAAGACAGACACACTTGACCAGTCGTTTAGAAGCACGACACCGAATATGTGGTTCTCGGCCTCATCGATCGAAACCCGGTCGAAGCGTTTGATTCCTTCGCCCAGGAAGAAAGCAAACTCCATCTCGACGTCCATTTGCTGTGACGGTCCCACATATGCCTTACCATTTGAGTCGATCAAATGTCCCATCGGACGCACGATCGGGGTCTCCGAAACCACAAGACTGGATGCGCGAGCAGTGAACGCACGAGGCGGATTGAACCTGCATCCAATATGAGGCAGTGTTGTCAAGCCAGGGTCTGTCCACTAACATGTTTACTGGCGTGCTGCTTGTTGAATGGGTGTTTTTTGCGTGCTTGGACTGTTAGCTTCGCTTCCAATTGGCCCATTTGATTGCCTTGAAATCAGAAGATCGTCAACTACTCACCGTTCGAGAGTTCAGGAAATCGGTGAAATCTCCAATCTTCATGGGCAGGTGCATCTCGACCTTGACCTCGGCCGTGTCGACGATGCACTTCTTCTTCAGGTCTTTGTTGTCTCTCATGATCGGCGTCATCTCAACGAGCAGATATTTCACAAACATGCGCACCGCGTTGACTGTTTCGCGACCAAGAGCTGCAAAGGAGTTCAACACGGTCTGGCCAAGTTAGAAAGATCACTCTGTCTGTCTTTGCATTTCGCACTCCTTGCGAGACGGAATGAGGGGAACATGATGGATACCTCCTTCAACACCGCGTACGGGAATTGACAGGTGCAATACATTGAGAATGCCTCTGTGTCAACCAATGCTGCCAGGTCGACGATATATCTCCCGATTGCGATACCAGGCCGCGGCGTCACCTAAGCACCGTGTTACCTCGCCATACCTCTCACGAAAGAACTGCATCATCAAGACACTGATATTGTGCGGGACCTACATCATCGGCTGTTGAAAAAATGCCGAAAGGGAGATTTTCGATTGAAAAGTCATGATCCTCGGGCACATCTAGCCACGATTTGAGAACCATGCTGAACGATGGCAAGCAATTCTGGAGATTGAATGATGTTCGAGACTCGTGATGCCTGTGAAAGTCTCTACGTCTTGAGATGGAACGAGTCCGGAATAACTGAGATGGCCTCACTACTACTGAACAACCAACGCCGTCCCAAATGCTTTTGGATAAGGCTGTCCTAAACCTTTCCCAACAGAGTCAGTCCATCTGAAGGACATCTCTCTGTGGGCCTTTCAGCCCCCCGTCTCCATCCCCGCGCCTGATAGCAACATTCACTCACTCCTGATCGGAAAGAGTCCCTCCGGGGAAGGGCGAAACGGTCAAATCCGATCTCGGAAAATCGGCAGGACACCACCAGCTTTACAGGTCCCATTGGGGATCTCTGTGGATTATTAGTTGGGTTCTGATACGGAAATTCCGACCGTGCGTTTCTTCCTACAATGTCTACTCTGCCGGTCTAGCGCTAATTCATAGGATATACCGGCCGCCACTCACTGAGAAACTGATTCCGCGGGCCGCTCAGGGTACTCTTGGTCCTGTGCTGATACTTGCCGTAGCCCAACTTGCCGACCACCTCACCTTCCTTGAAAACGACGGTGCCTCTGACCAGCGTGTACCTCGGCCAATTCTTGAACTCGATGCCCTCAAACGGCGTGTAGTCAATGGCGTGGTGCAACATGTCGTTGGTCAATTTGAACGGCTTGAACTTGTCCTGCGGATACCAGATGGTCAAGTCTGCGTCGAAGCCCGGGCCGATGGTGCCTTTGTTGGACAGACCGTATAGCTTGGCCGGATTTGTCGCCGTGACCTCGACAAACTTCTGCGGCGTGATGCGGCCCGTGAGCACGCCGCCGGACCACAGCAGTGGCACTCGCGTCTCGACCCCCGGCAGTCCGTTGGGAATGTATTGGAACTTGCCCTGTTCGCCGCCTCCGTGGGCCAGACCCCGCAGCTTGCCTTGCGGGTGATCGAACTTGATGGGTGCGTGGTCTGATGACAGGGTGGTGAAGGTGCCGTTCTTGATCCCCGTCCAGATGGCGTCTTGGTCAGCCGCCTCTTCGCGGATGGGCGGCGAGCAGACGCACTTGGCACCCTCGAAGCCTTCCTTCCTCATACTGTCGGCAAGTAGGAAGAGGTATTGCGGACAGGTCTCGCCGTGCACGGGCAGGAGCCGGGTTTGGGCGTCGCGAATGACGCGCGTGGCATGTCCGCCGGAGATGTGGACGAGCAGTATGGGCGTATCCATGAGCTCAGAAAGGACAATGGCTCGATTCTGCCCCAAGACAAAAAGGGTCAGCTCTCCGTTCGTCTGGTTCCTGTTTTCTGTTCTGCGGTTTCTACGTTCCAAGGTCTTGGGGAAGATGACTTACCGTGGCCTCGGCCTCGACAATCGGCGGTCTCGACGTCCCGTGATGATAAGGCGCCGTCATACCCTGCTCCTCCAGATGCTCCGTCATCCAATCAATGACATCGGCATTCTCGGCGTGCACCATGGTCGTAATGCCCAGGCGGCGCGCCGCGTGCATGACATCCAGAATCTGGTAGTCTCGGAGCTGGAAGGCCTTGTAGGTCATGTATATCTTGACGCTGGTGATGCCGTATTTCTCGACCATCATGGGCAGATCGACGTCAAGAACGTGTTTGGTCGGGTTCGACAGGATCATGTGGAAGGCGTAGTCGCAGTACGACTGGCCGTCGGCGAGCTTCGCGTACTCCTCCAGCACGGGCACCAGGCTCTCGTCGTCGCGCAGCTGGCTCGCAAAGGTGATGACGGTGGTGGTGCCGCCGGCCACGGCGCTGCGCGTGCCCGTGTCGTACGTGTCGTTGGTGTAGTTTGCCAGGTCGGGGATCTTGCCGTTGGTGATCTGCGTGCGCATGAGACTGTCGACCGACGCTTCGTAGAGTTGGCTCAGGTGAACGTGCGTGTCGATGCCGCCTGGGGTGATGTAGGCGCCCTCGGCGTCCAGGATGGAGACTTGGTCGCCGTTACGGATGGGGAGGTCGCGGGCCACGGCGACGATGGTGCCATTCTGAATAGGTAACACAGTATTAGTCTTGCACTGTTATATGACAAAAGATACGTCAAGGTTCGGGAATGAGTAAAGGCAATGAATTGTGGACGGCAAAGCAATTCTGTCCGTGGAAATTTTCCCCCAACGTTGTTTTGTGTTCTTTTCCTCTCCCTCTCTTGTTCCTTTTCTCCACAAGTCCCAGGCCAAGTACAGGCATACATTCTTGTTCCTCATATGGTTCCCCCCATCTCTTCCCTTTTCTGCCACTTTGACTTGCTCTCACTCACCTTGATCCCAATATCGCAATTGTACCAAATATCCGACGCCGTCACGACATTGCCGTTCCGCACAATCAGATCAAACTCCATTCTTGTTCGATGCGGGAGGTATCCCCAGGAGTGATAATGGCGACGATGTCAGGGGAGCACCCACGAGGGAATGAAATGATGCACGAATGTAATGTGTTAAAGAGATGACATGTTTTTACAAAGACCAGGTCTGGCCAAGGCTCTCACGAACCATCTCCTCGCATTGTTCCCTCAGAGATTGGATCCGCAGTAATACGAGCTGCGAGTTCCATCGGGCTTTGGTTCTCCATCCATCCTTCCATGTTCGAAGCCAAAAATCACAGGTCCCGAACAAAGCGTACGGGGCAGTACATGGGATGGAATCGACAGGGTCCAGAAAAGGTGGTGGGGGGATACAACACGGCCAATGGCGGTATAGTGATCAAGCCTATCGAGCAGAGCGGACCTTTGCCACACGATAGACCTGCCTCTATGCACAGGTAGGGCGGGTGTTGAGGTCCCCAATCCATTGCCACCAGGGCACGGGCTAGGCGGAATCGATGTCGGGTCGAACAGGAGGAGGCGAAGGGAGACCGCCATAGAGAGCAGACTCAAGTCCTCAACGAGAGAGCCCGAGACAAGACGGAGCTCGAGCGTAGATCCACCCCCAGAAAGAGAGCCGAAGGAAGGGGAGCGAGACGCAGATAACGACGAGGTCGCAACCGGGACCACCACCCTCTGGGCATCTGTCGTCCATCTTGCTGCATTCACCTTCAATATGGTTGCGAATAAGTGTATGAACAATCAAGCGGACCACCCCCCCACCTCACAGAGGCAACATCGGCTATCCGGGCAGAACTTTTCACCTCTACGCCCTATCACCCTCCATCACCTCTCAACAGTCAACACTCCTGGGGACAACAATGAACCTGGGGAGAGTGTTTTGGAGAAAGACAGAGAGTGGAGAACCCCGGGCGACGGTGCAGGGGGAGTACGAATAATAATTACCCGCCCAGGTAGGAAATGCCTCTGTAAAGGCGACAGATAGGAGATTCGGACATGGGCGAAGTGCCGGATAGGAAGTTTTTCTGTCTCCTTTTCCCGTTTCATCTGAGAAACCGAGAAACCGACGAGGCTGGCACCCGTGGCACTCCACGCTGGATACACTATGTTTATTGCACACTTGCAGGTTCCTCGTCTTGACCGACTTTCTAGTGGTGTAAGTCAAAGGTTTGGAGTCGTTGCGGTATTGACAACCTCACTATAGTTACCTTAGGGGTAGGTACCACTTCGATCCACAATCAGCAAAAGAACACAGGATCAAGTCATAGAAAGTGGATTGCACTTGGTAATACTCTGATCTCAGTCTACGAGGTACAGAGTCTATTGTCAAGCCTTGTATTGCTTCTCTGGGGTAATAATATCATTGCGTATTCCCGAGTCATCACATCCCTCCAGCTTCACCTCTTTCATATAGATTTCTGATGGTATAGTATATCTGGTATATATAGTAAACGACTGAATATGAGCTTGGATAGTTAGATATATAGGTAGGATGCCATCACTCCATCTTCGACGCCGACACCACCACGGTCTCGCGACCGACATCTTTCTCCGTCGTCGACTCAATTTCCGCCTCCTCACTGTTTGCAGGTCCGGCGGTCGAGGTCAAGACCTCGCGGCCGTGAATGACGGCCAAATTGTAATTCGGGAGATCGGCCGGGTTGAACTCCTCGGCGGCCGTCTCTTCAAACTTGAGCCCCATGCTCTTGATCATCTTCTGGTTCTTGGTCGGCCAGATGTAGCACAGGGGCACGTAGACGGCGATGGAGACGACAAACGACAGACACCAGCCCAGATGGCCAATGTTCATGGCCGTCTCGGAGACGTTGGCGCCCAGGGAGCCGCAGAAGCCCGGAAACGGGATCACCACGCCGACAATGTAGGCGATGTAGGCCTGCACGTTCCAGCCGCGGTGGTAGTAGTAGTGCGGGTTGGTGCGCTTGCCGTCGTACAGATGTTGCAGGAAGATGTTGCCCTTGGTCAACAGGAAGTACTCGGCGACCATGATGCCCACGGCCGAGGCCATGAAGATGATGTAGCCGCCCAGGAAGTTGAGGAAGACTGGAAAGAGTTTGGTCAGTAAGAGATGGTTGTACAAGGAGGAGAAATAACGAAAGCATGGAGCACTTACCCGTCGCAGATCGAAGAATCTGCCATGGATTGACCGCCCAGGCCAAGCAGAGCCCCAAGAACTGCCCTCGGGTCATGTTGATGTACCGTGGCAGAAGCATTGTGCTGTCCGAGCCAAATGGAATCATGTTCGCCGCGATGTTCGTGCCCAGAATCAACAGGGCCCAGAAGGTCGCACACACAAACACGGCAAACCGCACGGCCGAGGTGTCATATCGCTGCATAATGGCTTCGAGGAGATCCCACGGATTCCATAGCTCAAGACCCCACGAGTGGTTGATGGCCGACGTAGCCAGGATACCCAATGACGCCGAAAGGGTCACACTGATCGGGTTGGCGAGCAGCTGCGGCCAGATCGAGGCGTATTTGTATCTGGCCCAGCGACTAAAATCGGGTTGGTTTGTAATGATGTTGGCCTTGTATTGGGTGAGTCCACATTCCTTGTCAGGTCTCTTAGATCAGAGAACTTACAGTATTGCCTAGACCACTGTTGAATGCATAGACCACAAACCAAGCAAAACTGGTCGACGTCGAAGCTGGAGCCCCAGGAATTCCGCCGCCAATGTTACCCTTGGTGTTGGCCATGCAGAAGATGAACAAGCCAAAGCAAGCCGGCACCACTGTGCACATCTTGAGCGTGAAGACCCAGCGTAACTGGTAAGGTCTGAGAAGGGTGAAGGGGATGTGGACGAGCCAGTACAAGAAGAAGGCGATAAATTGGGCTGTCGACATGCCCACGGATTCGGGAATCGAGTTGTGCAGGTTGCGGTATGAGTCGCCAAATACTGTATCCAGTGTCAGTAGACTTCCATATGGACATTTTCTTCGACATACCAGCCGTCAGCATGTTCACCACAAACGAAGATCCAATGTACAGCTTGATGGCGTAGTAAACGATGGCCAACACGGCACGCGCAAAGACCACGTAGTACGCTCCCCATGTACCAAAGACCGCGCGGGATATGATGGGATACCCGACATGGTAAACCTCCCCAGACCGCGAGTTGATGGCCATGGCGACCGAACTCACCACCTGGCTGAAGAAGACGATCAGGATAGACTGCCACCAGTTCAGACCGCAGCCGATCATGACCGACCCCAGCGTCCAGTTGTCCATGGACAGGGAGAAGTAGAAGAAGAAGTAGTTCCACCAAGCCCACGTTCGAGCTTCAGGGGGAGTTGGGAGGAGATCTAACGCCGACATTGTCAGGATCACAGAAACTCGATACCGCAGTGGAGGAAGAGCGTACCATCATTGATCCAGGAATATGAGCCTGTAGGATCCGCACTCGAACCTGGAGTCCGCAAGTACTGTTTGAAGTTCTCCTTGCTCTGAATCCCACGCTTGAAGTTGGCCTTCTTGATGCGGAACGAGGCAAGCAGGTTCTTGGGACGAAAGGCGTTGATGCCGGTGATCTGAGGTTTGTCTAAGACGGGAGAGTCCATATTGCTAGATCTCTGGTACTGGTTCCACGGTACTCTTCCAGCACTCTCCGGAGGAGCCCGATGAGATTAGAGTGAAAGGGTCAGGAGCAGAATAATGAAGAGGAGGGGACACACAGAGGGACCACAGTATGGGGTGTTGTGGGAGAGGCTGCGTCTTTTGATATACTACACAACTGGTCCCTCACAACGTGGCACAAGCTGATCGCTTCCCAACACATCGACCCCTTCTTCTCCCACGGTGGCAACAAGTTTACAACGACGCAAAGGCTCAACTGCAAGTCAATGAGTCTAGACTAACGCAGTCACGTTGATCGAATAGCAGATCCTATCAACCTGGAGGCTGGTACGAGCCTATCGCGCGTATCCGGCACCATACGCTCATCACCTCTTTTCGTGTCTAACAAGATAAGCTCAAAGACTCGTCAAGGCCGTGGTTCCCACAAGACACTAATTCTCACAGCCGATCAAAACCAAGCCCGTCCATTATCTTGTTAGTATGGCTCGACAACCAATTGTCCTTATCAACGGTGGATACCCGACCATAACCCCGATCGAGCGGAGAGCGAGAGTCGATTGATACGAGGTCCGATTCTAACCACCGTCCCGGATAGCCTGTTGCGGTCTTCATAGTGGAATACACTGGTGTCAGGACAGTCTTAAAAGGAGTACGTAGAGTTAGACATCGAGGAGGATAAACACAGCGAGGGATCACGGCACCCCAGAACTCAGGATTCAGGACACAGAAGAATTTACAATCAGATCTCAAGTTCAATAATCATGCCGTCTGCCATTCTCAAAGAACCCAAGCCCGACGGGCCACGACGTGTGCCACTGGCGGAAGAAGATGTCAGGAAGGGATCCTACTCGGCGCCAGCCCTGCAGATGGCCCTTGAAGGCCTACATCAGGACGGGATGGTTGTGCTCAAGGGCGTGGTGGATCCTATGCACTGTGACATCCTACACAAACATATGAGCGGTGACAGGGACCGGATTTTGAGAGAGAGACATGCCGGGGCTAAAGTATACAATCAGGGGGTGAAATGTGAGTCCAAAGCGACAATGCTACAACGTCAATCTTAGGAAAGAAACTGCAGAATGCTGATGAATGCGTCGAGGATCCAGCGAATATATTACAGGCACCTCCATTCACGAAGCCAGAGCTGTTGTTTGAAGATGTCCATTTCAACCCGTTTGTGATCCAGGTGATGAACGCGTAAGTCTTTCCCTTTTCATATTCCTTGTCACACCGGGATCAGTGGACCTCAACTCTGATCCCGCTTCCTCACTCTCCAAATTAAGAAATTGAGCTGACATTTGTATAGATATCTCGGGGCCAACCCCAAATGGATCATGTCCACGGGCAACAACGCTCTCGCCGGTACAGGTGGCCTTCGGCAGCCCGTCCACAAGGACACGCGCTTCCGCCATCCAAAGTGTCCGTTCGTCATCGTGGCCAACACCGCCCTTAACGACTTCACCCTCGAAAACGGCGCGACCGAGTTCTGGCTCGGTTCACACGCCTTCACCGACGAGCGTGATCAGACCGTCGCCACGCCGGAGACGGTCTTTGGGAAACAAAGGATCGGCACGCCGTCGTGTCCGGTGCTCGAGGAGGCTATTGAGGCCCGACGAGCCGTGAGGCCGCCTGTGCGGGCGACCATGGATAAGGGGGATGTGATGTTGAGAGATTTCCGGACGTGGCACGCCGGAATGCCCAACGCGACGGAACAGGATAGGATCATGGTCGCGCAGATTTGGATGGTAAGTGTCACAACATACCACTCCTCACCCATCACAACCTTGGGGTTGCAGCCTGGACGAGGCCCTTTGCTTTCCTCTGGTCCGTTGCCGTGCGTTGTTATACCGTCTGATCTGCCAGTTCCCTGACACACTGTTCGTCCTGTAGGCACCGTGGTACCCGAACTTCATCACCCGTCTCAACCTCCCCCTCTCTCAGTCCGAGTGGTTCCAGAGCCGGGCCAACAAACTCCCCATGGAGATCATGGCCAACTATATCGCGGATGACGCCGTCGAGTTCGACCAGCACCGCGACAACTTCTCCATGGAGCCGAGTCACTACCTCGACTACTACGACACGGCGCCGCAGAATTATAGATATGATTGAAACAGGAGAGATTGGAGCAGAAGGGCGAATGAGAAAGTGGAGTTGGAAATCTCTGAGGACGAAGGAAGTGAGTGATGAGTGAATATTGGAAGAGGAAATGCTAGAAGCGGCAAGATACAGAGCATGTGGCTGGTGTAGTTTCAACAAACGGTGGCTAATCGAGCCACCGGAACGTATCTATAAAGAGACTGGAAGAGAGCAGTCGCACCGAAAGAGGCAATTGATACTTGTTCCCTCAAGAAGCCTGACGGCCTGATTAGGCTTAGCTATTCGTGTCACACCCAGGAGGCCGAGCCTTGTTAGAGCTGATGAGGAGAACCCTTCAGGGTCGCCGAGACCAGGCTGTAAACCCACGAACTGATAGGCTAGATCGCCTAACGCCGTACCAAGCACAAACACACTACCTAATCAACTCGGACATCTCAATTAATTTTTCTGCTAAATAATTCGCCTCACGTACAAAATTGGTGTATTGTTTCTTTGTGAGCTTCTCGGCGACTGCTAGCGTCTCTTGTTAAGATATCAATCTTGCGGTGGCGTACCAAAAAGGGAGCGCGCACGGAGGACTTGGACTGCCGCCGGCGGGATTTCCGAACAGAACACGGTTACTCCAAATCTGGGGAAACCAGGGAAGATCACTCGGTACATACTAGGTCGACCAAGGCCTGTTGTCTGCTATCTTGACCTCGTCGTTACTCACAGGCGACCAATACCATAACATCGACCCGTCTACATCGCCGCATCTCCATGTCTCTGACCACGGCACTTCGACCCGTCGCGCTCCCCTTCGGTGCGGGCCAAAGGCGCGATAATGCTTCCGCGGACAACAATGCCCAAAGCCGACCCTTCCGTCACGAAGTCAGCTACCTCAACCTCCATCGCACGCTCACACGATACCAACAATTGATCCTCCTCACACCTTCTCCTTCCTCCGACGCCAACAACAACGCCAGCGAACTGACGCCGCTACAAAAGCAAGTTCAAGCCGAACTGTGGTCCCCCTTGCCATACCATCGCACGAAATGGCTCCACAATATCGAGGGCGCCCGCACACTTCTTCTCCAGCTAGAGCGAAAGGCACAGGCGATTCGTGTACAGCGGACAAAATACGAGGCCATTAAAGACTTGGCGGAGAAGAGAGCGGTCATCAAGAAATTGAGGGGTCGGATCGAGGAGATTGGGAGGGAGGTTGAGATGATGGGCTCGGATGAGTGGAAACCGTCCATTGTCGAAGACGAAGGGGAATCCCTCTACGACTTTCTGCAGGCGCATGTGCAGACGCGGTCACAGACGTCGGCGGCCGAGGGTCAACCGACCAAGGAGGGGGCGCAAGATGGTCCGCTGCTTGAAGGAAAACCCGTCACAGGTGTCGAGGAGGAACGCCCAGAGGAACTTGCACAAAGGGACAAGGACACGAGAGAAGAACTACTCGGCCCTTCGAGTCTGCGGCGACGAGTCAAGGGACAAGACAATACAAGCAAATCTGAGGCACAAGCTAGCGGAGTCTCAAATCTGGCTGGGACAGAGCGATCACTGTTGGATTCTTCGCGTGTGCATGAAGACATTACAACCTCTCTGGTAAACATGGCAGCCCAGCTCAAGCAAGAGCAGAGGAAGCTTCAGTTCTCTCTGGAACAAGACAAGGGCATTCTAGGACGGGCAATCGAAGGACTAGATGTCAGTCTAAGCGGGATGGAGGCCGCGAGCAAGAACATGGCATTTCTGAAACGCATGAGCGAGGAAGAAGGGTGGTTTGGACGACTGAAGCTGTACGGCATGATCTTTGCGATGTGGGTTGTGGCGTTTCTGCTAGTGTTTGTGTGTCCCAAGTTGAGGTTTGGATGAGCAATAGCAGCGATGAATCTGTTGCACATGCCCAACCATACATTACACGCAGGATGACGACAACTTCGACGAAGCCAGTTCAGAGATTTCTTGCCGCAGCAGCAAGTGCCTGACGATCTTCACGCCTGCAATGCCTGCTGCGGAAAACACCGAACACACCAATGAGAAGTGGGAGCAATTCCTTGTCACGGGGAATCTTCGTGAACCTTGGATGAAATCGGAGTAATCAAACATCGAGATAGGGCAGCTGTGGAGGGCACCATTCCAGAGTGGTAATGGGTGGCCGCAGATGGTGAGATGGGATTGCGTGTTGGTGAAGTGCAAATGCGCATCTTGATCTTCGGCTCCACCCAACGTTCGCCGATGACGTCGATGGCGGGCCACAGAGCCACCTTGGCACAAAGCACATGGCCTCTCGCGCCTCCTCCAACTGCGCTGCACTCAGCGTCGTGCCTGCTGAAGCAAGGTTCACCATCGAGGCAAACAGACTGCAGGTCCCGAGGGGTTGCCTATAAATTGTGCTCTGATCCCGGTTCAGTCTTCTTTCATCTGACCAACTCTCCATCTCACACCAAACCGCTATTCAACAGCCACTCTTATTGATACAATCTCTCCAACACCAGAACAGTTTACACAGTCTTCAATATGTCTTCCAGCGACAACACCTCCTCCCTCAAGTCCGTTGTGGACACTGCCACTGGCTACGTTCAATCTGGTATTGCCGCTGTGACTGGTAGCACTGGCGACAAGGTGAGTCTTTTGTCATTGTCTTGTCGAGGCAAGCAAGTCTGCTTACACGATATTTCAGGCCAAAGCCGAGGAGTACAAGAACAAAGGTGCCGCCGAGTCTGACCTTTCCCACACCGCCGCCAAGGCAGGCCCCTTCACCATCAGCTCTACGGGTGTTCCTGCCAAAGACAATTCTGAACGCACTCAAGGCCAATGGGATCAGACTGTTGGTAGTGCCAAGGAAACCATTGGCAATCTCGTTGGCAGCGAGGATCTGAAGCAACAAGGTCGCGAACAGAATTTGCAGGGCCAAGGGAAAGAGGCTAAGGGTCAACTGAGCGACCTCGGAAAGGGCATCAGTGATCGCACCCAAGGAGCTGTCGGTAGTGCCGTGGCGTCCTTGACTGGTGACCGCTCCGATCAAGCCAAATATAACGAGATTCACGATGAAGGAAAGACCAGACAGCGCGGGGTCGAGTTGGATCTTGACAAGCAAGCCGCCGCTCAGCAGAAATAGATTGAACTGACAGCAGTTGCCGATACGGATGCTGCAGCAGACGACTGATGGGGCGATGGGATATGCCAGGAAGGTGCACGCACGAGCGTTCCTAATGACGCCTTTGTATGATTAGTCTTAGCTTTATGATACCCCCAAATTCAGATTCAGTCCACAGTGGTCTATGTATCGTGCTCGGCATGAAGCATTTCTTCTCTGAACCCCCGCATTATGTAATCTCGCTGTCGAGGTCTTGGCCAATAGCAAGACGACCAGGTCCCAATACCAGAATCGCACCGCATTCGCCATCCAAACTGTCAGGAAACATTTTCGAGTGGTTTGCTACGTCAATGGCAGGCGTGCCCCAGAAGACACTCAATTGGCTTTACGATGTATTGAAACGCGTATGAGATCACCATTGCTTATCCATTCGAGTCTACTTGGCTAAGCGCAGACAGGAATATCACGACCCGAATCGAACGTACTCAGACCTTGCCCACGTCCTCGCCCGGAATCCGAGCTTTGCTCCTCGGACTGATGTTTACAGTACGTCGCTTGTGCCTAGAAAAGGAGGATGATACTGATAGACATGGCGCCCAGCATTTGAGAATGGAACGCCCGCGCTCCTCCTACAGTTCAAGGGCACCATCCCCGTCAACTTCAGAGGAAATACATATCGGTTTCCTATAGCGTTATGGGTACCGCATGCCTACCCTTACGAGGCGCCCATGTGCTATGTCACTCCGACGGAAGAAATGATGATTCGGCCTGGTCAACATGTCGGCGGAGATGGGAGAATATATCATCCATACCTGGCGCATTGGAGGGAACATTGGGAGGTAGGTTCAGAATCGAGACAACAGAAGAACTGGGAGGGAGCAAGGACTCCTGGGACAGCTTTGATCTGGCTGACGGAATGCTGCGTATAGAGGTCGAACATACTCGATTTGATGTCCATCTTGTCCGACATTTTTGCCAAAGAACCACCAGTTATGTCCAGGTCACCACTTCAGCAACAGAGACCAGCACTGCCAAACCCTCCACCAGTGCCGCCTTTACCGAGGGAGATACACCCACTGCCGGCTTCAAATGTCCCAGGATCAAGCCCTCGTCCGATTGTGCAGCAACCAGGCGCATCCGCTCCTCCACCTCCTCCGCCCAAACAACCTGCACACTCTGGCGTCCAAACTCCCGATTCAACAAGCCCAGGGGTTCCCGCGACTTCACGACCTGGGCGCTACGACGCTCCACCTCCTCTGCCACCTCACGCGCAAGGGCCTGACCAAAGGGCGCAACAACCACACGGAAGTGGCAACATCCAACGACCTGCCAGCGGTGCGAATTTCGTTCCTCAACGGTCCAGTAGCCTTCGACAGTCTATGTCTCCTCAACCTCCCTACCACCAGCAGCAACATCCACAAGCTGCGTATGAATCCACGCCATCTTCATACCCCCCTCAGCCGCCTCTGCCGGGTCAACCGCAGCAATATCTGCCAGCGCAGCACCATCCTCCACCTAGTCAAGGTCTAGGCCAAGTCCCCGATCACTTCAGACCACCGCCCACAGATCAATATGGCCAGATGCAAACACCAACACCCTCACTCCCCCATGGTCAACCCCCTGGGCCACCTTTCTCGCAACAGTATCCAGTCCCACATGTACAATCGATACCGCATCAGCCTTATCCAACACCACATCAACAATATCAACCGGCTCCTCAACCGGCTGTTGCGAAACAGGCAGCGACACCAAACCTTCTCGACTCGCCCTTTGATATCCCGCTGCCGGCACCCAATCCCCAGTCGGCCGACAACATTCCAGCCCCTCCTATACCGGTCAATCCAGAAAAGGAAGCTCTGTTGACGCATCTGTCTCACTTGATCACAACGTCCCTCCACCAACAGATATCCCAGAACAACTCGGCATTGGCGCCGTTGGCTTCGCAGTATGCTGCTATGCAGTCAACTATGAGCACTTTAAGCAGCGAATTGAATAACTTGAAGGCGTTACATGCGACAGTATCTAGCAATATTTCCGTTCTTCAGGCCTCTCTGACCAAGGCCGATCAAACGATATCGTCAGCGCACACCCGCGCATCCAAGAACGACATTCCGCACGTGGATGAGATGCTCACGGCCCCGAGCATAGTCGCGCAACAGCTATACGATGCTGCGTGCGAGGAACGGGGGATTGAAGCCGCAATCCTGTCTCTTCAAGAAGGCTTCGTGCGGGGACGCGTTGGGAGTGACATCTGGGCAAAGAAGACCAGAGAACTGGCTAGGGAAGAGTTTAAGCGACGGTGGATGGTGAACAAGGTGGGAAGGGGAATGGGACTGGACCTGGAAGCAGGTGCTTATGGACGATAACCAAGGCGCCTTGCCATCGACTGGGCTGGCCCATGCTGGTAAAGCGAAAATATCCTAGACACCGAGAAGTCACCAGGGTCAGGATACATTCGGATAGAAAGAAGATTGGTTGCGATGGCCTATCTCTATCCTCCGGATATGATCGGCATCTTTCCTATAGACTGCACATCTGCCGCCTATTATGTTCCCTCATAGAATCCGGACCGGTAGAAAAGAATGATGAAAATGAGGACATGATTGTCAGAATTTTCTTTGTATACTCTCCATGAGAGGATCCATTATGTGCCGAATACGCAACTGTCGCTGTCTAGCTACTCGGTAGTCAGTCGGGGCAGGATGTTCAGCCTCGCTCAGCCTCGCAATGTATACAACAGCCTTGGCAGCAAAAGACCAGGCGACAACGCCCGAACTGCGCCACTTTTAAACACTACTCCTCAGCCCAATGGACAGCACTTTCGCACCTGCTGCCTGATGCTGCTAAGCGATCAAAAATGTCGAGAACCATCTCAACTGCTACTGTTCTCCGTTTTTCTATCTTTTCGAAGCCAAACAAAATAGGCTGGTTTGGATCAAAGTCGTCTTGGAGACACAGCTTCAACTCTCAAAGGTCGTTCTGATGGAGGACAAGGATGTATCGACCCGGACTCAAGATCCACCTCCGTACAAACCGCTGGACCCAAATATACGAGAGATTAGGCTGATCCAATTCACCCCAATTATATCTCCCGAGACTACGTCGGAGGCCGCGAACACTGTCGCATTCTCTTGCTCTGTCGATGTGTATTCATTAGACGCGTACACTGAGGAGTACACTGCGTTCGAAGCTCAAATTGAAAGCGAATGTTCAGGTGCAAAGAAATTGCAGGATTGGAAATCATCGCGTCGTGTATGTTCAGTGGCTCTCGCGGCTCGAGCTCCAGCTCTAAATACCCAACACAGGAAGCATACGCTGCTCGATTTCGATGGGGTGATTATGTGGCCATGTCTCATACATGGGGCGAGAAAAGTTTGTTTCGTCGGGTTTCGGTCAACGGTCGAGTGATCCAAGTGTCGCAGAATCTCGTCCAAGGGCTCAGAGCCCTGAGTAAGTATCCGGCCATCGCTAGCGGCGGATTGAAAGTTTGGAACGACTTCCTTTGTCTTGACCAACAGAACAAGGATGAAGTGCAAAGGGAGTTGAAGAACATGGCAGCCATCTTCTCAACAGCTTACGAGGTTGTGGCTTGGATCGGTCCTTCCCTTGACAGGGATGGGCTAGCCATGGTCAAGCTTCAACAGATTGGAGCCGACACCAAATCTGATGAGGAACTGTACGAAGATATTCGCTCCATGAGCACCGAGGTATGGGCAGCACTCGCATGTTTCTGTGAGAGAGAATATTGGCGGCGAATGTGGGTTGTCCAAGAGTTGATTTTGGGAGGCCCAGAGACTGCCTTGCTCTGTGGCAACGACTCGGCGCCGCTACATGCCATGTGGCGGCTAGCGGCCGTGATCGTCAACAACGCTTCTACAGCTCATCGCCAACTTGGTTTGTCCCTCGATGAAGGGAACAGCTATTACGGCGATCTCCGACACAATACCCTCTCCGTCTGCTCGAGACTAATATATCTCCGGGGTATCGACAACTGTCTGAGAAATGGTAGAGATTGCAACATCCTTCGTTTGCTGGACATATGTCGAGGATCCCTCCAACAAGATGCTCGTGACAAGGTGTATGGAATTCTTGGTTTGCTACCACCACAAGTGACATCGCTCATTGCACCCGATCTCGACAAGACGGCGCACGAAGTGTACACGGACCTTGCGAGAGCCACTATCCAAGGGACGAAGCGGCTGGATCTTCTGCAAAATTCCAGGCTCGATGCCACACACATCAAATATCCCACTTGGACTCCAGACCTGCTCATCAAGAATATGTCACATGCTTTGGGAACCCCAGGCATTGTAAATGCAGGTGGGGACCTTGACACGCCGCCAAACTTCTCTGCCGACGGAAGATTTCTACACTGTCAAGGTCTTGTCATCGATGTCATCGACCATCTGACACCGTCTTTATGGCCACTAGTACCAGTAACTTCTGAGGAGATCAAAGAATCGATTCCGCTGTCAACTTGCTCTCCAGGAGACATGCCAGAGCTCAAAACGGCACTCTGGAAGACTCTTGTTGGTGGGAGTGCGAACGGCGACTTCGACTCGCCCGCTCCTGAAGAATATGCTCGAATACTGGAATTCCATTGGCCACAGATCACCGACGAGGACGAGATCCCTGACGTTGCAGCCGGCATCATCTCGGCAGGCTGGTGTAGCTCCGATGAAAAGCAAGATTTGACCACATTTCTGCGCCTGCTGCATCGTGCGAGACGAGACTTCGACGTCTGCGGACATGCTCTCGATAGCTTTTTCGGCCATGCCACACCACTCGTGAATGCTTCTGCCGAAACCAAGACGTCAGAGTCACAAACGATCAAGAAAGCGCTTCGTCAAGTGGGTAACACCATGAAACGTCGTCGCTTGGCGGTCATGGGAAACGGGAGACTGGGTGCGGTCGTCCGTCAAGCGCAACGAGGTGATCGTATTGCAGTGCTGCGGGGCTGCAGCACGCCGATTGTCTTGAGACCGTCCAAGCTGCTGCCATCGGATCCTGGCTTGGAAAACATGGGAGATACTGAAACATATGCGGTCGTCGGAGACTGCTATGCCCATGGCATCATGAATGGAGAAACAGTGACGGGGACAGACTATTGGGACAACATCGTGCTCTGTTGAGCTGAGATGAATCTGCTGCGGTTTGCCTTGTAACCACCAACTACCTGAGCACCCGAAAATATGCAGAACTCGAGAAGACCACGCAATTTTTGGTGACTCGTAAAACCGCATGTCCAAGCCCTGGTGGCGTCAACGAGGACGAGGGCTCACGGGCTGTCGCTGTCAGACACAGGACCCGTGTACGAGGGATCTTTAGCTTACCTGGTATACCTACCTGGTATGTTTGGCTGGGGCCTCTCCTGTAGATTACATATATACGGGGGAATGTACATGCTTTGGGCTCGTCATGTTTATGTATTTCCATTTCGTATTGGATGTTTAGCCTAGGCAAGGTCATGTCCGTGGCGCGATCAGCATTGAGGTCTCTTTCATGTCCAGCCTTGGTTGTTGCCTTGTTCCTTGAATACTTGCTGCTACCAAGTCACCATCCTCGTTGCCGTGTGCGGCTGCTCAGCCTGTCTTTCTCTATGACCTCCGCCGCCGTCGTCGTCATCATCACATCGCCAGTGCCAGCCACAGATCCTGCACCAACTGTACTACTCCACTACTCCCTTTCTGCCAATCCGGCCGCACTGACCCCTGGCACTGTGTAATTTCCAATTCAGCAGCAACCGGTAATGCGTTCTTGGTTCGAAAGAAAGAGAGAAAGACCAACCCATCCGTCTATCTGCCTGTCCCTCTGTCCGACTTGCACCTCCATGTCAGGCTGTCTCCATCTGTGATCTGCCAGAAGCTGTGGACGTCCTTGCGATAAGAGTCGTGGTTCGCTCAAGACGTTCACATGTCGCCTGCTGCTTGATTCGTGTTCGTGTTTGTCTTCGCCTCACGATTGGACTTATACCCAATTTCTTTTCATTCCGGCCCGAGTCCTCTGCCCCTTGTTTCTTCATCCTACCACGCCATACCACGCAATGTCTCCATACCATGTCCCACGAGCGACACGAAAAGAGAGCCCCAACGAGATACAGATCTCTGCCACATCATAATCTCCATGCAAGCGCTGACGTTGCACTGCGTTAGAATCCGAAATCCATAGGATCAAAGTCTTTGTTCTCCTCGAATCCATTTGTCCAGTCGCATGAAACACCCGGACCGGCAGTGCCAGTGGCAGACACGGCTATTCCCATCTCAAAAGATCCGTCGCCAATGGTGATCATGTTTGCGTCTGTCGCCGTGTCATGGTTGCCACTGTCGGGCATCATGAACCCTTCTGGGTAGCCGCTCGTGCTGACGGCGGTGTTCAAGAGCGTGCTCTCAAGTCCAGCGGCATTTTCACTCCCGTCGTGAGGCATACAAGTATCCATTGCCGCAGGCAGAAACATGTCTATACCCATCATTTCACTGAACGTCATGTGACCAGCGTCAAGAAGGCCGATATCTCCAAACAGCGTGCCAGCAGGTGCGTCTGCCATATTGTCCCAATTCATGTTGGGGTCATAATCCACCACTGGTGCGCCGAGAGAACGAAGCTCCTCTTCTGTGCGACGATTGGTCTCCGCGAGAGTCTCGGATATGGTGTTGGGACAAGACCCGGTCGAAATAGGCTGCTGCGGTGTCGGTAGATGTGATCGCAGTGCGGCTGGGGTGTCATGTGCTGGTGTCTTGGTCGAAGATTGTGAACAAGACTTTTTCCGTGCCGACTTGTTTTTGGGAGTCTGTGAGGCTCGACTATTAGAAGTCTGAGTATTTTTGCGCGGGGTGCCAGAGCGAGGAGAACTGAGGGACGCTTTCGGGCCAGCTCGCGAATGCGTGGAGCGGCGTCGCGAGGCGGGCGTCGGAGTGTCTGGTACTCGCTCTCGGGCCGCATTTGGGCTGTATCCTAACAATTGCTGTTGTCTGTCGGCTCGGCGATGCAGACTTGCTCGTCTGCCTTGTGCCTGTTGCGGTGGCTGTTGTTGCGAGCTTGATGCACGGGAGTGCGACAGTGACTGCTGGAGTTGACCATGAAACTGGGTCTGCCCATGCATGTGAAGCTGTGGCTTGCTGTGATGTTGAAATTGACCACAAGCTTGGGTGTGCAGATGAGCTTGAAGCTGGGCTTGGTCAGGCATTTGATGTTGAGTTTGCATGCCCAGCATTGGTTGATCCTGGTCTGGCAACTGAAACATACCAAGGTATGCGCTTTCAGCCTGGGCATTAACAAAGCTGCCAACTGTAGATGGACCCTGAGTGTTGTTGGTTTCAATTCCATCTTGGCTCATGTGCCTGGCCTTGCGCTTTTTCCCGACCACGACATCTTCTTCTGCCTCATTCTCAATCGCCACCATTGTACCACTGGGCAAAGGGACCGGGAACTCGAACCCGGTATAGCGGGCTACCGTGGATGGTGGTGGCGACGGATCGGTACGGTCTCGCTCGAGCCATTTGAAGTCCCCTACGATATCGTCGTTGAAATGTTCTGCCAAAGTCAATCCCATTGACTTTGTTGTTCGTGGTGTGTGTTGGAAGGCCTGGTGCGAACCGAATATGTCCATACGGGCACGCTTGGCTGATGGTTGCTCGGCGGACGAGGAGCCGTAGTCGAGGAAGCTGCTGCTACCGCCACCGCTGCTCAATAACTCGTTCTTCACATTTGGTGTATTGGGTGCAGCCGTGTAATTTGTAGATCCCGTGCGGCTTCTTTGATAAGCCATGAGCTGCATCTGGGTGTTTGTGAGTGACGAGTAACCTGGAAGAGCGGGCATACAAGTCGACACGGTGCCCATTGGAAGGGGTTGGCCAGGTGCTGGACTCGGGGAGTAAAGAGATCCCATCGAGACAATGTCGGCTGGAATCTGTTTCGCTGATGCGGAAGCAGGAAACCCAGGCATTTTGAAAGGACTGCCCAGTTTCTGGGTTGCCGGTGTATTCTGCTGAGGGGGCGAAGACCGTGAAATTGCCTCCGTGTTTGTAAGAGCATTTCCACCACTGCGCCTCTTCACGTTTTCTGATTCCTTCTTGAGAGAGGGGCTGCGAGGATGAAAATCGGCAAACTCTGCTGTCCTTGGTATCTCAATCGGAGAATTGGACATGGCCTCAATCAGCTTTTGAGAAGCGGAGCCAGGTGTGGCAGGTGAAGTAGCAGGTGCGGCAGACACATTGTTTTTGGGTGTGCTGAGGATGTCCGTTGCATCAGCAGCGACAGCATGAGGAGAGGCTGTGCTGGCTCCTGCTTTCCCGCTCGGCTCGTTGATAGGGTTTGAAGTTGCGGCCATATTGGACCAATCTTCGTCACCACCTTGAGTAGGGCTTGGACCTCTTTCGACGTACGCTTGCAACAACATTGCGAACTCATCATCGTCCGACTGACCAAAGACGGTGGCCGGATCTGCATCAGGAACCAGGCTTCCAAAGACATCCTCCAGTGTGCCGTTCGTCACATCATTCACATTGTCAGGGGCAACGTCCATCGCAGATTGATACAGCTGTGACGGATCACCGGCTACAAACGGGTCGGCCATGTCGGTGAGATATGGATGACCGTTTGCAGCATTTCCAGCTGACCCATTTGCTGTGTCCATGCCGTTTGAGTGTATATAAAAGGTTGACTCTAGCCTTGTACTCGATGGAGTAGTTGCTGGAGGGTCAAAATTGAACTGGTCGGAGTTGTCAAATTGCCCGAGATCCATCTTCGAAGGTGCAATGTGCACGTGACAGGGGATGAGACTGTTTGTAGGCTGACCATACGCAGAGATCAAGGGATAGTACAGGCTAACGATACAGAGGAAACCTAGGGTAATGGATGAGAGTTTGAAGATGAAAAGATTGAGAATGAGGGAGGAACGGTCGAGGACGGTGAGAAGAGCGACGATTGAAAACAGAATCGAACAAAATGCTCTCACCTGACCATGGTCACGGTTTGCGAGGTGTGGCAGAACCATCACATCACATCACATCTGCTGCAAGACAATAACAAACCCATCTATTGAGCCATTCTGCCAGACCTGTTTTCACACCCAGCCTCTTCCAGCAGGGATAATGGCGACAGTGAATTGAGACATAACCAGCCTCCTCACACCGTGTTTATTGTGAAGATTTGGGTGAATATGGATATCGACTTAAGCCAAGACCAGCGAGCCAAGGGTCGTATGTAAATTGTCAAGCATCGTTCGATTTGACCTGCAATCAATGCAGTATGTCGAACCAGCACAACTTGAAGACATCTCCATCTTGTTTTGCATCACATCCGGGACAACCGAAGCAGGCACACACCACGATCCCACAGTCTGACTTGATGAGTCGGCCATCGCGGGCATGTTATCTTGAACCCACCTTGCCAGTCCTCCGAAATCCTACGGCCCTGGACTGCGAAGAAACGCGAAATGGAGGGCTTTTCACCGCCTTGAAGCTTCTCACATTCTCTTTCTCTCCAGGAAGAATCGGCCTTTGTTTGTCTTGCTTTTGAAAGAGTATCACGCCAGGAACGCATGGCGGGGGAGGGATTATCATCAGAATCCGGGTGTCCGACAAGAGAGTTATACAAGAATCACGTCGAACGACTCTGAAAAAATTCACGTTCATTGTGGAAGATGCTGTCTGACATTTCATAGACATTCACATATCAAGAGGCAATTGAGAATGAACTGGAGTCTGAGATGGAGTTTAGAGTGAAGTCAATCCGGCAAATCTTCGGACTATGTACTGCATCACGTGTCTGAGATCACGTGTGCAACCCCTTTTTCATACATATCCCTTGAGACATTCATGCAGTGATGCGTCTGTTTCTCTCGCGTCGTGTCGATAAAGCGCCTCCGAAATCAGGACCGTTTCTTTGGTGCACGGGGATGCCATAATCTGTATACACAGCCCCTGCAATACTAGTGCAACCCGCACATCAATACGCGCAAAGACCGCCTCCCGCATCCTCCAGATCCCAAGCACCCGCCATTCCCACAATCTGCGGTTCATCAGCGTCCAGATTCTCGGCACGAGTGATCCTGTCCTCGAATGCAATCTCGGCGTCGGCTTCCGTGCGGCGACCTCCCATGAGCAGTTTGCGGGCCCAGGCATCAATTGCTGGCTCGCCCGTCTCGTCCCTCGCCTGCTTCAAAAAGGGGATCAACGCCGTGCCACCAGTCCCGCGCATTTTCTTCTTCTTCTGCGTCGAACCTGCTTCTTCAGGCCGGCCATAGCGAATCGAGGCTATTCCTGTGCCGCCCCGAGGGATTTCATCAGGGCTGCTCTCTCTCCGCGTCCTCGACATGCTCCTCGATTCTCGGCTCTTGACAATAATGTACCTCGAAACCATCTGGATGTGCTTGTCTCGAAGAGATCGAAGCATGGCGAGACAGGCATCATATGACACTGTCAACTGTTGATTCGATTTGTTGTACTCGACAAAATCTCGGATATTTGCCGCTCCTTCCACTGCTTGAAGGAACCTTCGGTGAGGGCCAGGCATATACTGTCTCATTTCGTGGATAAAGTTATTTCGGGGCTTCGGGGCGGCGCCTGGCTCGGCCTCTGATTCCGAGGTCTCGTCCTTTTTCGACCCGGTAGGCCTGTGCTCGACCCCGAGTACGATGTCGAAGAATTGGATCAGGCTACTTTGCGCGTTGGAGCCCCCGCCGTACTGCCGCCACGTTGACTGCCTGCTCCCATCATCGTAATATACGCCGCGGGGTAGTCCGGCATCTTTCATGTTTTTACTTCCGGCTAAAAAGGGTCTTATGCGGTGATAGAAAACGTGTGGATCGCAGCTGTCGTACATCCTCACCAGCAGCGTGCCCAGCTCATCGAGCGTTTGAGCAACGGACTGGAGGCACTTTGTAACTGTTTCCACATCGTTGTCTCGAGCGGCTTGCATCGCCTTCAGCAAGAGGGGTATTGAGGGGCCACCTTTTGCCTCCATAGCCACGCTAACCAAATAAAACCATTGTTCGTCCAGCGAACCTGTAAAGGTGATCAAAGTGGACAGATTTTCCAACGCAAGATTGTCGGAAAGGAAAAGTGGCTTCCAATTCCATAGAACCAGCCCGGCGTAGGTGGCGACGGGAGGGAGTTCAAGGTACTCGGAGATTTGTAGAAGAGGGTAGGTGATAGATGGCGGCAGTCGCTATTTAATCCAGTCAGCGTTTTCTTATTCCACGACGCTGGGTATCGACTTGCCTCTGAAGGTTTGTCCCCACCCCAGATGTATCCATGTGCCAAAAAGGTCAAAACACTGTATGCTCTGCGCCACTCGGTGTCGGTCTCGAGGTGGACTGCGGGGATGACTGGTAATTTATCGATGACTGCTCTTAATCTTCTTGACAGTAACAACGATTGGAAGTTGTTGATGATCCGCTCCCAGCGATCATAGACAGGATGCGACAGACACTGCAGCGGCAGCTCTGAGGGGAGGAAGCCCCGCACTGGCGAGATGCCATAGTCTTCGACACAAGGGATCGGAGGAAGCATGGTGACTGGGGAGGACGCTTGGGTGAATGACCGGAGAGTAATTGCTCGCAGGGCGCAAGGCTGTTGGATCTGCTGCTCGGCGGGTCAATGCCTTGCAGGATAGCCTTGTTGACTCGTCCAAGTTGGAGAATAGAAAATCGTGAGGGTTGGATTGCCACGAGGATCCTGCAGGCTTTGGGTGATAAGTAGCACACGAGACCAAGATAGTATTGGTCAGCAGGGAAAGAAAAGGTCACGAGATGGAATGAAAGAAACGAGGAAAGATGCGCTTAAGAGAAAATAGTAATCTAGACAAGAAACCTGGAGCAATGGAAATATCGGCGCAGAGGACAAGCCCAGCCTTTCGGGTAGAATGCGGGAGTCACCGGACCAAGTTGGGAGCACACAAACAACAATTGAGGAACGGCCAGGAAAGGATACCGGAAAGAATGATCTCATAAATGATGAAAGGCCAACCCAATCATTAAATTCTGCACTCAGCGACCAACCTCAGGCCCGGCTCGCAGGCTGAGGCGAATGTGAGAAGTGAACCGGGAAAAATTATAAACAACGTTGGCGAGGGGCCCGGAGCTCGGATCTCGGAGGTAGAACAAAGAGCAACGAATTTTCTTTTTCCGGTTGGTTCGTCACTAGCGTCTTGGCAACTGCCAGCACTGCTCGTGAACACTAGTCACGTGATACTCTATACCTCTTTAGGTAACCTCGGTTTGGAGTAAGCAGCCTCGCTAATGAACGATCCCCCACTCGTTGTGCTACTCGTCGACCCGAGTATCCCATTCTCCCCAGGTACATAACATGATAATTCATCTTGACCGGGGATCAACCCCACAGAGCACATCCTACTCGCTTCTTGCATTAATCCTGGGCACTTGCTGACTGATCGCCTCTTATGCCTGTTTCCACCACTTATGCAGCCTTGCGTGGCAACAGGAAAGACTCGTAATTGTCAAATCGGGTTGCTCTGTTCTATGCAATGCCATTAGCACTCAAAATCTGCCGAAGTCGGCAATGGTGTATGGTCTATGTGAGCATGACTATTCATAATAGTTCTGCACCTTCAAGCCCTTGAATTCAAACGCGGTTCCCTCCCGCTTGTGGATGACGGTTTTATCGTGGACATCCTTGACCCGCGCTCGAACATACTCCGTACCCGTTGGAACAGGTCTGTTGGGATCCTTGTCCTCTTCAGTGAGAAGGCCGAGGCGATCCAGAAGAGGAGAAGGCACCGGCCTCATGGGTGTCTTGTCACCTGGGCGACTGAAATACAGCAATCCCAGACGAGGCGTATTCAGCTGATCCTTGGGAGGTGTAACAACACGGTGGACGGTCGACTTGATGAAGCCTGTCACATAAAGTCAGTTGATAGTTCCTTTCAGAGTCGACTGCTACCGGGCTCTCACCTTTGGTCAGGAAAGTCAGGGTATCGGCGGCGTTACAGGTAATGCCTCCTTCGACCGGCTTAACCCATTTCCACTCTCCTTCCGGAGTTCGAATCTGCAGCCCAGCAATATGCTGCGAGAACAGCAACGTCAAGCTGCCAAAGTCGGTATGGCCGCCCTTGGAGTAAGCCTGGGCCTTGTCCCATTCCTCCTGGGTTCTAACGTTATAGATCATATACCGGAGGTGATCATCTGATAGCTCATCATAAGCGTGAGCGTCTACCAGGTAGTTTTCTGGCAGTTCAAGGATGATCGACATCAGGACAAAAAGCTTGCGGGCAACTTTATCCCAGAGTTCACGATGGAAACTGCGGATCTCCTCCCAATATTCCTGCGTGATTGGGTGCTTGGGGACATCAGCCAGGGCCGGGATGTCCTTGGGAATATTGAGCTGTCACACAGTAAGTTCAGGTTCGATCCCGCACCTGGGTTGGATTACTTACCATTTCAATGTTATCTTTTACACCAGTGTCACCAATCCATCGCGAGTTCTCGCGATATCCAAAGTACTCGCCTTCGGCAAAGTTGCAGGGAAAGAAACGTTTCTCCTCCAACGGCTGCTTGAAGAACGTATTACCAATGCTGAACTGGCGAAGGACCTTCTTGTCGTCGATGCCAGTGTTGGTCACGACCCAGAACCCGACTCTGGTGAGGGCGTCATAGAGCTGCTTCGCAAGTTCTTGCTTGCCACCGGGCTCATCGAAGCGCGACAGGTCAATGGTCGTCAGTGGAGCCCAATCGAGCTTCTCCGTCGTCTCTGACGGTCGGACCCATGGTTTCACAAGGACATGTTTAGAAACATCGGCTTGAGTGGCCGGTTCTGCAATTGCTGACGGAGCCATCTCACTCAATATTCAGCCTGATGTGCTAATTTCTAGGACAATATGCAGGGATTGGTCAAGCGAAGCAACAGATACTGATGTCCTCTACGGAGTGCTTGACCGAAAGGACAGGGAATGTCACCAGACATATACCTGGCTGGAGGATTGCGGGGTTTGTCGTTGTGTTTTCTCCCATGCCTCTTCGGTATGAAGTCCTGATGTATTACTCTACACCCAATTACTAACTATGGATATATGCAGATGGCGTGCTTTTGTACTAAGGCGACGTGCTGTCTCCCTTCTCCGACATCAACCTCATGATACCCTGTGTATCCCCATCAAACAGATGAACAACTACACATTGATTTTGCTAAAGGTGTGAGGGGAAGCTTTCTCTTCCGCTGTACCCACAAGGGAATGTCCGCCTTGACTATCCCAAGCAACGCCTAAGCTTCCGGCGACTTATATCCAAGAGGAATGTCGCCATACCCCTTATCGTGGTGAAATACACCGCCAATCGCTGTGTCAAAAGCGCGTATAGGACGCCTGAGGTACCGCAGTGGACAACGTTACAGCTGTTATGGGACGAGGCCCGGCGGATTGTTGACGTCTTCCGAGATGTTCATGTCGTGATGATGGACAGCAAACAAGACGGGTCTACGCGAAAAGCTTTGGTAAGGTTCGCCCCGAGCTCCTTATTTATAAGGTCGTCCTTGGGTGTATGACCTGCGGAATATACAGGGCCAGACGAACAGTTTTGTCTCTATCTCTTTTTTCATCGCTCGAATTCGGGAGAATGGCAGCGGAGAAAACCCTGGGTGACACGTTCACCCACATCGTTGCCGAATCACCCGCTCCGAGTGAGAGGGACGTTGTGTTCGAAGAAGGCGACGAGGCTTTCGAGAAGAAGGTCCTGCGCAAGGTCGACTTCTGGCTCGTCGGGTTCTACTCGCTGGTCTACATCTTCCGAGTCATCGACTCGTCCAACTACTCCAACGCGGCCATCATCAACCTCGAACATGGCACGGGCATCAAGAAGCAGCTCGGCTTCGACCCCTCTCAGTGGGCATGGACGCTGTCCATCTTCTCCTACAGCTACATGATCTTTGAGCCGACCAACACCGTGCTCCTCAAGACCTTCCGTCCGCGGATATGGATGTTCGTGCTGATCCTGAGCTGGGGCATCTGTGCCTGTTCGGTGGCTGCCGTGCAAAACTTCCCGGGCATGATGTGTGCCCGCTTCGCCATCGGCATGGCTGAGGCAGGGTTCTACCCGGCCGTGCTGTACCACATGGACTTCTGGTACCGGCCGACAGAGATGCCGTGGCGCATCGCCTTCTTCTACTCGGTGGGCCAGCTCTCCAGCGCGTTGAGCGGCCTGTTGGCCTACGCCATCAGCTTCATGGACGGCCTCGGAGGCCTACCGGGCTGGAGATGGCTCTTCTTGCTCGAAGGCCTCCCGGCCATCATCCTCGCCTTTGTCGCTCTGTGGGGACTGCCCGACTATCCCCACACGGCACGCATGCTGAACGAGAAGGAGCGGCTGTTCATCGAGCGTCGTCTGGCTGACACGGCGCCGTCGGGCAAACGCCACAACTGGGATTGGGAGACGCTGAAACAGCTCTTCAAAGACCCTACCGTCTACACCTTTGGGCTGTACTGGATTGCTCACGGTATCGGTGGCTTTGGTATCTCGTACGCCCTGCCGACCGTGATCTACCAGCTCGGCTTCACTGGGACGGCAAACTCGCAGCTGATGAACATTGTAAGGAGAAATGTCCCCTTTCCCCCTTTTCCTGCTGAAGGTATATACAAGTTGCTGACCAGCCCTTCCAAACAGCCACCCTACGTCTGCTGCTTCTTGTTCCTCAACACCGCCGGCAACCTGATCCATCGGAAATACATCCGGCCATGGACCTGCGCCGTTGCAAGTACGTGCAGACAGAGATGAGCTCTCTCTCCTTTCCCTCCCTCCCTAGTTTCCGTTCGAGCACTAACCTGTCGCTTTTCCCACAGTCGAAAGCACCACCATCGTCTGCTACATCATCCTAGTCACCGTCCACAGCCCGGTTGTCAAGTACATTGCGCTGATCGTGGCCGTCTCGTGTGCTGGCTCGGCCTACCCGGTCATCTGGCCCGAGCGTATCCGGGCGCTCGAAGGCACCGTCGCCGCCGGGATCGGGATCGGGTTGACCAACGCCTGCGCCCAGTGGAGTGGCATCGTCGGCCCGCACGTGTACTCGACCGTGTTTGGGCCGACGTACCACAGATCCTATGTCATCTGCCTGTGCATTCTCGTCGTGTCCATCCTCTCGATCCTCACGTCGTGGTTCCTCATCGCACGCCGAGACAGGCAAAGGGCCGCGTTGAGAGCGATAGAAGAGAGCGTTGTGCCGCACGGGAACTGACAGGCTGGCAGACAGACTTGCTTTTCCCCCCTCATCACGGGAGACACAAGTATGGGACAGGCATCAATATCCATGTATAGCACGTACATAGATTAGTGTCCGACACTCTCCGTACTCCGCCTAATGATACATCCTGTGATAAGGCCCTTTTCTTCGTTTGTTCAAGCGAGTGCCTCCTACCTGGGCCTTACAAGGCTACCCTGTGAGAATCATCCGGGCACTTTCGGTGAACGGAACTGTGCTTGATATTGGGATGCTGATTGTTTTTTCCGATGCCACCAGGCTCTCTGTTGGTGAAGGAGATGTAAGGATCGTAGAGACCCGCAAGTGCTGCCGCTCGTCAATACCATAAGTTTCTCCCCGTCCGTGTCCACGTCGAACCAAAAAAGTGAAAATGAGCAGTCAATCGCCCACCGCAATGAACCGTCGAAAGGAGCTGATGGCCTGTAACAATGTCTGCAAGATTCAAAGCATATCCAATCCAATCCATTTCTGAGAGATTTACAGTCATTCACGTCTGCTTGCCTATGTCTTCTTTCGGAACGGAGTGATATACAATGACCGGACTCTTGGGTCCGAAGGTCTAGTTCAAGCAACTCCTGCATCACCTGCCTCTTCATAGCCACTCCACTTTAATCTCAGTATCCTTTCGTCGTCCGTCCGTCGCTAGCCCCGAAAAAAAGAGAAAAAGAAAATCTTCAACTTGGAAAAGGGGAAAAAGAGTCGCTTGCTTTGGCGCCTTGAAAGGTCCTCCGTACATTGTTCATGAGTACAGGAATATGATGCATGCGACCTGCGAGGAGGCCGCTCTGCTGAAAGACAGCGAAAGAAGAACCAAGTAGCTCGATCGCCGAGAACTCCGTCATCTTTGGCTGGCGCCGGATGGGGCAAGGGGATTTGCTCATCTCCGAAGAAAAGGAATGTGGAATTCGAAGTTAATTGCACTTTTGGCGGTAAGTGTCGAAGTGGCGATTCTTTGCCATACTTTGATCAAAAGAACTGGTAGAGCCGTTTCCCCCCTAGTAACGCCGGTGGTATATGCAAGTCGTGGGCAAATCGAAGCAGTAACGAGAAAACGCCATAGCGATGCCGATGATCATCATATGAGACCACACATTCGAAGGTTCTCTTGGATGATGATATCTAGAAACTGTCAGAAAAGGCAAAATCTGGGATTATCAAAAAGTGCTGACCGTTGACTGCGCCCATCACGAATCTTATCTGTGTGGTATCTGTGGCGCAGGTAAAGTGCGTGTAGATCTGCTTGGTCTCTGCCTGGTTGAGCGACACGAATCGGTTCAGGATATAGTCACAAGCAGCGGCGTAATCAGGACCACCTGGGTGTAAAATGTCAGCAGATGCATGCTTCAGTTGACGAAATTGTAACGCACCTTCGTAGTCAGGGAAGTAGTTTTGCATCGGGCTTACGGGCAACTTCTCCTTGAATCTGTCGATTTTATTCAAGAACAGAATGATGCTGGTCTTGATGAACCACCGGGAGTTACATATGCTGTCGAACAGTGTGAGGGCCTCTTGCATTCTGTTGACAGTCTCATCTTCAAAGAGCAACTGGTCATATTCTGATATGGCCACCAAGAAAAGAATTGTGGTGACGTTTTCGAAGCAGTGAATCCACTTCTTTCGCTCAGATCGTTGCCCACCCACGTCAAACATGCGATACGTAAGGTCCTGGATGATGAAGGTGGTCTCGGTGATACCGGTTGTTTTGACTCGTGATCGCAGGACGTCTTGGTCATTGGGAAGGTAGTCGTGAGCGGCGATGCGGTCAATAGAATCGAAATAACTAGCGAAAAAAAGTCAGTGGAGGTAGTGGCAAGAGGATTTGAGGGGACCAAGGACTCACTATCGTGCCGAATCGTTCAATTGATACTCTCTTGATCGTTTAAAGCATTCCTGGACTCCAGCATCCTGCCACAGGGCCTTGATAGCTGCGCCCACCTCGGGTGGCAGGCTGTCACCTTCTATCTGTGGTGGCTGCATGAAGATTGTCTGGACGTGATATTCGGCGCGCTGGTCGTCCAGAGGTAGCTCGAGAGACTCCATGGCCTCCAAAATGACACGCATGGACTGGACGGTATTGGAGTAGATGATTTCCTTGAACGATTCGCGTTCGTCGCGCGAATAACCACCCTCATGAATGAGTTTCATCTGCTTCAGAATTGTTGACTTCCCAGATTCACCGGCACCTGAAGTGTGGTTAGACCAAAGCTGAACCCAACAGAACAGGGAGTCCGCATACCAAGTAGAAGCATTTTGATCTCATTGCGCTGGGCCATTTTGTCCCTCTTCAGCTGATTATCGATCTCATCATTTCTCGCCTTTCCGGCGGTATCTTCCTTGCTTGCACCGCACCCCATGTTTAGCTATCTCCAAAAAGAGTCTCGAAGTGATAAGGTCGAATCCGGGGGTCTTGGGGGGACAACTGAAGTTCAACTCAGTTAGTAAACGTCTGTGCTCAAAAACGTCGAGAGAAGATGCGCATTTGAGAACGTCCTCCAAAAATTGTAGAGAGGCGTACATGCGCGTCACGTCCTCGGACCACTCACCTCCGCTTCAAGCTTATGAGAGGTTTGTCAAAAATGAAGGCTGGTGACACGAACGTGACGGAGGCTGTGAAGTGAGGAATCTGAGAGTGCTAAGGTAGAGAGCCGAAGGCGATCGGCGCGCAAGGCGAAGATAGGACAAGGAAGAATGGACGTCGATCACTGAGTTGGGAGGCGGCGGGTGGAAGTCAGGCACATCGATCTCGCTGGGCGAAGCTGGGCAGGGAAAGTATATGCGCTTCGAGACTCAATCTCGAACGAAAGGAGCCTTCTCCCTGTGGATTCAGGTTACTCCTCCAGGGCGCGCAGACGAGACAAAGAATAAATGACAATATTGTACAAAGGGGAAGTCGGATTGAGGAAAAATGATGGTGGTCGGGGGTGAAGATGAATCGAAGTGGATGGTTTGGAAAAACGGGGATAAAATGGAGAATGATCAATCAGGTGCAAGGAGGTGAGAGGGTTAGCGCAGTTTTGACTGCAATCAATGAGGATGGATGGACAAGCGAAGCAGGGAAACCGTAGGTAGGGGAAAGAAGCAGCAGCTAGGGTTATTACTTGAACTAGGGGAGTGGTTGAGTGGGTAAGGGTCGAGAATTGGGGGTGTTTTGAGAGGGGGAGGAACAGCCGCCAGTGAGGGAGCAGCAGGAGGAAATGCCAGGCTCGTCAGATAATAATCGGACAGCTGCACCACCCACAACAGCGAAGGCGCAATCCTTTGGCTTAACCAGGGACTCTTTTTGGGCGGGTTGTTTGACCTGTGCAGCTGTTTTTGCCGCCTAAGAGCTGGTTGGTTATTGGGACTACGGGGCCTTCCCAAGTATAAAGGGCTGCAACGAATAGGTACTCGTAGTGGATGTCGGCCGGGCTTGAGTTAATGTTTAGTGGCGCCCGGCATCGCGCGCCCCTTAGCTGTCCAAGCTTACCCACACTGTCTCCATTGGGTGCCCACTAGTGGCTTGTCCATCTCCAGTCCCCATTGACAGTCCCAGACGAGAAAGGGGAAAAGAGTTTTTCTTTACAACAGACGGAGTCTTGATGTGGGTGGCTTTTTGCAATGCACAAAATTCAACTAGTCAACTCCCCAGTGCCAGTGTCTGACTACTGTGTACTACTGCCACGGAACCAAAGGCTTTGCCAAATATTAACATTTGGATTCCACAGCCCGCGTCCAGCAAAGTTCGATGGTCCAAGATGCTGGGTGCGCGTCCTCCAGCAGCAGTACTTGTACCTAGGAACAAGACGGGTCCTCCCAGCATCGAGCGATCATCAGCCAAATGGCTTACCTACTCAGGAGGTACTGTATTTCTTCATCTCGCTCCAAGCAATGTCTCTTCTAATGCCTTCACTAGATCGCCCTTGGATCGCGGCGCTGTTGTCTCAAGCCCTCGGCTCTAACCCACTGAGGCCAACTACAACCGGGGTCTCCCACACTCACCCACCGCTTGTCACCTCCGTTCTCACTGGCTGGCATCCCTCTTCTACCTCCGTCACCCTGGTATCTTCACTCAAGTTGGCTTTCGACCGAGACTGGGATCGCCCACTTGGTTACACCCGCCCAGACCACTTTCGGATATCCGTCGTCTTGATGGCGCAGGGGCCGCGTCCGAGCTTCCGGGTTGTTTACGAGGAGGAGCACACTTACTCGTATCTGCAGATGAAGAATTGTATCGCGAGGATGACCTCCCAACGCACGAAGAGTGGGCACAAAGGACTACCCTTGTTGGTGCTGGGACATTCCGCTGCGCAACTTGGCCTGATATAACGTCTGCCCTACCGAGGAGTTGTAATCATCGTCGCTAGGTCACCCCTTTGTTCGTCGCTTCGGGTCATAGCGCCCTTCTCAAGAAATCTAGTGCGTTCCATGAAAGCCCTGGAAATTGCGACTTCCTGGTCTTTGCTCAACCAAATATCCGCTCTCGCAAGTCAATTGACGGCAAGACTGGCACGACTGGGTACGAGTGATTCTGTGTCTCAAGCCAGATGCTCCCTCTATCAGGTGATGGCCCCCTTCAGGCACTGGGAGGATTGTTCCCGAGCTTGCTGAAACTTTATCTTGACACAGATCTCTCAGAATTCAGGTACGGGGAACGGGGTTGTGCCGCTACAACTGCTAAATAGCACCAACTCAAGCCAGCCGGTACTTGGATGATTCTTCCAGCACATAAAGTTCATCCAGAAAACTTGATTTCCCTTGGAGGTTCGTTTTGCTACTATTGCTTCCAACGCAATGGAGTTGATTCTCCTCGAATCTTGCAGCCAGCTCGCCAGACGATCAGGCCAGGGTGTCGAAGCTAAAACCTGCGTCTGCAAGCCCAAGTCCCAGATTTACGGAAAGCAACCAGGCCACCCCCAGCGGAGAGGTCGATCTGGACCTGTCTTCGGATTCTGCGCCCATAACCTGCATGCACAAATCAAGCGACATCCTGCGTCCTTGTTTCACATGTCAGCTGCAGCGCTCCTATTGGCGCGTCAGACGTTTTCCCCTCACAGTGAATACTACGTACCAAAACATCAAGCACTTGCAAAGTGACAGCTTTACGGAACGGGGATGCTGCTCGTACAGACTTTGACAGTCACTGTGGACCCTTACTCTTGCTTTCTAAGGAAGGCAAGTCAACTCTTGCCTCCCCGATTTCCACCACTTTGAGCACGATTATTCGTCCACCTCCTTAGTGTTGCTTTGTGCTCTGCATTGCCGATCAAGTGCCACAACGCATTTGCCCGAGAGTACCATCAAATCATGTTCAGAGGCGCTCCCGCAGCCTCCGGACTCGGCGTCCTTTTTGTCCGTCACATTCAGCCTCTGCACTGCCCAACCACCCTTTGCCCTTGCTTTTTCCGTCAAAACCTTCCATCTTGGACCATCACAACGGAGAATGAGAGACCGGCGTGACTCAATTGAGGCAGAGAGGAACCCACCTCGGCCAGAACAGGCACTCGAGGATCTGCATCTTGGCGCCCACCAGTTGCACTAGGAGTACCAGGTATGTGATCGCTTCTGATCTCGAAAGCCCGAATGAACCTGTTGCCAACCACTCCCCGAAAATGTCTACCGGCATTGTGGCCTGTGACATGGTCGACTGGAACCGACTGTTGCTACTTGATGCTAGCAATCTGTGCGTTGTCATTCGGACTTCGAAACCCCAAAAGTATCACGTACAAGTTTCACGGGCTTCAAGTCGAGACCAGCGACAGGCTTTCGTTTTCTCCATATAATAAAGTGGGTATTTACTCGCATTTTGCGCTCCGCCAGGGAACCTCCGTCAAACGCGACGATCAATGAGTTTGGGAACAAACTTAGATACCGAGTCAATAAGACAGAATAGGTAGGATTGATGCTCTGAATGGGTCACGTTTCAAAGCTCCTCCTCTATTTTCGCCAGCTCCCCGAACTCAGCTTCTGGAATCTGCCCACCAACTGCAGGCGGGCCGTTGGCAAATGTCAACTTAGAGAGGATCCTTTCAACCCGTTCCCTGGCATTATTGCTGGCGACGATGGCTTAGTCGATTCCTGTCGAGAGGTGACGCATCCAGAGAAACAAATCCCTGCGCCACTCAAACTTTCTGCACCGCGCGAACCTGGATAGCAATGAGTACACCCATACATATCTAAAAGTTCATGCCCCCGATGTAGCAGGGCAAACTCTTTCATAAAATATTGTCGGAATCACCTTTCTTGTACACAATTCCCTTTCGGGAGGCAACATACCCCACTTCAGCCTCGCGAGGCTGTTGCCTCATGTGGGGTAGAAAGTATTGCCAAATTGAGGTGAGCTTGACGAAGGGCATCACTTGATGGGAATTGCATCTTGGAACGACATGTCTGGTATGCGGCATTGCTCTTGTCATCGAAGACGGTCTATGTCAAGGGCTGATCTGCCACTTCATGGTTGCACTTCTATCATTGTTCTGCCTCAAGCCGTTACAAGGGCCTGAAAGACAAGAGAATCCACGGATATTTTCATTACCTGCTTTCATTTATTCTGTGTCTGGATCTTCATAGATTGAGGCTGCACATTCCAGCAGAGTCATCTTTTCACAGCCACTTGTTCGGCTGGAAGAAACCTTCCGTGGTCGAGGCATTGCGTGAATCCCTGCTCCGGGTTTGCCACGGCTCTTTTCGAGATATCTGTTGCCTTTCTGTGTCTGGTTTTGACAAGCACAAATACGAGTTCTCACAGGATATAAGACTCCAGGTAGGATACCGACCTCCAGGATGCCGTCTTTGCAAAGTCGAGTATCTCGCAGCCAAACCTCACAAGACGCCTTGGGCATTTCTCATTTCTCCGCACGAGGTTTACGAGGTCAAGATAATGGTGGACATGGTGGATGGACAACCTCCAACCCATCAGCTTCCCCCAATTAACCCATCTTTTGTCAATCCATCCCTCCTTTCCCCAAGTTTTACTTCAGGCCCCCCCCCCCTCCGCAATTAGCCCCACGATATCACCCTCAAAACTTCTGGGACGCTATCCCAGACAGACTGTAGGAAGACCATGGTTCTAACGATCAGGTGGCATTTGGCCCATTACAACTCCTCAATCTTGGGATTCTAGCTTTCGAACACCAATTCTTCCCACATCTCACCTGGTGATCGGAGAAGCGCCGGATCGTTCCCATCATGGCACTAATCGGCACTTCGACCATTATATTTCCCAAGCTCGACAAAGAGAATGCGGCTGCGAAGAGAAAACATGTGTGCAGCGTTTGCTCGAGGGCTTTTAAGCGAAGCGAGCACTGCATCCGACATCAACGAGGCCGTAAGCCAGGTCCCTCGACTCATCGCGTCCGCACCCGGTGCGAAAACGCTTACAAGTCTTCAGATACTCAAGAGAAACCTTTCGGTTGCAGGGTCTGTCGAAGAAGGTATAGTCGAAGGTATTTGGAAACGCTCATCGACGACGGCGTCTATTAACTACGTCCCTTTAGAGATCTCCTGGTTCGCCATGAGAGAACCCTGCACACTCCGGAACAAGTAGCAAAGGCCATCGAGAAGCAACATACGGATGGACCGACAACTCCGGACCTTCCTTCCGGTCGGAAACCCCCGATCTTGGTTGAATAATTCTGACTCCACGGTTAGCAGAGAATGCCACAGCAAAGTCATCCATATCTCGAGGCAAAGGAAAGGACGAAGCTGTCGTGCTGCCAAAAGACTTGCCTCCAGATCTCTCGGATTCACGCCGGCGCCAACCCAGAGGTTCTGTATGTACATCTCCTAGACCAGCTGCCAAACCATGCACAAGATCGAGTGCTGTTCAGCCGCCAAAATCCTCTATGAGTCCAGGTCAGAGGCTGGCAACTCAAGTCGATAGCGCATCTGAACCAATGCTATCTTCAAGTTTCGGTGGAGGATCTGCTCTTGTTGCAGAATCTCAGCCTTCTATGGGGCTTCACCTGGCAGATTTTAGTGTCGATGTTTCCGACCTGGAGAAGATGCGGACATTTCCAAGCTCAGTGCCTCTCCCAGACCTTGATGGCGACCTGGAATTCCTCGACTTCTTCGACCCCTTCTTGGGCTTACCTCCAAAGCAACTTGAAGCTTTTGCAGTACCACCGCTCGGCGGCAATACTGATGGCTGGTCCCCTCTAGAGAATTTCTCAGGTTCGAGCCAGGCTTCCATGCAGGATTACGGTTTCCAGCAGAGTCGTATTTCGACTGCGAACGAGACTCCGTCAGTTGACGATTCAAATCAATCGTGGGAAACGGCCAGTCGTGAAAATTCGCGTGCTAAAGAGCCCACCGGGCCATGGGACGAGACTCCAGCCCAGGTTTTCACCATGAATCGTCCCGATTCCGAGGGCTATTCGGGCTATCAAATTCCACAGACGAAGAAGTACCCGAGACTTCCAACACTTACTTTTTCAGAAGCAATGCGAATTCATCTCCTAAGGGACCTGTCGAATAGACTCCCTGCCGAAAAATTGAACAAATTCCGACTGCCCAGCGCAGCCGCACTCCAAAAATGCATTCGAACCTACGTCGATGCCTTCCACGTTCACCTGCCCATCTTCCACCTTCAGACTATGGACTTCGAAACCACACCTTCGCCACTTGTTCTTGCTATATGTGCAGTTGGCGCTCTTTATCGATTAGAAAGAAAGATTGCGGCTTCATTGTATTTGAAAGCAGACCAAGCCCTCGCTGCCGCAGTTGATGACCGGGGTGAACATCTCGACAAGAAGCCACGGTTGCTGGAAGATTGGGTTCGGCCACAATCTCAATCACCGAAATCGACGCCGGAATCATTGTGGAGGAGTCAAACTCGGTTGCTGCTTGCAATGCTCAGCTGCTTCAGCGGCGACCCGGAAGTCATTTCGAAGGCTATTATTCGTCTCGGCGACTTCCTCGTGGTAAGCACATTGAGTTAGTTGGAGGAGCACCGTTTTGATGACTGGTTAGGATTTTCGTGACTTGGCTCCTACCGTAAAACCGCGCAAAAGCACAGATAGGTGGCTGAGCTGGCAGGAATGGGTCGAAAGGGAGAGTGTTAAGAGGTAAGCGGAGGGAGCTCGAGGATTGCATCGCCCTCACTAACACAATGCATAGGTTACTGTACGGTCAGATAATGTTTGGCAATTTGGTCACCATGACTTACGGGATTCCCCCCGGATATTCCTTGGTTTCTGATGGTTTCATCGAAATGGCCTGCGACCAGTCCCTGTGGGATGCACTCACCGAAGAGCAGTGGCACGAAGCGGCAATGCGAAAAGGCCAGAGCTCACGACTCAATGTCAGAGAGGCAGTGTCGATGGTCATGAACGGGAATTCAGTCAAGACGGTGCCGCAAGAGTGCTGGGAGTGGTCACCCTTTGCAATCAGCGTGGTGATAAACGTTATTTCCATTCACATCTGGCATATCACCCAAGGCTCCTACTTTTTTGGCGACCTCTCTAGTCCTGGACCGTCCAATGAAACCCAGAAATCCCAGACCCTCGCCCAAACAGAGGCCGCGCTTTCGAGGTGCCGGGCCCTGATCACCCAAGCCAGCTCCGATGCCGACTATCCGTGGACTGAAGCCGAAACCCCTTTGTTGTTCAATTGTCTAGCGCTGTTGCGGGTCAGCTATTGCCGGGCATTCACAGGACATAGCGCGGCCGATTCAATGGTGTTGCTCAAGGAAAGCCAGGAAGAATTTATGACTTCAATTGAGGACTTTATCGCGCTACCGCAGAATCGAGGCAATCTCGTGGCAAGAGCTGTCGGTCGGGCATTCGAAGGAATGCTGATACCGTACAAGGCGGGAACCCTGCTGATCAAGAAGACAGCCGCCTTGACCTGGGCGATCGGGCACGCGTTAGCAGGGTGGGAGGCAGGTAAGTCCATACAACAAACGACTGGCCTACTTCTCGATCACAGAACTGACTCCTGGTCACAGCGCTGTTGGTCACGAAATGGGTGCATGCGATCGAAGTTGAGATACGATCAAGTCGTGACTCTGCATCGATCAGCGAGCTCGAGACTCAGACGATGCAATCCATCAGAAATCTGCTGTTGGACTTGGAGGATGTTCTGGACAATGGAGCCGGACCCTCACTGGCAGCCAAGCTGGCACGATACTGGGCGGGCTTCTACGATGATACCTGGGTATGGGGTTTGACACCCCGGATGGGATATATTCTACGCGAATTGGCCAATTGCTATGAGAGCAAGTTGGGGGCTTGTTGATGACAGATCTCAAAGGATATGAGGCGCTTTTACCGGACCAAGATCCAGAGGGGAGCAAGAGGGAAGCAACATAATATCAACCAAGTCGTTGGGCTGGTTTCTTCCTATTTGTACTGAGTATCCGATATTACTACACTGGCACCTGGTAGACAAATGTCAAATCGGGTCTTCCAAATGACTAAGCAGCGATGACTAAGCCTCCCGCCTTTTTTGGTTTCTCCGACTCCGCGATTTTCATCGTCGCTTCAGCGATTCGCGTCTGTAAGCGAACCGAGCGCATCGTGAAAGACCAGATCTTCCCCATTGGCATCGCTGCTGCAAGCCTTGTGCGGTTTCAGGGTCGCGCATCATTCCGCCTATCGTTTCTTCCTGTCTCTTGCCCAATTTTACTCGCGCAGTACACGTTTCTAACCTGTACATCATCAATCTTAGGTGGTTGACCAACCCGCAATTGCCGAGAAGATGTCGTATGAAATGTCAACACAGCATGCTACCCGAGTAGGAGCCAAGCGTATGTGATCTCCGGCTTGACTGAATGTCGCTTTTGGCCTATGCGCCGAACCTGAGTTCCTGGCTGACACGATGTCGTCGTGTAGCATTCAATCATAGTCAATCCCAAGCGGCCGAAGCAGAGTACGACCGGCTACGAAATCTCGCACGTCAGGAGGCCGCCAAACGTGCCACGTGCTTCCAGCGATCCCAAGAAGCATATGCGAATGGCGACGGCGCGGCTGCGCATGCGCTCTCGCAAGAGGGCAAGGAACACGGCGCCAAAATGGAGATGTACAATAAACAGGCGGCCGACTTCATCTTTCGCGAAAACAACGCCGATGGACGAGTCGCCGCGGACACGATCGACTTGCACGGGCTGTTTGTCGAAGAGGCGGAAGAGATCTTGGAACAGAGGATCCGCTTTGCTCAGAGTCACGGCCAGACACATCTCCACGTCGTGGTCGGGCGGGGCAACCATTCCCGCGATCACGTCCAAAAACTCAAGCCTCGAGTCGAACAGACTTGCCGGGATCTCGGCTTGCAATATCACACCGAGTCCAACGACGGCAGGATATACATCAAGCTGGATGGCAGTCCCGTGGACATGCAACATGTGAGCGATTGGCAGGGCTACCAGACGTATCCAGGTCAGCAGCAGCAAGCTTGGCAACCTCAACACACTCAGCAACAACAACACCAACCACAATATGGTGGAGAAGTGAAGCATGGTGGGGGACTGCTGGCCCGGCTCATCAACAAACTCTTGCGCATGTTGTGTGGTTGATGGCATGATCATCATTTCGGCTCGCGATATACAACATGTCCGCCATATGCTCTTCTTTGTTTAGAGCAGAAGTTTTGGCAATTTGGCCACAGACTAAAAGGCTGCTAAGGGTCATGTGGTAATTCCTATTCAACCATGGCGGATCTTCAAACCTGCCGATGCACAACTTTCTACGAGTTACACTAAGCTCTCTTCGCAATTCCACTCACCAGCCGTCTTGGATTCTGCATTATCGTTTCCTGGGCGACGTCATTACGTTCGAAGATTATTGACGCTCATCATTATTTGCACGTTTGATAGATCTCTATCAGTATGAGGCTACCCAGGTTCAGTATGTCAGATGCAATGGGGACAGAACGGAAGAGCTATTTCCCCTGGCTCCCACCGTATATGTTTCGTCCACCGTTGTATTTTCCATGACGAGCTGACTCTGTTAGAACTTGGCACCTACACCTGTCGAGCCAGAAACGCCCCTAAAGAAACAATACGCTCATTTAAAGCGCAGTCGTTGCTCTGCGCCAAGCGGCTCGATCTCTGGCTAATCGGTTCTTTTGACGGACTAGAGCCCTCTGCGGGATGGATATACACCCTGGTGCCTTGGGTACGGACAGGGGAATCACACATTTGTCGGAAGCTTGGCCGAGAGCCCTGGAGTCAAGTCTCTCGGCTTTCCTGTTTTTCTAATGGTAAACGCGAGTGTACTTGGTCAACCTGTTGGCTGTTCAGCATTTCTCCAAGACTTGTCCATGTTAGCGGAATTACCAGCACTCGATCCTGCTCCAGTCATCTTGTCTTCTCCTGGAACGAGAATTTACACAGATGTCTTCTGAGCGCTTTTGTTGCTCGTTCGCATTTACTCCACAGGAGCGATGCAATTTTGAAGAGACATACCTACCGCAGGTCAGCTGGTTTGAGGCTTTCCAAGCTGGGGTTCATCATGTTCGTCGGTTTTATCCTGCTTGCTTGAATGCTGCTTTCAAAGTTTGCGCATCGATTTGGTTCAGATGTGAATGATAGCGTATCCGAGGCAGTCGTCACTAAAATCATAATGTTCTCGACGAAGCTGAATCTACACGTTCACCTAACTCGGGCATCTATCCACCAAAGGACGATAAACCCGAAATGTAATTGAGAGGATCTCTTCATGCTCTCGAATCCCGGTCATGGAACATGAGACCTCCTGCCTGCAGATACCCGAGTATAGACGGTGCCTTGTCTTGCTATATTTGTGTGTTCGATGGATCAGGCTATACCGTAATAGTTTGAATGCTTAATGGGCTTGATCGATCCGCGTGTGCGCATACGAGTACCACGGTATCCAGGGGTTGTCAGCCTGGTTTTTGTCTGTCTCGGTTTGTTTGCAAGTTTCGGATGTTTGGCACATTTGCAGCGTTTGCAGCTGGGCACCCTCGTTGCAACTCCTCTCCATTTCAAAGTCTACAGCTCTGCTCATTTGCATCGCTCAATTCTTCAGTCAGATTCTTTTCCCGCTCTAGCTAAAAGGATCAGAGGACCCTTCAGAGATACGGCTTTTATGTTTTGTCACGGGCTTGAAGTGTCGTCTGTCAAGACAACTCCTCTACCTGAAGACCGCGCCTCGGTTAGACAGTGACGACTACATGGCCTCGCAGTTTCTTGCTGCGCAAGTACGCTTAATCTCGTGGGCATTGCCATAAGAGGGTGAACCACACTCAAACATGATGACAATCTAGCTCATGTGCCTGTTTGAGGACGGTAACTGCACGGCTTTTTCATAATCCACTCCCCATAGTCTTCGGAATGCGCTCCCCTTTGTCCCGACATGCTGATATCGAGCTCGATGACTTTGCGCCCTTCTCCTCTGAGGGGCCCTCGCGCTGGGACGCCGCCGAACCGTTGCTCTCACAGACAAACGATCTTGTCGAGACCCCAGCTAAAAGATCGATCATACCTGGGGTGAAGAAGTCCTGGGCTGCTCGTGTCCTCACGAGGGTGCAGACGGAATCAGAGCCTGGCCTCTCAAATGCTCAACTGATGCTCACCAACCATGACTTGAAGCCGGTGGAACCCCAACGACGCCAGTGGACGGCATGGAGTTTTGTCGGTATGGAATCTCGTAGGCGGTCATGTACGTCTCACTAACTCACGCGGCCAGCCTTTTGGATTGCCGATTCGTTCAACATCAACACCTGGATGATTGCCTCCACTATGCTCACCTCGGGCCTCGCGTGGTGGCACGCATTGATTTGTATCTTGATCGGCTACTCGATCTCTGCTGTATTGGTCTGCCTGACCGGGCGAATAGGCGCCACCTACCACACCTCCTTCCCTGTCGTTTGTCGTGCGTCATTTGGCATCTGGGGATCGTTGTGGCCAGTCTTCAATCGAGCCGCCATGGCTTGTGTCTGGTACGGCGTGCAAGCTTGGATTGGTGGCCAGTGTATCACGTTGATGATCCGGTCCATCTGGCCCTCCTTCTACACATTGCACAACGGCATCCCCAATTCAGGCACCAACACAAGGGACTTTATGGGCTTCTTCATTTCCTGGATCGCATCTCTTCCTGCCATCTGGTTTCCCGTCCACAAGATTCGCTACCTCTTCATGGTCAAGTCTTACATCGTCCCGGTGGCTGGACTCTCTCTCTTTCTATGGGCAACCAGCCGTGCACGTGGCATGGGTCCGATAGTAAAGGAGTCGGCGACGGCGACAGGTTCTGCGCTTGCGTGGGGGTGGGTGACTGGCGTCATGAGTTCGATCGGCAACTTTGCGACTCTGATCGTCAACAATCCTGACTTCTCGCGTTTCGCCAGCAAGCCACGCGACGCTCTCTGGACGCAGCTTTTCACCATCCCTGTCGGGTTCGTCGTGACCTCTTTCGTGGGAATCGTGGTGTCTTCGTCATCCAAGGTCATCTACGGCACAGCCATTTGGAATCCCCTGGACCTTCTGTCTCAATTCCTCCTAGACGAAGCAACATCGGCTGAGAGATTCGGCGTCTTTGTCATCGCGTTGGCTTTTGCGCTTGCCCAGCTCGGAACGAACATCGCAGCCAACAGTGTCTCGGCGGGTACGGACATGGCGGCCCTGCTACCCCGATACCTCGACATCCGCCGAGGAGGCTACATCTGCGCCCTTGTTGGACTGTGCTTGTGGTAAGACCCGACGCTCTCTCGTGAAGTCGAAACATTATTTCCTATCCCTCCATTCTTCGAACCAAGACACTTCCTTCAAGAGGTACTAACGGCAGAGCAGTCCGTGGAATTTGTTAAAGACGTCGAACAACTTCACGACATATCTCTCAGCCTACAGCGTCTTCCTGTCGTCGATTGCGGCCGTCATCATCTGCGACTACTACATCGTGCGCCGAGGTTATTACTCCGTGCGAGATCTCTACTCGGCTCGACGTGCATCGCCATACTACTACCACTGCGGCATATCGTGGCGGGCATATACCTCGTATACATGTGGTGTTCTCGTGAATATCGTTGGCTTTGCCGGCGCGGTTGGGGCCAAGGTACGTTTTGAACACTTATCCATCTATACCTTGATCTTCCAGCCTATTCGTCGTCGCTTGTCTCCTTGCTTCCGACCCATCCAGCAACCACCATCACACTCTCCTTCGCCTACCCCTTCCCATTCCCGAAGAAAAGTGAAACATGAGAGCCAGACCCAACTTACCTCCCCTCTTCCTTGTTCTCTCTCCCGAGAGAAGGTCCCCAAGGGAACGACCTATATCTACCGAGTCAACTTCCTCGTCGGCTTCCTGGTCGCCTTCGCGGTATATTACCTCCTGTGTCGGATCAGGCCTGTCCCCGCGACGGATGCGACCGAGGGCGATGTCGTGGTGAAAGGGAAACGGCGACAAAGACTTGTCGGACAAAACCACCTAGGTTTTCAGCGTGGTCGACGTTGTGAAATCCGAGAGGAGGAGAGACAACCGGGTTTTTATTCGGATGAGAGAGATGTCTCTGGCACTATATAGGAGGGATACCCTGGTAGTATGGATGGTGTCTGTATGGATATATTGCACTTAACTCGTACAGTAAATGTGTGAGTGTATACCGTCGTACAGAGAGGTGTCGACACCATGCACCCACGTACACGTCCTCACGATGATACCATGAAATCGGCTGCGTGCGTAACACAGGTCAGAAACCACCTCTGGGCCAGAGAGTCGTCCAAATCGTGAAAATCTGTGCGTCAATCATTGGCCTCTCTCTCTCTATAAAACGTATAACCGACTACTAATGTAACTATATGCGATGGTTCATGTCCACGGATAATTACGGAGTAAATAACCTCCATAACAATCATAATCACCATCACCACCGCAATCACCTCACCTCATCATCATCAATGAACATCAGTCCATATACGTCTCCTCGTAAAATGCAACCATAGGCGCCAATACATGTGAATGCAACCGTCGTCAACACGTCAATCAATCAATCGTCCAACCCTTTGGCCCGCTCCCTCGCAGACAACATCTCCCAGCCAGTGCCAAACTTGCCCCGGCCCTTCTTGCGCTGGTTGCCCATCTCTTGGCTCTCTTCAATGTCGCGCACCGCCGCAAACAGGTCGTAGACAATCTTCTCGTCGACGGCGCTGTCGCCCTTGTACGCCGGGTGGCTGCGGGTGAACTCGCGGATCCATTTGGCGGCCGTCCACAGCGTTCCGTTGGCTCGCTTGCGGATCAAATCCAGATACACGGCCAGGTGGCAGCGCGTGTCGACGTCGATGTTGACGCTGTCCAAATAGGACTCAACCAGAGGGATCAGTCCAGGAAACCCGTCGCACGCACCGCCACCACCGTTAATGACCTCGTTGATCGTCATGAGCGTATACTCGTCCTCGACGGGGCCAAATGATGACTTGATGGTCTCTGACGAGGCTGGCGTATGGCCTGACTGGTTTGTCAGATCCTGCTGCAGCTGTGAAGGCGTTGATTCCCCGCTTGACGCGGGCTCGCTGATTCCGTTCAACACCGGCGACTGCCTCGGGCTCTTCTTCGGAAATGGATCCTTTCGGAACCAGAATTTCTCCTTCATGACCGCATCCCGGACGTGCGCCGTCTCCATATTCTCCGTAACTCGCGCAATCGGTATGTACAAGTTGAGGTCGAAGCTTAGAATAGCACGGGTGACAAGGACGATGAATATGGCAAAAGCTGCATTCTCAAAATCTGTGATCTGGATCTCCATGCTCCGGAATTCCACACGCCAGCCGATATCCGCATCTGGCGGGGGCGGTTTGAACCGCATGTGCTGCCAGTTCGTGCTCTGGATGTTTTCGAAATGGTTTGAGCCTTCCGGGTCAAGCTGTTTCAAATCTTCGGAGAAAATGACAATGGGGTCGCGAATAAAGAGGTGCGCGAAATGCGTGGCAAGAAGGTCGTCCATTCCTCCGTCTAACAGTTTCTGTTTGAGTTCTTCGTTGACGACCAAGTCAGGGTCCATGTATTCAGGCCGTAGACGGGGATCCTGCGCGATGTATGTGCTATTGCTGGCATATCGAGATTTCGGTATCCGCCACCGATCATTTTTTAGGGGTACTTCGCCGAGTTCTTCTGCGGTGCGGTCGTCGACCGCGCGAGAGATTTGATTCCACCGAACATCCGTGTTCACCAGGAAACCTTTGTATATCGGCGTGGCGGCAGTCAGCGCCAACATGATTGGACCCAGTGGAGAAAGCTGGTCGTAAAGGGTGCGTCCTTCACGGATATTCTTGGCTTGAAACGTAATCTGTAAGCAGCAGCTGCCCATACCAAAAGCCATGGCGTCCATGTAGACACAGTTAGGCTTGACAGCGCCGTTACGGACGTCGTCGTCTTCGGGCCATTTGTGCAGGTCATAGTTGACCGTTGGGTCGTTGAAGGGAGACGGGGTATTCTTATCCTTGAAAACGGGAACGTTGAGTTGCACTTTCCTCCCCCTTCTTGATCGAATGTTGGCAGCCAATGTTGGGAAGCGAATGTGGGGGTTAGCAATCTCGTCTGGGACAAATTGTGATCGAAGGGCAGGGCCGGAGGGAGGGTAATCCGGCTTAATAGAGTCGGGCAGTCCGAGACGTGGAAACGTCGTTAAGGTGATCGGGAATTCATCAGCGTCCATGTGGTTTTTGGCGATTTCGCGCCGAAGCCTCATGTCCGGCTCAACGTCGAGCAAATCCTTGAAATCGATACCCCATGGTTTCCCTGGGGTAGCTTCGAGCATAAAGCGACCGAACTCGGGATGGAATGTTGGAAGGGCACCGCTTCGACTGGTACAGCAGTCAGTGATGCACGACAAGCGCTGGACAATCACGGATGGTGAAGTACTCACACGACACCATCTTGTAAATCAGGGACGACGACATCTTTCTTCAACAACGTCTCGTCTCCCGCTAAAGATTTAAGAACATCGGCCTGGCACAGCGACAGCCGAACCTTTTGATGTTCTTCATCGATCGCGACAACGAGGTACTCGACCTGGACCGGACGGCGGGACAGTTTAGTAATACGGACGGATAACCGGCCGAAGAGGGGGAAAGCATACCTCGTCCCCCCAAAGAAGGGCATCACGCTCTTTACCCTTGGCCTTGCGCCATATTGCGAGCAATTGCTTGGATGTGTGTCAGTAGGATTGAAGTAGACCGTCGTGAGAGAGCGTTCTGCCTCTCTTACCTCGATACCCCATTCCCGAACCTGATTCGCGGCCTTTTTCGCATCTGGCCAATCCAAGGCCGTCCCTAACGCTCTAGATCCTGGTAAATAAAAAGTCGGGCCAGAAGGAGGAAGGGACTTGGTGAGAGGTTCTTTGGTACCTACAAAAGACCCATATTGAAAAAAAAGATAGTCAAGTATAATTTCTTCAACCGTAAGAATGGCTACTTTTGGAAATTTCGCCGCAATGACCGCCAGAGAGGGCCAGAAATGGTCAAAGAAAAAAGATGATTTAGAATAACGGGAACGATCAACCAAAAGGTTCCGACTTGTTGGTGACGAGCCTGAACGAGGGTGCCAATGCTGAAGCCATCTAGGGGGAACGCATGGCGCATGTACGTCTTAATGGAAAAAAGGGAGGAAAGGCTATCGGGGGACTGACTTGTCGACCGTTTCTGCGTTGTCCAGTGGAATGTGAGTAGTCGATGGTCTCTTTTCTTGATAATGGAAAGAAAGCCCCGAAATTGCCGAATTACAAAAACGAACGGGCCAACACCCCCTTGGACTGGTTGTGACGTTTTCTTATGCGATTTTTTTTTTCGTCTCACTAGACGGCAGACTTCGGACGGAAACAGCCGCCGTGTGGGAGGGAGAGGGGACGAGGAACTTTGACTAGGTACTCGGTGGGTTTGAAAAGTGAGAGCCTCGACCCGTGGGGTTTGAACCGGCGACAGAATAACCGCTATAATAGGATGGAGAAGAAACGGGCGCCAACGGCAAATGAGAAACGGTGCGTCCTGTTGACAAAGGTCGTAAGGCAGAAGATCGCGCGCGGCACTGGTAGTGAACAGAGGAAGCAAGCCGTCTCGCGCACTTTGAGAGTGGGATGTCGAGACGAAGGTCTAGAAACGATGTCGTACCGAGAGCCGGTCCAAGGATTCTGTAAAGATTTCCAATTAGTCATCATCAGCCTGTCTATTGGGTTGATGGCGCTCGGAATTGGGGGAAGCCATGGGATGGAAAAAGATCGAGTGCTTAGAATGGAATCACTCTTCCAGAGGCCGCTGGGCGCCGGTGATATCCGCGGAAGAGCCTGCGACAAGAGCGACATGGCGGCATGGCTGAGAGCAGTCCTGCAAGCACCGTCAGCGGTCACACGTCGACTTCGTATCGCCTAGGCCAAATGATGCACATGCACATGGCAGGATACAACGTGGGGGTGTTTGGATTGCAGGCGCATGTTATTTCACCATATCAAGAAATATATCGCGATGCGAAGACTGGTGGGTAAAGGAATTGGAAATTCCATCGTGATCACGTGATGCGTACACTCTTCAAAACGGCCACTATAAACGACGTACAGCTGCGATCCAGCCTTGCCTTGAGGTTCAAGCTGTCTCCCCTCTGGCAGGAGTGAATTGTTCTCATACTAGCTGGACCTGCCACAGCTCGAAAAAGATGTCCCTCCCATACCCACAGTTTGGGGAGACTCTATCTCAGCTGTGACTGATTGTGTTAATTGTCCCTTCCTTGCAGGCGCCTTCGAAAGTACCATCACCAGTGAACTCTTGTCCCATATATACAACCGAGGGCCTGGTGCATTTCAAACTCTCAAAATCCTCGCATTTTTTTATTGCGCCTCGCATCAATCCATCTATTTATCCGCCGCCGCAGCAGCCGCCTTGGCCGCCCGCATCTCGTCCATCTTCGCAACCCTCTTCTTGAACTCCTCGTACTGGCATTTCTCATAGCTGTGTCGCTCGTTCTGTTGGCAAAACAAGGTAGACTCGCCAGTTAGCATATACCGCCGTGTGAAATAGAATCATTTTTCATGATTTCGGGATTGGACACAACACTTGACAAGAAAAACCCACCTCGCACTTCCAGGGCATGTACCACGTCTGGTGCCGGCATTTATTGAGAGGTATCAGGAGGTTCGCACAGCTGTCTCGGTAGGCGAGAGGAAGTCTGGCTTCGGCCATCGCTTGTCTGGACGCTGGAGCTGGAGCAGGGACAACGGAGCTGACATTAGCTTTGATTCATTCCGAGTTGCTCGAGGGCGAGGGGAATTAAAGCCAAGGGAAGCGTACCAGTATCATCTCCGAGACCGATGGCCTCTTTGACCGTTTCTATGACCGCCATCTTGGAATGGCGAGACCTCACAGACGATAGGGAATCGGGGGTTTGGATGGGCAGCACCGAGCTCTTTGGACCCGCGATTGATCTGGAGGAGAAGCTGCGAACTAGCATGGGGTGAAGTATCTAGTGTGATAGCGCAGAATCTACTGCGGATCAATCTTTGCTTTTAGACACGTGACATCGCGCCCTTGTCGCGAATTTACCGAGTTATTACTCTCCACCAAAGTGGCTTACTTTGTTCACCCTGATTGATACGCGCAGGTTAGTCGTTGCTCTGAATATGACCAATCACAAACCGACAAAGTCCATAAGCCAGGCCTTCACAGAGTGCTCAGACATCAACTATTGCTTGATATGTAGTCGCTCAGCCTCTTTGACAATGATGAGTCAAATCTCCTGCCCCCTGTCCATCATCTCAGCTACGTTGCGGTGAGGAGAGATATGTCGGTATAAAGCTAGCTACCCGCGCTCTAGGTAACAAAACATACGAGGATACTTCCATCCACCCAACCCTTCAAAGCGTATACCCAGACCGAGAGAATCAGAATCAGAATCATCGTTCAAACCCCCGTTCAAGAGACAACGTGAGAATGGCCATCACTGAATTCCAAGAGGTGAGTTCCACCCAAGGATTCTCCTCACATGTCCTGACTCCCAAAAGAAAGTCTACGCGCACCTCGTGCTCATCCCCCCGGGCCGTGTGACCACGTACGCCGCGCTCGCGCGCTCCCTCAACTCTAGCCCGCGCGCCGTGGGCGGAGCTCTTCGAAACAACCCCTACGCTCCCGAAGTGCCTTGCCACCGCGTCATCGCGAGTGACGGCTACGTGGGAGGGTTCAAGGGCGACTGGGAAAAGGCACCCTCGGGAGTCAACCAGACCATGAAACTAAAGTTGCTCAAGGATGAAGGGGTCAACTTCACCGACGAGGGCAAGTTGGTGGTCAAGGGCGGCGTCGACATATGGTACGATGGTCCTTGGGACGTCCAGAAAGGCAAGACGACTTTACAGACGACCATTGCGCAAAAGGAACGGATACAAGAATGATTCTTGGTTAATTAATCTTGCTGTTTCATCTGTATCTGTTCTCAAAAACCCCGCAACTCTATTGCATGGATATACCAATCTCATATTCAAGGCTTGTTTAATACGCCGAACCAGTCCGTCACAATCCGCCCAATGTTTACATGCAAAAGAGAGGCCAATCCATCTTCACTACCCATCTCTTTAGACGGCTGACTCTGTTTGCGTTTCTCCTCCCCCGCAAAAATCAACAGTACCCATTCAAAAGGCAGATTTACAACAAAGTAGCACCAAACAGCGTAAACATGGCCACGACAGCACCGCAGACCAGAGGAGCAACAGACATCTTGGCATCCATGACGGAAGCAGCTGCGTTGCTGGTTCCGCTAGAGGACGAGCCGCCAGTTTGACTCGGGGATCCGCTGCCTGCGGTGGCGGTTCCAGTAGAAGCACCACCTGCATTCTGGGAGCCAGGGCCGGAGAGACCAGGTCCTGGTCCGGCGCCCGCAGTCATATACTTCTTCGCGCCATCAGGAATAGCAGGGAGAGAGTTATCCTTGACAAGCCAGTTGGGGGACGAGTAGGAAGGGCAGCCGGATGCACCGCCGGTCGAGTTATAGCCGCCATCACCCGAAGGGTTGGGGGTGTTTGCGAATTGTTTTTGAAGGGTTCCGAAATCAGGCAATTCAGAGATCGAGTTGCCATCAATCTCAACGAGGCCATAGTTGCTGGGCTCTTGCGAGTACTCGTAGACCAAGCCTCCAGAATAGACAGGGGTCATTTTGTCACTGTAAAGTGCCTCGACTTCGTTAAACTCACGAGTGTTGATGTTGCAACCATACTCGGAGAGAAAGATGGGGATACCATAGCCCGTAAAGTTCTTGACCTTCTGATCCCAGCCAGAGACGGTGAAGGAAGAAGGATCGCACCAGGAGTAGTCGTTGAAGGCGAAGAAGTCTGAACGCTCGTCGTCTGTACCACAATTCATGTACTCGGCCATTTCCAGACGGTTCTCGGCAACATCGGCGGCTGAGTATCCCACAGGAATGGTTCGGTAGCCTTGGCTTCGGATGTATTGTCTGATATCCCGAGTGACGGCCTTGACGTACGGCGCAGCTGCGGAAGTCTCAGGGTCATTGATAACCTCGTTGCCAGAGAAGAAAGCCAACGTATTGTCGTAGGCATGGAAGATGTCAATCGTGGCAAAGATGTTCTGAAGATATACATCGTTGTAGGATGGACCAGGGTCGGCTCGGTTCAACGAATACTTGGGGGTATTTACGTCCAAGATGAGGTAGATGCCAGCATCTGCCAAGGCATTCATGCATGCGTCATGAGATGCGCTATTGTCAACCGTGTAGACCCGGATAGCATTGATGCCCAGCTTTTTGAATTCCTCGAGGTCTCTCTTGCAGCCCTCTTCATCGGCAATGGGGTCTGCCACATCTGAGGAGCCACCAGGTTGATAGTCGACACCACGAATGTAAAATCGTTCGTCACCAGCAAAAAAAGCTTTAGAACGGTCAGTGATAGCAACAGAACACGGAGACACGCGAGCACGTACCATTTCCTTTAACGGAGACTGGTTGCAAGCTGCTTTGTCTTTTGACAGAAGCCGCAGATGTAGCACCAGCGCCCAAAGCGAGGGTGGCCAAAGTCGAAGTACGCATGATTGGAATCAAGTGATCTGTTTTCAGGTCTGTGTCCGAGAGGAAATCAACCGAAGCGAGGGGGTGAAGAAAAGTTAACGGGAGTTGGGATCCAAGAGAGTGAGGAATTTCCCAACAGAAGACACCTGATATTAGAAGAGAGTAGAAGGTAGCGAAGGAGGAGCGACACCCAAACGAAGTGGTGACGGCTCTTGCTTTTTGTGATAAAAAGAAGGGGTGGGAGGTGAAGAGGTTGAAGGATAGAGAAGGGAGGAAAAAAGATGCAAGATCGCAGTTGTTGAAGATATTCGAGGCAGGGATCAATCGACGCGGGCAATTGGATTGTTCAATTGAGTTGATGAATTGTCCGGCTGCCCCTGTCGCGCCCATGCTCTAGGCGGGGGGGCATTCCCCATTGATGGCCACCAGCCCCTGTTAGATGTTCACTGGATGTGCGTTAGGGGCCTTGCTAAGGGCCAGTTAGAGACCCTCTCAACCCTCATTAGAGCCGCCACCCTCCAGCCTCAGCCACTCACATGTCTTTCCCTTCACCCTTCTCCCTATCCACCCGCAAACGACTTGCAGATGAAGTTTCTTGGATCTGCCCACTTGCGTCTCGCTATGGGGCACGATTGGCACATGTTTCGAATTGCGCACAAGGGGGTTTGTCAAGCTTGCCACGGCCTGCCAACGACATGAGCCTTGAGCCTGGTCGTGTAATCCCGCTTCCAACCTCGACAAAACCGGTGATGGACATCTTGGATCCTGCGCCGAGGGTTGTCGCTTGACGATCAAGCACAAAGGCACTGGAGAATGCCGCGTAGACAACATGGTCAATGCTATGAAATGCCGCCGAACAAGAGTCGGGTTGCGTGTGTAGCAAATTTCCAGGGCCCCAGATTATTTTATTGCACGCTCGAGCACTGCCACATTCATGGCCCGGGGCTTGTTTCAAGACGGCTTCCCTGGGCCTCCAGATCTGTCTCAGAATGCGCTTGAGTCAACGATCCGCTTCTCTTCGGTCCATGTTCTTGATTCTCGAGATCGTCAATCCCTCCTATGTCATTCGACACCGATGAAATGATTGGCATGGGTGCCTGGTATACCCCGTACGTACATTACTCTAGGAACAAAAAAGTTGCTGCAGGTGTCTTTTGCGTCGAGGATAAGGACCACTTCAATATCCGTTAATCAAACAACATCCACACAACTTTAGGGGCTCTGACCAAGTATATAGTTTAGGGAAGGCCCGCTGATGTGTAGGTATAAGGATAGATGCACTTGTCTCTTTGTCTAGTCTAAGGTCAAGCCTTTTGAATCGTCACTCCAAGTGGTGCTCTGGGCATCGAGGATTGCCTTGCGCGGCACCACCAAGGGTTTCAGCCTCCCTTTGTGCCAAGAATTTTCTCCAATGCCAACACCTATGGTATTTAGCAATGTGGTGTACCAGAGATCAAGGAGTGGGCGTGGCGTCGGCGTGGTGAGATCAATTACGACCGATTTGAGGGAGAAGTTGTGAAGAACTTGGAGCTGGATTACGTCGTCGACTGGAAGCCAATGTCTTGGTGACAGCGTGCAATCTGATTATATGTCCCCATACATCTGGGCAATCTCTGGGCGGCACTGATTTGCCCCCGTTGCAGCAGTCCCCACGGTCCTTCGGCTTCATCAAGTCCTTCCATCCTCCTTGGTTACCCAGATCCCTTTCATGTACACGTATATTGCCTTGCCCTCCAAACCGAACATCAAAAGAAGCCAACTTCTACAAGGAAGTGCTTGAACGCCCAAAGCTATGCCCGTTGCAGATTGCTGATCAAAGGAGAGAAATGCCGGTGCCGTATCGTCGTTATGTCCGCTGAAAATCCCACAAAAATCACGTTAGCCGCCAAAAACCCAATTGGCGACAATTGCTTTTGAACCAGTGTCCACCTCTACACTTCCTATAGCGCAAGGAAGAGCAATCCTCCCAGACCAGCAAATATAGAGGCGAGACCTCCCATCTTTATCGAAACACCACCATTCTGCAGTCCCGGACTTCCCGTGGTTGTCGCGGCACCGGCAGCACCGGTGGCATCACCGCTATCCGTCACCGGCGCATTGACCACCACCACTGACGTCGATGTCTGAACAGACCCGTCACCGGCAGTTGCGTAGAAGAGCTGGGTGGAGGTACTGGGAGTGAAGTGGACGCTCAACGCAGAGGATGTGAGCGTCACCAGGCCGCCCCCGAATGTGCTGAAGACCACAGCATCACCAGAAGTTTCGACTGGTGTGGCAGACGGTGGAGTCGTTGGAGGCACCGTCACGGTCGTGGCTCCGGGTACAGTGGATGCAAAGATGGCGGATGAGAGGATGGAAGAGACGCTGGCTGCCCGAGAGCTCGATTCGGAAGCAACGCTGCTCTGAGCATCCGTGGAGGGTGTTGTCGTGGCTGTGGTGGTCGAGTTGCTGTCCTGTCTCTTCTTTGCGAGGTGGACTAGTTTGCTTGCAATGATGGGATTCTCGGAGTGGACGTGCTCAATGGCTGCGCGGTCCTTGCTGAAGACACCGTCTTGGAATTTTGGGGAGAGCGAGTGGAGGACGGAATGCAGGGCAGCAGGATCAACGGTGTCGAGTAACGATTGGAATGCCTCCCAGTTGATTAATGCATGGTCATCTTCTGGAACATGTGCGGGCGAACTCAAGGTGCCCAGCAGCAACGTGCTGAAAACGAAGGCTTTGCGCAGGCCGATCATCGCTGTCAATGGAATGGCAGGAAAGCAAATGGACGAACCAAACGAGAGGTAGGTTCGTTCTAGGTGCAGTAGTGAACAGTGAGTGACAATAAGAACTGGTGCGTGTGGGAAGATGGAAGAGAAATAAAAAGGCTGGTGATAGAGAGTGCGCCTCTAAGACCTGGTTAAGCTTCTATGCAGGGAACGCTGGGTTGAGGAAGATTCGAAGGTGCCAGCTGCGGCTTGTCCCAGTTAAGAGAGTTTTGGGGCCACTAGTGATGCAGGCAAGGGAATATCGTGGCTCGGACGATGGCTGCTACTGAGCCACCCAACGCTGAGCCCGCAGGTTTGTGGGAGGTGTGGATTCTCTTTTTCCTCTTTTCCACCTCTTCTCAGTGTGGGAACCCTGTCAGATCAGCCGCGGACGAGGGCGGGATATGCGAGTATTGGGTAATGTGGTGGAGGACAAGCAGGCAAGGATCGAATGATTTTTCTGGGAACTGGGTCCGGACGAGCTCGATACGTGTATTGAGTACCCGATGAGACAGAAGATAGGATACCTATGCGCTGTGATATGACTATGGTAACAAAAGAGGCTGAAGCAGGCAAACAATCAGAGACACTTGTGGAGATGATGGAACTGCGAGATACGAGCACCTCGTTCTTGGTAGAGAGGACAAAGTGACAAGAAACCAGTCGCACGTGGGCAATGCCAGAAGGACCTCCAGACCTCTGCGATGGCTAGCCGAGCAGCCTAAACCCACCCCCCCATGCGATACGCCCATTACCAACCTGGCACCACTGGAACTTCGCGCAATAGGTAAGCCGGAGTGGCTGCCCTAGGCGGTGATGGTACCCGGACGATGCCTGCTGAGCGGAAAGTCGGCATCAAGGCTAAAAGCCACTATCAAGCCACTATCATTGGGCTTGAAGGCTGGTAATCCGTCTTCCTTTCTTCCTTCCATTGCCTCCCAGGTACTCTCAGTATCCATCTCGCTCCCAGTCCAACTCCTACGGAGAAGATGATTTTTCTCCTGTTTCGCATGCAGCTGACAAGCTGGCCCAGAACACGCTGGCAAGGCCTCCGTTTACAGCACTGAGCGCGCCCTCGTCTCTCACCTCCTGCGGCAGGTTTCAAAAGGAAGCTGGGCGTCTTTGCCACTTTCAGCATTTGAGTGGAACCTGGCCAAAGAACCAGCCAGGCCAGCTTCCTTTGACGGACCCATCGATCCCAGACCTTGCCTCAAACTGAGCAAATCAAGATTCCGGCCTCTCGCTTTCGTCCTCCACATCAGCTTCCTGCTTCCCGTTGTCCCATCCATCCACGGCCGTCGCTGGCGTCCTCGACCGTTCCATCGCCTGCATTCGGCATTTTAAGACACGTCGACTCTGCGAGTAAATCCATCGTTTCCATGCTCCACGCTCCCATGCCCTGCGTCATGCGTCCTACTTCCTGCATCAGTGGCTTGACATTGAAACGCTCGTCACGTTCAGCTCCCTGTTTCACCGGACGTTTCCTGCTGGAAGACCGAACGAATCTGGTCATGTGGATTTGAGGTGAAGTCATGAAAACCTCGATACGTTGCATTGGCCCCGTGAAGAGACCAGGCCGGCACAAACAACCGGGGCGATCTACTCGTACGTGTGTAACTGTTGTTGGATAGGGTTATGGCCAGAAGGTTGCATGAAACAACTCAAGAACAACTCCTTTTCAACATCCATTCAGCCCACGTCTTCTCCCACTCTTTCTGGCCGGTTGGCGTAGGTCTGGCCCTCTGGTTTCTATTTATGTCCCGAAGCCATGCAGATCATGTGAATGTGTGTCACCACACCTGCAGACGACTGGTCGGGATTGGCATTTGACATCTGGTACCTTGCATCGTCATCCCAGACCTGCAGGAAGGCCAGTCGTGGTTGTCGCAGTTGAATGAGGTTGCCCAACTGCTTCTTGGGCCTTAGCGGCGGACCATGTCTAGTCTTTGGGAGTAGACAGTTTGAGTTTGTTCAACCGAATCAAACCCTCGAATTGGCATGTGGAAGACGAGTAAGTCGTGATGCGCATTTACCGTACGCGACTCCTCCTTACTCGGTCACCAGGACGAACTTGAGCAAATCTTTCTCTGTTATCTTTGCCTTTTTGGCCCTCAATTCCTCCATGTCCCAAGTGGCAGATATCAGTCTCCCGCTCAGCCAAACGAGATCGCCAATCTGCCTACTGAGATAGACACAAACTGCACCACAGAGATCGACCTCGTCCGTCATGTCTGGGGAATAAATTAGTCAAGCATGGCCAATGGGCAGATACTGGTGCCACGGCGACTCACAAGGCATGAATTCTTCCGGCGTGTTTCCGCTCGCCATTCTCGTCATGACCGCTCCCGGGTGAAGTGCCAGGCTGACCAACCCTGTACCAGAGTATTGCTCGTGAAGATATTCGACCAGGCGAATCTGCGCAAACTTGCTGATCGTGTACCCCGTGTTTGCGATGGGTCCTCGTCTGATGCACCCCGCGATGGACCCAATGGCGATGAATCCCTTCGCCTTGCTTTTTGACTGCACGAGTAATGGCACAAAGTAATGTGCGGTTAGGTAGGTGCCCAGGGCATTGACTTCAAAGGCTTGTTGCACCCACTCAGGCCTTCCTTGGTCCATCTTCGTGACGACGGGCCCGGCGTAGCCCGCGTTGAGGATGAGCACGTCCAATCGCCCGCCGCAATGTCCTCTCACATAGTCTGCGAGGGCCTCCACCTCCGGCGCTTTCGAGACGTCACACTCGACCACGTCGATCTGGACGCGGGGATTGATCCGTCTGACCTCGTCGGCCACCATCTCCAGGTCGGCGAGGGTGCGAGACGCGATGATGATTCTTGTCGCTTGGGCCCTCGCGAAGCTGTATGCGATATGCTCGCCGATGCCCGTGGACGCGCCGATGATGCAGACGGTGAAGCCGTCGTCCAGCTTTACAGAAGAAGGATCCAGCGCCGGTGGGACCGACGTGTGTTGGGTCTTTGTGAAGCCGTCGACGGCCGCGACGCGAGGGTCCATGACTTCCAGCGAGTTTCTTCTTTTTTCTTTCGTTTAAAGACTGTGAGGTTTCTATGTTTTCTTACTTAGTAATGATTTGTGTAACGGGTCGTTGATGTCAGTGACACAGTTCAGTGAGAATCGTCGTTTTTATACATATGTGTGTGTTACCCGGTACCCTCATGTTGAATGGCTCTTTTTTTCATATATATAAATTACTACCTCTAGGATATGTAGGGAGGTAGGTACCGAGTATAGCACGTTATATGGAGGGCATGGAGAAACATTCCGCCGAACAACAAACGTGCTGTTCTGGAAAAGGAAACCGGTATAGAATAATATTATTATTCGAGTGCAGCTGATGATCGTTCGTCCGTGCTTGGTCCCTCGTACAAGTACCGGGTACTCGGTACTCGGTACTCGGTACTTGTACCTATTCATTCGCAGGTACTGTAGGTACCTATGTACTCTATAAAGGCCATCACCCACCAGGCGCTATGTCCCCGTGGCCCGTGGGTTACTGTTCCTGAACTTGCATGTACATATGTACACCGTACCTCTACTTCATACCTCTAGGCACCTCGTAGATAGGTGTCCCAAGCGTGAACCCAGTGCTCCCTACCGCCTATCCTGCCACTACCCTACCCTGCCCTGCGCGGCAGCGCTATAGCCCTACCTCGTACCTATGAACTATTAACCCCTGAACCCCAAACTCAAACCCCAACACCAACCCCAGCAATACATATGTACAGCTAACAACTGCTAGATCTAGGCACCGGTAGCGGCTATGTTAGGGCACAGTTTGGTTGGGTTTTGGGCGGGGGGATCTACAAACCAGTGGGTTGCCCCCCCCCCCCCCCCCCCCGAATGCACTTTGCACTCGGTACTCGGTACATAGCTTGCATACCTAGTCCCTAGGTAGGTACCTCGTAAATTAGTGAGTTTCGGCTACTTTAATCCACACCTTGTCCGTACTTCGTACGCAGGACAAGCACCATTGTCCATGCATTGTCCATTGTTCAAGCGTTGCTGTGCATGTCTGGAAGCCTGTCAAGGAATCCATCCCCAAGGCAGGGGTCGAGGCTGCGAAGCGAGGGTACCAGATAAAAACCCCGTTCACCACTTCCGGTATTCTTCAAGTCACGCTTTGACGGCGGAAAAAGGAGGCAGACGAAAAAACCCATTGGTGACAAGATTCATGGTCAATTACGGTTGCTATGAAAGTACGAGACAACAAAAAAAAGCGCACTCGATCATGTCGTCGTCCGTTGAGCCTCCACAACATCAAAGTAATTCAAAAACGATAACAACAACAGCAAGAAGCACAACAAAAGAAAAAAGAGACCGTGTCCGTCCTGTGTGCCACTCCAACTCTCCTCCTAATGAAAATCGCAAGGCCTGTTGAAGACCACATGCCCCATGTTTCGCAGCTCCCCACCCCTCCCCTCCGTTTGTGTTTTGACATTGTGCTCCCTGTACGGGGTCCTAATAGTACCTCTGCCTCTCGACCAGCACCCCAGACCATACGCTCTCTTTTGCACTCTCGTCTTTGTCCTCCTCTGGCCCTGGCCCTGCCCCTCCGTCATAATCATCATTGTTATCATCATACCCATCATCGTCATCATCATCATCATCATCATCATCATCTTCTTCTTCTTCTTCTTCTTCTTCTTCTTCTTCTTCTTCTTCTTCCTCTTCCTGCTCATCTGTCTCCTCCTCGTCACCACCGTCCGCTTGCTGACCCTGTTCGTTTGCCGAGGGCAATATTGACCTGGCTTGGTACGCATGAGGATCAACAAAGCCGGACAGGCTGTTTGGCTGTCCGGAAGTGTCTAGAGTGCGAGCAAAAGATTGGCAAGGGAACATTCCGAAGTAGCTGTCCCAGGTTGTCCCATATTGGTCAAAAGAGGTTGGAATCAAGCCTGGATCGGGTTGGTTGCCAGGACTGCAGCCGACGTCAGCTTCCGTCTCGACCAAGACGCCTTGATACACACACCTTTGACGAATTTGTGCTACCGGGGTTGGGTTGACGCCAGGTGAAGGATGAGTACTCCCAGGAGCCGTCGTACCGCTTGGTCGACGCGGCAAAGACTCAAAACTACAATAATTGTTTCTTCGCTCACACCTCCTGCACTTCCTTCCTGGTATTCGTCGTGCGCACTGACAATTTGCTATTAGTTCGGATGCTCTAATAGACCGAAGTACAAAAGAAACACATACCCTGTGATGTACAGTAAAACAGTAATCGCAACTCCGGAGCTTATGTCTCTCCGGTCTTTCTCTAATGAATCTCAAGCGCTTCTTGTGTCCTGAGCCGCCGGGTTTGTTTTGGCGACCTGGCTTCCGACCATTCCCTTCCTGGGAGCCTGTCATTCTTCTTCAGGGAAATATAGTCAGGGAGGCAGGATCTATCTGGGGACTGTGCGGAAGGTGCTTCGGGCAGCTTTGAAAAATTCAAGAGTGCTTCCAGCAGTTCGAGAGTATCCGAGGACCATGGCTGATAGCAGACCTTTATAGGACGCCAGTCAACAAAGCCAAGGATCTTCTCCCTTCCCAAGGTCGGGCTGTCTGCTGGCCGGACTGTATCTCCCTTGCGCAACCATAACTAAAGTAAGGCGCTTGACTTGCAGAGGATATCTGCTAGTTGACAGGGGTCTTGCCGGAGATTGTCGTATTGGTGAGTGACACACAAAACCAGCGAACATGCTAAGGTCTTTCGTGCCACAGCGTCATCCCCAATGGCGACAACATCTCACATATCGAACAAGTCATCCTCAAATGACCTACCTCTCATCATCGTGCACGTCGTGTACGAAAGTCTTGTCAAGCTGAGGCTCTCGGATCGTTGTTTCTTTTGCTTAGGCAATCCTTGTTCAAGGGGGTGCAATATCTTCGACGTTCGCATGTTTGCTGGCAAGCAGATATGTCGAGTCACGGAACCCCAAGCCGTCGGCCTCCTGAGGAATCCTGCGAGTAGATGATTGCCCTGGACAAGATCCAGTCAATGGCTTCGAGCTGCAAAATGCGTGCCCACCCAAGAGTGTTGCCCTGTCATTCCTAATTGTCCATTGTGACGATTGTATTTCGGGGTCACCCCAGGCTCCGCTTGCGCCTTGTAGGGGCGTGAAGCTTAGCGTATTAACTCTGCAGAGGATGCCTACGAACTGAGCCGCAACGGTTAGTTCGGACCCTAGAATGTGCTCTCGCCCTCACCGCCTGCGGACCATGCCCGAAATTGACACGCTAGATCAACCCATATTAATCCACAATCAAGATGGTATCCCTCAAATGCCGTAAGTGAAACCTCTCTTGAAATCTCAGTTTGCAACCATGCAATCCAACCTGTAGGTTTGATTTGCCCAGTTCCAAGGCCAAATGGACGGTGCTAGAACGGAGTTGCCTCCGAGATAGCACCGCTTGTGAACGTTGGAAGTGTTGCGTCCAAGAGGGTGGGGCTACATGTGCCCTTGACGAGCAGCCAGTGTCCGGGGTGATGGAAACATTCGGTTCGTCGCCCTGCAGCAGCGTCGAAGAAGGATGGTATGGTGGCGCTAAATGGTATGCAGGTGGCAGGAAGGAATTCTCAGGTTGCTTAGGTCGTCAAAGCGTCGAACCTCGTAGGCTACATGGCAACAAAACATTGGTGAAGCTGTGGATGGGAAGTTGAGAACGTCCTTGCGCAGCAGACGGGCGTCTGCAAACCCTTTGCCAACAAAAACAATCATCCACACCGACGTAATGTAGTTCTCCGAGTCTCCTTGAAGGTGCCTGAGTACCCATCATCTGGCCCAGGCTAGTCTTGTCTAAAACCCGTTAGTAAAGAAGAACATTTACTACCCCTCGTCAATCCGCTTAAAATGACCCCAGTATCGATCGGCCCGTCCCATGATGATCGGGGAGCAATAGTAGCAATTGTAAATATCAACACTTGCTCCTTGTCAGAAGGCATCGGCTAAGGAGCATTGCTTCCACAGTCACGAGGGACGAGAGAGAATAAAACGAACCTGTCTCAATGAGGTTTAATGCTTGCGTCCCCTGCAATTGCAGTTGGCGCGTGCCATGGAATGATTGGTCGCACAAAATCAGACGAGAAATGTTCTGATCATTCGCACAAAACTCTCGGGCATCCTTCAATTCCATCTCTTTCGGCGCGTTTCTTTTCACCCCGGTCAGTGTTCGGAACCAAAAGACTGCCAGGCTGCTCCCTTGATACGGGGACTCGGCGACTATCTCACCGCTGAAGAGTGGGCTGATTCATGTGATTGGGGGATTAGGGTTCAAAGGCCGCATCGATGGCCAGGTTTCGACCCAAACTAGTTTCAGGAGCGCACGATTGCCTACCACCGAAGGCGTCAGTAAGACCAGGCAGCCATGGTCGACGAAAGTTCAGGGATTTACGCTCCGAAGCACGTAGGTAACTGGTACAGCGCACCAGGGACGGACTCACCTTGAATCCCGCTTCGGCCAACCCCCAGGGCGCAGACAACGTACCCGTACTTAGAGACTAGCTTCTTCCTCTGAGCGTCGCACCATGCAAGCGCTCAAAAGCAGCCAGAACAGTAAAGTGAAGCTGTCATCATGTCCTTTGCGATATATGGGTGGTGGTTGTTGTCACCTGACAAGTTGAGGCTGAGAATTTTAACACAAATCCCTTAGCCTCCCCTGATAGGTTATATCAGTCGAGCGGAAAGGTCCAATACCTTGGTGACAAAAGAGGCTCTCCGGGCCTCTCCACATCGGCGAGTCTTTGGGGTTTTGGCTGAGGTGGTTAAACGAGGTCCCTCACGGATGGTGATCGAATGCTTTAATCGGATGTGCTTCTGGAAATACCATTTTTCTCCTCTTGTTTTTGTGCTTTATCGTCAAGCCTTGTGTTGCTATCATCGCAGTGTGCACAGTTCGCTGCGCTGATCATACCAGTGCTGGCCCACAAGGTAGTCATGATGAGGAGGGAGGAGGTTGCTAGTGCTAGTACTGCTCGGTCAGAGTGAAGTCGTGAAGGGTCTGGCAGAAAGCTCTGAGGTAGGTCAGAGATAGGAGTTAGTGATGTGAAGTGAACGAACCACTGCCTCTGTTACTATCATGCCTTGTTTGTGTGTCAATTTTCTGCATTTCCTTACCTTTCCTCTTGCGCCAGCCTGTGCCCCAGGCTCTGTGCCTCCGTTCCTCCTCGTGCTCAAGTTTGCTCATCGTATTTGGACTTCTTGAAAAGTCCACCAACACTTGGTGCTGGCGGGAGTTGCGAAACGGCCCATCAACTGCGTCCTCCTGCCTATGTCAAGTTAATTTGGTCAACATGACACCAAAGGTTACAAAGCACAAGCAGGAGAGGGTGAGCATAAAGAAGAGTCGGCAATTGCATCAGAACATAAACGGCTGGAAACTCGCCGATGACGCCGCACAAGAGAGTGGCCCTGGTATCGCGCATCCCGAAACAACCATCACGAACACCAAGTACCCGCTTCTTGAGACTTGGGAAGAGCTTGGAGTAGCCGAAGCCGAAAAGATCACTCACAAACACAAGAACATCACAGTAGGTCTTCTGGGCATTCTTCGCTGGAAATGCACATGTCCTAGTCCAGAACTCCGTCCTCGTCCTGCGGTGTTATGCTGACATTTTTTCCAGGGGTGGTTGCTGCCGGAAATTCTGCCAGTCCTGGTTCATGTTGCAGCTCCCCAAGCAGGCCGCTTCACGCGGGAGGTACAGTCCGACATTGACACTATGAACTCCATCGAAGCTGTCAAGGATCTTGTGAAGGACAGCTTGATTTTCGAACTCAAGCGCACCAACATCGAAGTAAGCAAGACCCGATTTGCTGGATTGATGGTATACGGGCCTTCCACCGAGTTCAGACGCGAAACCATCAAGAGCTTCACACGTGGGCTTTTTCTTCAAGAGGCCGCCTTCAAAAAGTGGTGGCTGACTGTCAATATGTCCCACCGAGTACCGGGTGACATGGTCAAGATCGCAGTTGTCTTGTGGCATGCAGACGAGGCGGCCGTGAAACAAGTCACGTTGCCCAACTTTTGGACCGACGAGACCACCAGGATACTGGGAAACCACCTGGAGAAGCTCGAGATGCCAGGCTGGGACCTCGATATTGAGAAGGGCTGTTGCAACTATGTCAAAATGCAACGACAGGTGTTGGAAGCAAGAACGAGGGCCGTGGAAGCTGAAACAAAGGCAATGAAAGCCAATGATCTGGGGGGAGTGTGGCAGAAGGAGAAGGGGGACCTGGAAACTCGAATGAAAAAGCTTGAAGCGAGCAGTCACGGTTTGGAGCAAATGGTGGACAAATTGACTAAATCGAAGGATGCTCTTGTGCACGCCATCGAAGCGTACGATATGGAGGAGGTCGCTCGTCTTGTGTCTAATTGGAAGAGGAGCAGCAGGCGCAGAGCCAAGTCCAAGACTCAAACGCCTGTTGACGCGGGCGAAACTTCTGGTAATGAGGAAGAGACACCAGCTAGACTGGAAGATGTGGAGATGGCCGATGGCTGCGACGATCCCAAAGATAGCGACTATGTTGAGGAGTAATTCGACGTTCGAAGGGAAATCTGTTCTAATTCGATCATGATGGTGGATGGTGGGTAGAAGATGGGATGAAGACGAGGATGAGGATGTGATAGTGATGAGATGACTAGATGTTTGTGACAGAATTGCGCAGCCAAACGCAGTGGGCGCAGTTGGCCGTGGACGAAGTTGTGCCACATGCCGCAGTTTGACTGGCACATACGCCACCACCATCACCTTGATCCCTACCACCACTGCCGCTACCATGGCCTATGTACGAGGTACTCCGTATGTCCATACGAACTGTCCGCGGAAATTCGGTAGAGTTGAAATAAACCTCTCGCTCCAGACTTCACCAGCAAAACTTCATTTCTTCCCTGCGAATCCAGCTATATCCCGTCTGCAATGAAATTTGTTCAAGTGGAGTCTATGTCTATCACTAATACAAGTATACACAGGTCGTTGCGAAACTGGCTTTTTCCTGCCAAATGGCCCTCATTCCCAACTACACTTTCTTCCTCAGATCAGTGCCAACCAGGTATATCCGAGCTATGAGGAAGAAGAAACAACCAACAAGACAGACACAACCGCCAAATAGTTGAAGGTACAGAAAGCCTCCGTGATCGCGAGTGATCAAGGCGCCTCCGATTGGCGACCCCGTCAACGCCCCTATCGAACCCGCGGCAAAGACCGTGCCTGTCCGCACACCAATCTCCCTGATTGGGGAAACTTGTGCAATCAGAGCAGGCGTCAGCCCAATGGCAGCACCTGAGGCAAAACCAAACAATGGGGCAAACACGAGTTGGCCTGCGTTGCTCGTGGCGGGGATCCACACAGCAAGGATTAAAATGGCCGTCAGAGTGCAAAAGACGGTCATGACGTTGAAGCGCCCAACTCGATCACCCAACAACCCTGGTAATGTCCGACCAAAGACAGAACCGGCATTCAGGATGGAAACGAGGTACTGAGCTAGCTCGAGCGACATTCCCCTGCCGTTGGCCACGGCTGTGACGAAGGAGAATACCGGGAACATGCCCCAGTAAAAGAAGAAAGTGGCAAGAGTGAGCAGGATCATGGGGACTTCTTTGAGGGGCCGGAGGAAGGCCATGATGCTCCAAGGACGCCGAGACGGAGGGAACCGAGAGCGCAGCGTGAAGACGGCAAAGGTGCAGAGGCCCAGAATGAGAAAGGCGCAGGTCCGCATGGCCCACGGAAACCCTGTCTCCTCGATCATGCGACTAACAATGATGGGAAACAGGACACCGCCGAGAGAGCTGCCTGCAGCGGTGATCCCAATGGCCATACCACGTTTGTGAAAGAACCATGTCGAGACACACGAGACCGCCGGGGTGAAGATGCAACAGGCACCAATGGCACTGCAGACGCCCTGGCTGAGGAGGAACTGATAGTATTCCTTGGAGAGGGAGGCCATCATCAAGCCGAAAACATGCAGGAAGCTACCGACAATGAGTAGCTTGGTTGGGCCATAGTTGTCGAAAATGAAGCCGGCCACAGGTCCTGTGGCGAGCATAAAGAATGTTTCTAGCGACGGAATCCAGGCAACGGTGCTGGGTGAGTATTGCTTCAACTCGGCGCGCATGTAGTAGTCTTGGAAGACTCCGATACAGTTGATCCATCTGGAAACAAGGATGTCAGCGTTCATGTTCCATAATAAACAGCGAGGACCACATACCCCCAGGAAACGAAAAAGCAGGCGCTGGCGGCAGCGACCGTGAGCCAGGCTTGTGCACCGCCGTCCGGGAACGAAGACGGGTCCATCCACGGGTTGGCAGGCTTTGGTGTCTCATTTTGGGCGGGCTGATCGAGCGACGACTTCTCGGTAGGTGAAGCCGAGACATCTTTGTTGATGGGGACAACAAGACTTTCTTGAGGTTCGGACTCTGGCTCCTCGCGGATGGGGATCTGCTTCTCCAGGTCCTGCGACATGGCGACAATGATCGGAAGAGTCGAGTCAAATCAAGGGGAGGCTTAAGTGGTAGTTGTTTTCTGCCGCTCGAACAGACCAGAATAGGCTGTGGGAAGAAACCGTGGCAGGCGCGAGCTCGCTCTCTCTTTTTGTATCTCAAGGCTAACAGAAAGAGGAAGAGAGGCAGATCTGGGAGAAAAGGCTAAGCTGGACCTAAAAGCGATCCCCTGATTTATCATTGATATATCGAAAAGTCGGAAGCCCGATCGAAATGCACCCGAGATGACCATACAATTGGACGCTTCGGCCTTTGCGAAAGAGCGAGGCACCGCCATGGAAGCAATTTTGAACAATGATTAGATTAGATGGAGCTGCTTTATTGGACGGGACAACACGAAGCCGTTGAAGACCCTGTCGTTTCAGAAAGTCGCCGGCCTGAGTTTGTACGATCCAGCTTGCCAGCAACGCGGTTCGCTGCGGGCTCGCTCGTAACGGCAGACGAGCTCGGTCGTTAGCTCGCTCATAAGCTCGGTCAATGACTCAGCAAGTTGGCACTCAGCTAGAGCAGTGAGCAGTGTAAGGCCGTGGCATCGAATCCTCTGCTTCTCGATTAACAGAACTTTGCATAGTGGAAACCAGCGGACTTCCATTTCTGATCAATCTCGACAGGCCGTAACCATCTCGGCTGTCACCAGGGGAGCGGAGATAACAGACCAGTCCCGCCGTTGATCAACAGAAGCTTTTCCGATAAGGGGATGCGGTGTTGGCCATGCCGAATTTTCAGATCTCCAGCCGAGCTTGTTTGTGGCCGAGATGCTTGGCCAACAATCGACGCGACCCTGGCGACTTAAAAGATGGACACTTTGGTGCCACTCACGGAGTCTTTCTTTAAGTAAAATTTTGGCCAGGTGGACAGTGGACACGCTTCAAGAATCATCCGTGACTCGATCCTTACATGTCCGGCGCGGGCATTATCGACGGGCATTTTCTGTGGCGATTGGGGCATGAGCCAAGAAGCAGACAGAGTGGTAAGAGTCTCGGTGCCTTTTATATTATGGGTGAAAAAGGGGCCAGATGACACCCACATGGTAAGGCTGGATGTCAGCAAGGAAGTCAGCCGGCACTCCTTGACACGTGGAAAATGACGCCAGACAACACTCAATGGGAATCTTCATTTCTACAGAATCTCAAACTAGATGGCGCTCACTGACAACCTATCCAACCTCATTATATCGGCATCGTTCATTATAGCGTGGTGGGTTGTATCCTGACCCTGTTTCCCCAGTTTCTGCTGTGTATCTTCCGTGTCGGCAAATCTATCTCATCGCCATATAGGTGGCAGTAGCCTCCGTCCTCGTGGTCTTCTGTTCCATGGTCTCGGGTGGGACGCGGGTTTTCTCCTTTTTGTTCTTGGGGTGCAGCAGAGCCTTGAGACTCGACATGGTCGAAGTGCTCTGGATGGAGGCAGTCTCGGCGTTCAAGCTCGCAGACTTGGATTTGTCGTTGGCTGGGGGTGACATTTTGATTGAGGTGGGGCTGGGAGGTATTGTTGCGGTGTGGTTTTGTTGTTGAGTATGGTTGAGATGAAGGGCGATGTCTACTCTCTCCTATATATGTAGGGCGCTTGGCCTGACAGAGACGAACCGTTCTTGTCGTGTGGAGATGGTTTCAAGAGGAGGTGGAACGGCTGAGGTAAGATACGATGCAATTTGTGTGATGAGTTAGACACCGAGCTTTTCCTGGCGGGAGGGCAAGTCGCTAGGTGGGTAGATTGGTAGGTTGGTATATAGGGAGGTATGCAAGTTGACGGACAAGCAGACAAATAGACACAACAAGCCAGGCAGGTAGGTCTCTTTATACAGACAGGAATTAGTCAGTCATCTGCTCGCTTCGCTCGTCGCTCGTCGGCCCTTTTGCAACAGACTTTTGATGGAATTAGTCCCGCTCCACACAGTGAGATGCACGCATCACTCGTCGGTTGTGGTCTCTGTCTTTCTACAGTACCTACTTGTCCAGCGTTGGGGAGAGTAGTGGATAGTGTTGTGATGAGTGGTTGGTCTCGTCGTGCCTCGTCCCCTCACAGTCCCTATACCCATAACCCGACAAAATGATTATTCGCACTTGATACAACTCTTTGCAGACTACTTAGGTACGTACCACGAGCCCCTCGTGCTCATTGCTATGAGGTTTGAGGTGAATTCGCTCGTAGAGAAATACCGTATCGAGACTGGCGTAACCCGCGTGACTAATGCCTGGGGCGCCTGGGCGCTTAGTGGCCTCTAGTTCGGTGCTTGGCCATTGTTGCCTGGCCTTGGCAGTGGGGTTTAACTTGCTCTGGCTCGCTGGGGAATCGACAACGGCGTATCTGGAAGGGTTTGGGAGTCATAATCTATATACTGTACGCAAGCACGTCGTACTCGTTAGTAGGTAGGGTACACATGATGCGACAGCCAGCAACGAGACGGAGATCTACGAGCATTTACTACCGTAATTAGGTTGGTAGATATCCATCTTCTCCAAAGTAGGGAGTGAGTTCGAGCATGAGCATGAGAACGAGGAAAGATAAGGCAGGTAGGTACCTTATTACAGAGTGAAAGGAGAAAGAAGGGGCACAGGAGCTACGTGGCTACCTAGGTATGTTGCAAAGTTTGTGGCAAGTACGAATACGAGCCAGTTCCCTTGAACCCTTTTCCTACTCATCTATTCAACTCAAGAACTGACTTGACTGAAAGATTTGATTGGTCCCTGCGTACACAAGACCAGTCCCTGATGCTACTCCCACGGGCCACTTGTCTTAGTATTGCCGAGTCAAGGATATCTCTACCGAGTTCATCGTCCCATGCACAAAGTCAAATACCCCCGACTTTCTGATATGAACAAGTACAGCTTATACTGTAACTCGGCATAGCGATGTTTAGATCTCCCTCTCGGCGCCCTGATAAACCGTGCGGCAGATGACATGGGTGAGTTGTTCCATTTTGTGTTCCCATTTCCCAAGCTCATCCTTTGTATATTTCACTTCTGTCATGTCCCACCGTCTATCGACAGCGGGGTTGAAGAGCACCAGATCATCCACAGGGATCTTGTTGAACATCCACTCGATAGTCGTTCGCGCGTTACCCTTGGCCGCCAAATGCACACACGCCTTGAACTTTTTGACGTGGTGCCGTTCAAGGAGAACGGGCACGGTGAATGAATAAGGGACGCCTGTCTTTCGTTGTTGGTTTTCCAGCAGAGTCCATCCGCAGGCCGTGTGGGCACCAGCGTTGATGCCCTCGCCAAAATGCGTCCCTCCAGTGATGGTGGTGGCATCGTGAATATCACGGCCGCCAGTTTTGCTGAGTGATGCCTCCACCCCAACATTCACAAAGGGTATCCCCGCGACGCCAAAGTTGACATTTCCTCCCTTTACAACATCCTCGTGGTCTGCGGTAGGCCCAATGGTCCAGCGGTCGTCTAACCCAACAGCCAAGACTGTAGGGGCAGCATCCTCGCGATCCTCGGCAAAGAACTCGATATCTATACGAGCGCGGATAAGCCGTCGGTCGTGCTTGATAGGATCCAGGCGGGACGTGAACACCATCAGGGTAGCCGACGGCGATTCGGGAGTCTTGTTCAGTTTCCCGTGGAGAACACTGACGAGGAAGCATTGAATCGTACAGGCCTTTGTGAGGCGCTCCATGACAATGCGCCGCTGCCATTCTGTCAAGGACTGGTTCTTGACATGAAATATATCGTCGTCATCACCACTGACGAAGAGCGGAGCCTCAAATAACATGGGACCATTCTCGTCGTTATCCGCAGCCAAGCCCCACGCGTCGTCCTCAGCCTCGTGGAACGTCATGATGAGTGATGAGGTGATATTGAGGAGACGGCGAGGCCGCGCGAGCAGATCACTGAGGCTAACGCTATTTAAGATGGATTAGATGAACATAGCGACTCGACAGGATTTTGAGAGACTGAAAAGGGATTGGGTTGACCTGACAAGGCACAGCCCGACAGCCTTTTACGCACGTCATTCCTGTGCCAATTACAATGACAATGACAATGGACTGGGGCATTGGTATTTAGGCACCGAGACGCATCATCGTGCCAATGACAATCGAGACACCTGCATGACCTCCCCTCGGCTCAATGCATCGATTCCTCGTATTTAGGGAGGTGGTGGGAGGCAGCAAAGCAGTGGCACCTCACACCACGCATGACACTTAAACTACTCAGTACCGAGTACACACAACTCGGTCAGACGCATTCATTACTCTCGGCGACCTACATGCCATTTACACACCTACGTCGATACCTACGTACCTACTACTCTCGCAACGTGGAACCAAGGGTTCTAGTCATTGCTTTGGCAATGAATCATTCACAACCTCGCGTAGAACTTACGTCAATAGCGAATGTGCTGTCGCCGCCCAGCTCTTGTCCCGATCCAGCTCTAGTCCTGTTTGAGACTGTTTTGGAGTGCGCCAAAGAGATCGAAAAAATGCCAGAAACCGAGAACGCCAGCCGGCGTCGGCGGTCGAAGCAACTCGTTGCAGAGCGCGGTGACAGCCTTGTGATGACCACCAGCAGGTTGCGGGGTGAAAATTTTCTGCATTTTCTAGCCTCGAGTCAGGAGGATAACAGATCGCCTTCAACGAGGCTGGCTGTTCAGAAGCTAGTGGCAAGAATGCTCTTGCAACCGGGTGGCATGAACCTGTTGGTGGAACGGGACGGCGAGTCAAATACGCCTCTACACACAGCCATTCAACGAGGCAATCATGACTTTCTTTGTGCTGTTTCAGGAGAGCCAAGTCTGCCTTTGACCGTCAAGAACGTCCGTCAAATCATTGAGAAGGGCAAAGCCACCTGGGCCGCTATTTGGATGCGAAACACGTTTTTGCATGACGCCATGTACAGCAGGAGAGCCTACTCGCTGCCAATAAATTACTCCTGGCTATCATCTCCCTAGCACCAGATGACATGTTGCTTGCTCAAGATATCCACGGACGTACGCCCCTTCATCTGGCGGTCTAATATTAAAAGTGCACTCCTAGACGTTTCGAGATCGTTCGGGAGCTCATTTCCCGCCGCCGTTCTATGCTCCAAAAGAAAGACTTCACTGGGCACTCCCATACCAGTGTCTTGTTCAGTCAAAACCGGCAAGCCATAGTGGCTCAAACCCCTTGGATACGAGGGCTGCCGAACTAGACTTGTCAGCAGGATCCTGGGGCACTAACAGGAGACAGGGAAGTCCGGACGTCACCGACGAAACAGCAAAATTAATCAAGGACGAATTAAAGCTTGAGAGTCTGAGGGACATGTCATGCGATGCTGCGTACCGCTGCTTGTATATCCCAAATGAGAAGAGTAAGAGAGCATGCCCACCCACCCTCAGGTCCCCAAGACTAGGACATACAAGACTAAAAGTTGAACTCCCAGACCAAGAGTTGTGGTTTGATTACATGGCCGCCCCATCGACTGACATGACCTTTGCCCAGTTTGAAAGTCACTGGAACAAACCTGACTTTGAGACGACGTTAAAATACGTACCGATTGCAAACATCAAGTTCAAGCCGGACAAGGATGACGACCGAGTTGTCTCAAAGGGCCGCAACGATGCTACACGTATCCTGGGCTGGTTATAAAGTAAAGGTGTGAAACGAATCCTGCATGTCATCGTCGACGACATGAAACGAAACTATCACAGCTACGACGCGATAGAGCGCGCCCTCGCCAGAGCCGACGTGGAGATCTTGGACTGGCGCCGGCCGGACTTGTGTCCCTCTAACATCTTCAAGATCGGCAAGAATTTGAAGGAATTGTATCTATATTGGGGTGGTAACGACGCCATCTTAGGTGCTTGGAGCGAAGCTGAAGGACTACCCATGCTAGCTCAGTATGGCAAACTGTCAAAGATTTTCATCTTCTCGCCAGAGGTATTGTGTCTTTCCTTTATACTCGACCCTCGATAACTTCTCATTGCTGAGTTCCTTGTCACTATAACAGGACAGTCCTGACCTGTCTTCGAACATATCGGAGCACCTGAAAGGCTTTGATGATCGTCTGATACGCAACTGGTCGCTCGTGGCAGAGAAAAGAAGACCACCGTCACAAGAGAGGAGTGCAATACTGGACGACAGCGCGACTTTGGCATCCGGATCACTCCGTCTGGATTCTGGACTATTCCGCCCATGTTCAGCAGGCTCTCACATATCGATGAAACGTGAAGTCGCCGGGGACAGGGAAATCGCTGGCCCCCAAATAATCCACCTTGCGGCGAAGACGTCTCTTAAATCTAAGCCGGCTGATTACGACAGGCCGGCGGCCGAGATGGATCAACATCGCTGGATGCAGTGCATGCAGAACTTCACGACTGCCTTTCTCAAGGTCCGAGAACGCCCAGCGAGAGACGCAGAGAACAACTTCAAGTCGATCCGAGTTGCCTTGATTGACGACGGTGTCGACACTACACAGAGTTCGCTTCAGGGCAGGGATTACCTCGGGAGAAGTTTCGCCTTCGACGACGCAGGGCAAAGAAACTATCCATATTGGATTTCTGACAGCGGTCATGGAACCATCATGGCAAGGTTCATCCGCAAAATCTGCCCGACGGCGGATATCTACATCATCAAGGTAGCGACCAGACCAGCGACACAGGATCCAAACAGGCTAACTATCGTCGTAGCCAGTGTCGTCGATGTTAGTATTGGTCATTATTTCCTAGTGGCTTATCATCATTGTGGACAAACCGTTAATATGGCACCTTTTCTTTCAGGCTATCAACCACGCTGTCGACTGCGGAGCCAGGGTCATCTCCATGTCCTGGTCCGTCAGACGGCCAGAAGACAAGGAACTGCTGAAAGAGTTTGACGAGGCCATAACCAGGGCCGTCCGACAAAGAACCATCATGTTGTGCGCATCAGGCGACCAGGGCAAGATAGGCAATGACGAAACCTACCCCAAACACGCGGATCAAGAGAACGTCATCCGCATCGGCGCCGCCACGGCCATGGGCAACAACGCCCGATACGTCGACGAACACAAGATCGACTTTCTCTTTCCTGGCCACAAGATCCCCCTGAGGGGGAGCAACCCGGACAAGGAGCTAGGGTATGTCCATGAGGGTTCTTCGGTCGCCACGGCCATCGCTGCCGGACTGGCGACCTTGATCTTGGAATGCGTCCAAGTCGGCCACTTTTCCGAGGTGACCAAGCCCCCCAGGTCCCAGCAATCGATCCCGGATCAAGACTCGATGGATTCATTGGCCATCAGGGCCGGGTTCGCGAGCATGGTCAGATCGAATTCGCGATATCTCTGGGTCTGGGAGACTTTCAGTCATTAAGTCTGTGAGTGCATCACAGATGGAGGGCGTGATGATCAATTGATTGAGGTGGTAAAGTTGGCGAAGAGCTTTTTATTTTGATATTCTAGTCGCTCAAGGGGTCCAATATCACGATAAGTCATCCGGAATCGTCATACTCGATTTGTACTTGTAGTGCATTGTCGGAAGGGATAACAGCGACAACAGCGACAGTCTGATATCCTAGTCGAGGAGAATAGTGCGCAAGTATTCCGTAGTGTACAAGCCTTCGAGGTGTACCGGTATGGACGGCTCGTCATCGTGTCGTACGGATGGAATACCAATCATCTTGGGTCATGTCAGATCTTGACGACACTTTTGATATCCACCAGCAGTACCGAGTAGCATTGCAGACACGATCGTGATTTCTACCGGGTAGGCCTGAACTGCAATCCCTTTGCACTTCCCCAAGTCACCATTGATATAAGCGAGGTGATACAGCCTAGCGTAGTCCGTCACAGGACGCTTTCCAGCTTAGTTCACCTCCTCTCCTCGCATTTTGTGTAACCCAACCGCCCTTTTGCCTCTTGCCTTTTGCCTTTCCCTTTTCGCCACAGAACGGGGTGTTTCCTCAGTAGTGAATGGCAAGTGGCGAAGGCGACGGCAGTGGCATCGACTCAGTCAACCAGCACCGGCCGCACTACTTTTGTGCAAGTAACCCTCGTACTCGGAACACGGGGATGCATGCACAAATTGACAAACGCGCGCGGTGGACTTTCTCGACCGGCGGGCGGGTTTTTGGACGAAAAGGAAATGAGCTCCGACACGACGACGACGACGAACGCCTATTCTGGCGTGCTGGGTCCCCCGTTTTCGCGATGCGGGGCGAAAAGGGAGAGGGGGGGCCCAGGGGGGACCACAACGCATGCTTAAATAGTTCCCATGGAATGACGACTCGCGCGCTCGGTAGGTACTTTGTATGTAGTTTAGGGAAGGGGCGGGGGGGCGCCAGACAGAGATTCCATGGCTCCCGTTTTAGCGACTTTGGGTAGTTACGAGTAAGGAAAGTAGATTTCGACAGGGGGCCAAACCCACGAGGGACAGCCTTAGAACAGCCCACCACCTACTCCGTATGTACAGTCTACATACGATCTGGTCCCCGAGGCCGCCGAACCCGCCGAAAAAAAAAAACTGTGTCTACTGGCCTAAACTTGTGCCCGCCTCACCTTCCCGATCCTGTTACTTACTCAGTACAGGGCACAGGTGCGGGATCGCATTTCCCTCCTCCCAGCTGCCAGCCAAGCACAACACCACTCACACAAGGAAGCCACGGCCCACGGAGCCTATCGCGGCTCTCTCTTCCTTCAATATCAGCCGATCCCCGATTTTCCTCCCAATCTCTTGTCCAGTTTTGTCGCTCCGTCGCTCACCTCGGCCTTTTTTTTGCAGGACCATATGCCAAACAATCACTCTTAATCTTGCTCCTTTCCCTCCTTCTCCAGAGGTCCCCAAGCCCCAAGTTCGCGAGGGCCACCCGCGAAGAGCTGGGTAGTGGCCCCCCCTCCCCTCCGCCCAGCTTCTTCTTGCGGTAGTTTTCGGATAGCGCCCACCGCGCACGTCCTCCGAAAGTGCTCGTTTACAATGGATTCGAGCCGGGGCCACTACCAGATAACCACCCCAGGGGACGAGGCACAACCAAAGGTGGAAGCGTTGACTCAGGAAGAGATCAATGAACGTCTACGTCGCAAGCGCAAGGCCCGCGGGCAAAAGGCTTGCCATCCCTGTCGCCAGAGGAAAGTGGGTTGCAACTATCAACACCCCTGTCAGAAATGCATCGACCGTAACCACCCTGAGCTCTGCCTCTATGAGCCCTTGTCCAAGCGCGCGAATATCGACGCGAACACCACGACGACGATAACAATTGCCGGCCAGGGAATCCCACCCAGCACTCCGATCGAAGGACAGCCCATGGGGTGGAGCAGGATCAGTGAGAGATTGCAGACGATCGAACAGGCCATTCAAGAGCTGCGTACCGAGCTGAAAGATCTGCCGGGAAGGGATGGGTCTCCCTCGACGCTGGTGGGCAGGCCCAAGGTCGAGAGAACGGGAGGAGACTCGAGCAGTGAAGGTGTCGACCAGGACAACTTTGCCATCCACACCAGCAATGAAGTCACGGGCGAGACCGTCCACCTGGGCGGCAACTCGGTCCCGGCCATGGTATTTTCGCTCAAGAGTGACCCCAACGAGTATGATGCCCAGGATGTACTCGGCAAAAGCATCCTACCTCTGTTTGGTCTAGATAACGAGAGTGCCACCTACCCTTTCGTGGACCTTTGGGGTTTACCCCACGGATCTTATGCCAGACTGCAGGCAATGTGCAGGCTGTTGCCGACCGACGCCGATTGCCTGCAATACTTTGCACAGTACCGCGACACGGCTCATGTTCTTTTCCCTGGAGTAGTGGATATTAAACAATTTGAGGGCGAACTCACCCACTTCCTCATCAACAAGGCTGCCGCGAGCAGGGATGCTCCTTACGAGGCTCTTTCGAATGACAACATATACGGGAAAACCCTCCACTGGGTGGGGTTACTGTTCGCCATTCTCGCTTCCGGCTACCAGTGTTCGTCATTGCCGCATAAAGAACGCCAACTGACCAGTCAGGTCTATGGTGAGAAGCAGTCCGTTGGCGGTGAAACCAAGAGCTTACCGTGGTGTAGTGTGCTGTGCATATGAATGTCTCCGCATCATCAATTACTTGTCCAACTCCAAGTTGCTGGACATCCAGACGTTGCTGGTGCTGGGGAACGTCATCTCCAATAACATGAACTCTGGCATCGCCTGGTGCTTGCTCGGTAAGTGCCGATATTCGAGTGGAGATTATTCTGCTGACCGCCCCGAAAGGGCTGACTATCCGGATCGGACAGAGCCTTGGTCTCCATCAAAAGACCTACCGGACTAGCAGCGAGGCTGAGAGGTCGGTTCGGGAGGAGCTTTGGTAAGTCAAAGCGACTTTTGAATTAGCGCCATCCGAGCGTTCCCTCTGAGCGTTCTTACTGACAACACTCATAGGTGGCGGATCGTCTGGCAGGACAGTCTCATCTCGATTACATTCGATCGAGCGTCATCGACTCCTACCATCTCGCATCACAAATCCGTACAGCCCGTCGACAACACGTGGTTATCATATACCGACTGCATGAAGATCTTGTGCGAGACAGGGCTCGAAATTGTGCGGGAGAGAAGTAAACACACGGACCCCCGGCAAGAACTGATACGGATCAACCGTCATCAGGAGGATTTGTCGAGAATGATGGACCATGCGCTTCACCACCTTAAAGACGCGACGGCGTGCCAGTCAATGAGGGACCAACTAGAGCATTGGAACCTCTATCTTCATCGGTCATATATCTTATCGGAGCTGTATCGGTCCGCGTTGAAACGCAGGCAGACCTCGTCGGAACTAGGCAACTTTCGGGCCACGTGCTTGGAGAATATGGCCAACACGGTGGATGCATTTCTGGGATTGTCCAACGTGACTCGGTTTGCCACACAATCATGGGCGGCGGTGCATCGGTCTCTGAGCTCGGCGCTGCTGCTTGGGATTCTGAAACAGCCTCATAGTAAGCCCCGGGTGCGGACATTGCTTGACAAGCTGATTGTGGTCATGTCGAGCATCAACTCGTCGCTGGATCCCAACGAGCACTCTGCTCCCATTGCCCGAGCTGTGCGGGCGCTGGCTCGTCTCAATGCCCACCACGGCTCCGAGGTTGGGACCGAGTACAGTGCGAGCGGCGATACCATACCAACGTGGGAGCGAGGCACAAGCTCGGACACTCTGATGTATTATGGGCATCCCTCGAATGAAGCATCTGGGGACGACGGCGGGCGGTCTGAGGACTCGCCTTATGAGTTGATGGAGAAGATCCTATGGGGATCGCAGGGTATATCTCCGGTCTGAGGATTGCGTTCCTCTGACCTTTTGTTTCGGTATTCGTAGGAAGTATTTTGGGGAGATCTGAGTGTGTAGCCTTGTGGCGTGTAAAATGCGTGGCATTTCGGCTGCGTTTGGGATAGAAGTTGAGTTTTGCGTGTCTCTTGTCCGCTCTCTTTTCCCTTTTGATTTTTCTCGTAGCTTTGGAGTAATACCAGGTTCGCTGGGAACAAGCCCCTTTTTGAAGCATAACACGTTATTCAGGGACTCAACTCGGAAGTGATTAACTCGGACAGGCTCGGATGTATTTCGGAGAGGTGGTGTGTTGATGACCGACGAGGCCCGTGGAGTCCGGGCGGGAGAGAGCAGGTTATCGTGGACTCGGATTGGTTGTGGAACAGCGAAGCGTAGCGAACAAGTACTTGAGAGAGGAGATGGCCAGGCACGGCCATGAGGCTTGGCTCAGGTGCTCAGGTGTTGCTCGGACATGCGGCGCACAATGGTCGGAGCGAGTCTGGGCCTGGCTGTGTAGCTATCTTAGGGATCCTTATAAGCTTGGGAGAGCCCCGTGTCCCTTGGGAAGAGACCCAAAGATACCCAGGGTGCCCGTGGACTTTGTACTAGGCCCCCCTAGGACATAAACGCCCAAGAACGTGCCCCGAGATCTCGCTCGCTACTCGTAGGTAGACAATAAGCCTAATAATCAGGGGCATTCTTGTACCCGTAGATACTCCGTCGTTGCATTGAGTGCGTATCTCTCTGTTCACTACTGCCGACTCTCTGGTATTGCAGCGCTGCGCTCCGCTTGTCCTCCGTGGCCCGCGAGGTCTCGACTGGTCTCACTCTGACCTACACGATCTACACGGTCTACACTTTGGTGGCAGTAGATTTCTGATTTTCGTCATCTCCGAGTTTCAATCCTCTCAACAGAATCTGTTTGCATCATCTCCGAAGTCTAGCGCGAAGGCACGCTCGCTCGAGATCGTCCCAAGATGGCTACAAAGCCTCAATTATATATGACGCTGCCCGTGCCCTCCTTGCCACAATGGATCTCCAGCTTCAACACCAACACCTATCCAACTCTACACTTTGAATCATTACCCCTTCTCAATATTACAAGTCCTTAGCAATGGATACCATCATCCCTCAACAAGACTCCATGGTGGACATGGACGACTGGTACAACTTTACCCTAACCAACGCCGACATGGACGGGCTCTTTGGGTGCGCGTCAAACCCTCTAGCCTCGTACGACCAGTCCAATACTACAAACTTTGGCCAGTCACGGCAATACTATAACCAATCTCAATATCCCTGGAATACTGTCGATGCAAGCCTCATGTATCAGAAGACTCCGACCCAGTCATTCACCACTGCAAACACATCATTTCTCCCGTATGTGTCAGACCCAATGCGGTCCTACAGCCCCAACAACCTCCCAGTATATGCTGGTGAGGATGAGGTGGTAAAGAGCGATTCTACCAGAGACTACCAGCTCTCCGATTTCGAGCTGGCTCTTTCTGAGTCCTCAGCTTCTTCCGAAGTTGAAGATTGCGCTGCGACGACTGTGGCATCGCAGAACTCGACGGCCCGGCGGGCAGGGAGCCGGGAGAAGCGCACAAACACCGGATCAAGAAGACAGACGCACTCGCACCGAGTCTCCAAGCTCAAGAGAACCGCTTCAAGTGACAGCGATGATCTCGAGCGGGCGCTGGCCAAGCAGACGCACTCGGCCATCGAGCGCAAATACCGTAACAACCTCAACGCAAAGATGTGGCAGCTGCACCGCACGCTGGAGGGGACGAGCCGCATGTCCAGCAGCGGCAGCAGCGCCAACAACAGTGACGACAGCGACTCATCACCACAGTGGGGGGAGTCGCAGTCGCAGTCGCAGTCACAGCAACGGGAACAACCGCAACCGCGGAAATCGGACATTTTGAGCAATGCCCTGCAGTACATCAACGAGTCGGAGCTAGAGATGAGGCACATGTCGGATGAGATTGTGCGGTTACAGAATCAACTGGCGGTCCTGCAGCGCATGGTGCGGTGCGAAGGCGACTGCGATGCTTTGAAGGAGATAGTCCAAATGAAATTGGCGTCATGACCACCATTTTTTTGACCATATTCTTTTGTTACCCTTTTTTCCCTACTCCGTTAAAAGCTCCGTTGTGCTACGGAAGTAGCGAGAGCGAGTTAGTTCTACGGAGTAGATGCTTGTAGATGACAAGGCCATCGGGTTACCTACTGGAGACTTCGTTAGTGAGTGTTCGCGGGTGAACCACCCGGGCTGGCTCACTTGTACATGTGCTTGTACTCCTACTCCATTACGCGTCTAAGTACTAGTGCAGACGAGCCATTGAGTTGCGGACCAGATCCTTCCTGAAGCGGTTAATGGACGAGAGACACTAATATTCGGTACCTAGCAAGCTAAGTAGGAAGGCACTGGTAGGTAATTGTGCATATACTAGGCGATGATGCAATGCATACCCACCTGGCACTAACATCAGGTATTTTGAATAGTTTTTATGCATTTGGCAGTTGGGCATTTGTGCATTGTCCACGATCCAAAAAAGGGTAACCTACCAAGCCGACGTGTTACTTGTGCTGGTATCCATACAGCTATACTTATCTCTTACCTAGTACCTATCAAATAACTACCCACGAGTATGTACAGCACCTAGTATATCCAAACACCTACCGCGCTACGAAATGACTCGTCATTCTCGACATCGACATCAACACCTCACTCGCTCCTTCTCCCCAAATCCCCCCTTGTCGTTTTTACTCCTGATAATCAGAGTGCGGTTGATTCCCTCGCCGATCCTCCCACCGGTGCCCTGCTGGTGCGGGCTTGGGCTCGTTGAGATCGTCGGTGTCGCCTACCCTCCCTCGTGCCCACCGACTCCTTAGTGCCCTAGGGTAATCACGTAGTCAAGTACAAGTGGTTTTAAAGAAGCGAAAAAAAAGGGTAACAAATGGCTCCCTAGATCGGCCGATCGCAATGTGCGCCGACGTCTAACAAGAATTGCCCAGTGTCACCAGTGCTGTTGTCATATAAATGTAATGAAATCGAGGGGAATGTACCAGAGGTTGGTTGATAGATAGATAGGTTGATACAACACTTGGTCCTTTGGGGGGTAGATAACGGGTACTCGCTCCCTCATCCACTACACTGACTTAAGTTACTCGGTAGAGATGAGCGATAGGTGCGCAATACGTGATACGTGATACGTGGTCACGCAATAAGCGATTGGCCATATTGGATACGGGATACGGGTCACGGGGCCTTTTCCATATCTTCTCCCCTCTACGAGAAAATGACTTCTCTTCATGCTGGTCCGCTTCTGTAGAGTGCAGAGTGTACTGTACATCGAGATTACTGGGACATGCTGGACCTACTTGACCTGCGACGTGACATGAGATCACCAGAGAAGAGACAACAAACAGACAACCAAGATGATAAACCGATAAATATTCTATATTGACCTTGACCCCCCTTCTGTTCCCCTGCGATGGAGCCGTCGACTTGTCACCCGTTAATAAAACCACCATGACCAAACGACAAGTGCCTCTTTATACATGAAAATCCCCCCTCCTCGTCCCCAAGAAAAAACCGAACGAACTCCTCCCTAGGGCTGGCCGTAGTCGGGACATACAGGTGACTACGCCCGGTAATTTCCATCTGTCGACAACCCGTCTCCCATGTCCCTCTCAATCAGCTCTCGAGGCTGAGATGACTGCTCCTCACGACATGTCTCTTGCTTCTCGCGTTTGTTGAAGATAGTTTGTTGTTGATTGTTGATCGATTGTTGAGTTCTTCCTCTCGACCTACGTCTTTGACACTGGGTCGACACTGCATAGTCTCTGTGTGAGTGCAGGATTTCTCCTGGTCACCAGACTATCCCCCAGTGGTGTTGATAGACCACCTCTCTTCCCCCTCCTCGTTCGTGCCCATTGACCTCGCCTCACCTCGTCCCCACCCACACTCGCACGCGAAAACGTATATGCAGATAATCCATGCACACGCGTACATGCATTCATTGACCCGTTCACCTCTGACCCAACCAAAAAATCATGAACTTAAAAGTGCCCTCAGCACAGACCACTCCTCGCACTTGACCAGGTTCCGGATCGTCCGCTCCTTGTCCTGCAGGTGCTTGATCTCGTCGGCCATGTGCCGCATCTCCACCTCAGACTGGTGGATGTAGTCGATGGCGCTGTTGAGGATCTCGGATTTGCGGACTCGACTCGGCGGTTGGAACGCAGGGAGGGGTGTCGTGACTTCGCTGGTGCCGCTACTGCCGCTTGTGCTCGACAACCGCGAGTGCGGGCCCGGCGAGTTCACCTCCCGCAGAACGTAGTACAGCTGGCTCATCTTCCCGTTGAGGTTGTCGCGGTACCGCCGCTCCACGACCGAGTGCGCCGCCTTGGCTTCCTTGAGCGCCGCCTTGTCGTCCTCCTCCGTCGGAGCCCTGGTCGCTTGCTGTCGCGCCGCTCGGGGTTTCCTCCCTCGTTTGGCGCCCGGTGGTTTCCCCGTCGTTGGGACCGCTACAGCCTCTACATTTCGCGCCGCGGCGGCTCTTCGTTTCCCACCCCGTGGGCGTCCGCGCGACGAGGGCGGCTTGGTCGAGACCCAAGGAACGACATTCGACCAGTTGACGGGTGGTGGTGCGGCGACGACCGCGTTGACCTTCGAACCCTCTAGCTGCTCCTGGCGGCTTTGGGGTGAGTCGTCGTCCTCCGAAACCTGAGGCTCGAAATTACCCGTGCTCGAGTGGTAGCAGTCGTCCGGGGTCGTGGATTGGAGCATCTCGTAGTCGACAAACGATATGGGCGGCGACAGAGGGAACTGTGCGGGAGGACCGGCGCCGGTACCGAGTGGTTGACTGGGGAATATGACATTGTGTAGGTGCTGCTGTTGTTGTTGCTGATCTGACGGTACGAAGCCCGGTTGCTCTTTAAGATACTCGTTCCGTATAAACGGCTGAAAGATCGAAAAGTCAATGTCATTTAAAGGCTGCGACAAGAAAATTTCCAATGGTCAATATTCAGACAGCGCTATCAAAGGGGATACCCCGAAGGGTTCAATGATACACCCACCCCATTGCTGACGCCAAAGTCCACAAGAGAGTGGGCAGACATTGGCATATAGTCCATACAGGTAAAAACCGCGAATGATGTTTTCCCCCCCCCAAGACACGACGTCCTCGGGGACAAGTTCTTGGGTAAACAGACTCGATGATCCGAATGAGTATATTGGTTTTTTCCCTCAGGGGGGTTAAGATAGGAAGAGAAAAGGCTCAGAAAGAGAGAAGCTCCGTTATCACACAGAGTTGATATAATACATTTCCCAGAGATCTTCACAACAGCTCCGCTTGCGTCAGTTGGCAAGCTTGGCCGGCGAGGGGTGGTTCCGTTGCACAGTTCAAGTACCTAATAAGAAGGTAATAAGGAAACGCCCCCCCTCCGTTTCCAGATGGCCAGGGCTGGCCAGACGCAAGAGCCGAGCTTCGCACAAGAAACTCTACCGACGACAATCCACCCCCTAGGTAGTCCATTGTCGCCTCCTGGATGGTGAGTGCCGATTCCATGGCAAATTTCCAGGCGGCTGGCCCAAGGGAAGATCGAACGATCGGACGATCAAACTTGGGGAAGAGGGCGTGCACATGTGCATGGCTAATAGTGGAGGATTCGTCGTCCAAGTAGTTGCGAGTAGTGGCCCAGGTCGCCCTGGTGGCCCTGGGTTCGGGTTCGGCATGGCATATCCACCAATACTAAATTTAATGGAACCATATTCCTGGCCGATTCCACTGATTCCACCAGTGATGCATTAGCTCCACTGACTGGCTTGGAAACATTTCCTAGTCGAGCTAGGCCAGCAGCGGCCAGCTCGGATTTGCTCGGTGGCTTCGGCGGCTTCGGCGGTCCAGGGTCTGTGAGGCTGTAGCCCTGTTTGACGGGGCCAATGAGATTCTTTCCCAGAGTCGCAATGGGACGACCCAGACGACCCAGAATTAATCTCCATCATCAAAAACTCGAGGACCTTGATGCCGGTGTCGAGGGGAATGCGATCGCATGTCTCTCGGAGTGTGCTCGGTAGAGAAGCGCAAAACCCCTTGTGCATGGGGCGAGCGAGGTAATGGCATCAGCCCACAAAGGCAGCCTTCATAGCAGTCTGGGTATGTTCGGGAGCGACCCCTTTTGAGTGGCAGGATCTCTGTACCTCGACGATCGTCATGGCCGGACGTTACCGCAGGAAAGATATAACAGTGGCTCGTGTTAGTGACTGATAGAGAAGTGTACAGCTAGTACCGCGCAGTGTCTGTTGTGATCCAGGCCAAATTCAAACCAGCCAATTCCAGCCACTGTGTCTGTAAAGGGGGAAGGAAAATTGAAGAAAGAAGATTGATGTGATGGAACGGAAGTGAGGTGAGTCAGTAGAGGGAGATGATATTATATAGTATAGCAAGCTCTGGGACCGTGTGCCACAGAACCCCTCTATAAATTCCAGTCGCTTCGCTGTCGCACAAGTACTCTCAAAGAGTACCACCGCATGTCTTTTCCGGGCCAGCGGTGTTCGCAAACCTTTTCCGCCGGTTCTGTGGCCTTTGTGAGCCGCCGTCATTCCTGGGCATGCCTTTCCTTTAAGTTCAGTACCCCGTAGAATTTCCCCGGGTGGTGTGACCCTTCCACGTCCTGGGGGATGCAAAAGACCTCGAGCAAATCAGGCCTGTTGGGCTGTCAACCAAAAATGGTCAATATGACAAAGCTAGATAACCGTAATCTGTTTATTACCGACAGTCCGTGTCGTTCTTTTCAGTTCATCAATTCGTGACTCGTGGTCGTCCCTGGCGGCGTCCGACCACTCGAAAAGCTTGGAGGATTCGAAGGCCACCGCATCGCCGCCATGTCCTGTAGTTTCGCAATGGATTTGGAGAAAGGTGTAGGCAGGTGTGCCTCGGCACAGTGCGTGCACGGGCTCTCCATGACCGTGATAAAATTGTGGACCAGATACTGTGCTGGCCTCGTCCTCGAAAGGTCGTCCATGGTGCACAACATCAGAGCAGAGCTCAGCGCTCTCTGCACGAATATTGAGGATTGCTTGACTGCGGGAGCGGTGACCTGCAGGTGAAGGAAGCCGGTAACCGTGCCACTCAGGCATCGCACGTAGGCATCCATATCGTCGGGGCTGGGGCTGCGGTCGCTTAGAAGGGTCCTGTAGAGCTCAGCATTGACGTAGGACCGGTGTAGGTACAGGCTCCAGTATTCGAGCCGAGCTTTGGTCGTGTGGCAAAGCGTCACATCCTTGAGGTACGGTGCAGCCTCCTGTGCCATTTCGTTGAGGATATCCTGGTGTCGAGATATATCTTCAGAACTGAACTGCCCGGCTGCTCTGTTCGAACGCTCGCGGACAATTTCAATGCCAATCTGGCAGATTTTTTTCATGCAGTCAATGTAAGATAACTCGCTGGATCCGGTGTTTAGGGGCGTTCTTTGGATCGGGAGGGTCGAAGGTCTGTCGAAAGCCAAGGCAAGTGAGCTTTCTTGCCATACGATGCGCCACCTGCTCCCAAGTTAACGTAGATTCGACGCAAGATGTTGTGTTTTTACGCACCATAGCTCCTTTCGGAGCCACTGCAGGCTTTCTGCCGTGGATGGAGGCACTTCAAGGTGCAGTCCAAGGCTTTGTGCCAGCCGGATCGTCAGCCCTTTTGCGTCTGTCAGTATTTTTCTCCTCAAAAAGTGTACATCTCACCTTCAAAGCACCACGCCACACCGGCATCGAGGCTGTTGGCCATGACATCGGCAATGACCAGCATGTTTTGAACGTCAAATAGGGTGGGGTATCCGAGGTAATTGGTGGATCGCAAGCACTCGTAGGCGCAGCAGACTAGAAATTCAGTCAGTAACAGGAGCGAGTCAAGGCGCGGAAAGGGGGTTCAGGAGTCAAGCACCGTATACTCGCGATTTCCACCGACGTTCCTCACACGGAAGAGTCGAGTACTGGCAGCCAGAGGCCAAACATGCAAAAAGCAGCCCAAGCCAATGGAGGTCTCTACCGCCAATCCCCGAATGTGGCTCCGGGTCCGCCTCTGAGAGGGGTACTTTTTGGGCGGTTGACTGCCGTGCAAGGAATTCGCTGAGGTCGTTCTGAAATTGGTCGAGGTCGGGAATGGCCGGGAAAACGGCGTGAGCAGTCTCGGTGTAGCAAGCGAAGAGGCTGCGGCACTCGACGTCGCTGGGAAGCAACTCGCACAGGCTTTGAAACCTCGATGCGGGCTCGTTGTGTAGCCCCCACAACGCAGAGAAAGGATAGGTGATGGATTGATTCTCCACGGCGAAGATGGATAGAATCTCTTGGTTTGAGGGATCTTGTGCCCACCGCGCAGGGTCAGCACTGGTCGACACCGCAGTCGGCCGCAGCACTGGATGCGGTCCCAAGTGTACAGGCTGGCCAGTACCCCGCGTGCTCGGCCCTGGTACCTGAGGTGTCGACCATGTCCCTTCTCTGCTGGGACTCTGGCGCGATTGCTGGCCGACCATCGACGACTCTGGTCTCGGGCCCCATACGCCCAAGACCCTGTCGATTTCGTCTTTGACTTTCCATAGTGTCTGCTCGAACAAGGTGACTTTCTGTGCCAGCACAGGTTCGTCTGAAGCTGCGGGGGTGGTGCTGGCGGCGCCCGAAGACGATGCGGTCTCGGCAAACGACTTTGACCGCGGGGCGTCGTAGATGCAAATCTCGGGATAGCCTCGATCAATGCAGGTTTGACAAGGCTTCACGTAGTTGCACTTGACTTTGCGTTGGTGGCAGGGATAGCAGGCCCGGGGGGTCCTGTTGTCACGGCGCTGTCGAAGGACTTCGTCAATGTCCTCTCTCGATAGATCTGGTTTGCGTGTTATGTCCTGAAAACGATCCATGCTCCGTCATGGCCTCGATAGGACTTTGTGTGGGATGTCCGACTCTTAAACATTTCGCTCCCTTTTTTATTCTCTCTCTGCCCTCCCAGGCAAGCCTTGCGCCTCTTACTTGTATGAAATGGACACCATTGGTATGGATGGTGGCAAGTGACTAGGCTGCATGGGGCAAGGCCTGGCTACAGAATCTCGTGCTGTGGGTACGGGACATGCCGCCTCTCTAGAATAAAATGGCACAACATCACGTTCCGGTTTACTCCCCTCAGCCCCCTCGACCCAAGTACAGTACCTTTTTTTGTCCCAGACATATTGCGAGCCATTATTCTATCGAACCTCCTAGAATGATCACAAGACTGTATCCCGTCCTGCACGGCTCAGGAAGTGCAGTATCTGCAGCGCTGTGCTGAGCCTGGGGGCATCCCACATTGCAGGCACTGTGCGAAGCGACACATGCCGATTCCTTGGCACAGACAACCTTGCGGTTTGCGATACCACGACCTAGAACCACGACGGGAATTGTTCCTCGACACTGCGCCTCTCTAGATCACTTGTGTTCGTCATCATAGAGAGCCTAGACCCTTTGATCGGAAGCGAGAAGGACCGGAGGGAGCTTAGGGAGGGAGCGCGTGGACGAAAGACACAACCAAAATATCACTCAATACGGAGCCGAGATGCTTCCTGAAGCTTCAAACTGTGTTAGAAATGCGGGATTGCTCAACGAAGTGTAATTTTTCTCGGGGCCGCGGGGATTGTGACTTGCGATGCGCAGTCTGTCGATATGTGTTGGACAGCAGCACAATACAATTACTTGGTATACAAGTACACCTAGTTCAGGATGCGGCTGCATCGCCTCGTACTTGTACAAGTAGGGTTCGTGGATCTCGTCCCACAAAACTAGTCCCGCGGCCCAACGTTTCCTTCCAATTATCGGGTTCTCACCAATGTTGGTTTTGCCATCAACTGGGAATTCCCCAGGATAGTCTGTCCTCTTCTGAACCTGCACCTCCAACAGTATGAATGTCGACACCGTGGCCCTTTGCCCTTTGGTTACTTACTCCAACGAGTTTGCCAGCCTGTTCCCGACCGAGGAAAACGGTGGTGGAGAGGAGCCGAAAACCTAAAAGCGATCCTCGTAATGCCGTGTAAAGACTCGCTGGGGACCCTGAACTTAACAAGTCCGGTGTGGGTCCCTCCCACGAGTTGAACGATTCGACCAGAACGACCAGGATGACCAGGCTGGAGGATCTGAATCATGGGCGGATGGACGGAATGGGATTGTTCAATCTGAAGTGCCATACCTGAACGGGGAGAGGAAAATTCTTCCTCGTACGCCAGGCTCCGTCCCATTCCACCTAATGTGCATTCCAACGGTGACCGGACGTATTCCGCGCTGGCATCTGATTGATGGGCTTCTTCTCCCTTCTCCCAAGGACGAAAAATGCAACAAGACCACCCAATTTTTTCTGCCTCTTTTCATTCTTGGTGTCCCTCTAAATAAGCGAAGTCTCCGAATTTCCTGTCCCGCTGCAACGGGTAACTTTAGTGTTTTTCGCGTGCCAAAAAAAGAGTTGACCTCCGATACTCGCCCGCATGTTGGGCTCTCTTGGTATCTGGCTGGCTGGGGACATGCAGGCTCGGGAATCTCGAATCTCGAAGTCTCTGCACATCTTGAGTGCAGGTACAACACAATAGCCCAGATGTACAAGTAGAGAGTGTCACGCATTCAGCACTGAGGTCTGGATGACCTTGTCATTGACCCCGCGGCTCGTTGTCCTTCGGCAACTGGCGTTATGCTGAGTTTTGTGACCAAGGTTATGTCGGTACCAGTACCGACACAAGGGTGGCGCGGGGTTCCAGGCAGCAAAAATTAATCGATTCTGGACATAGAATGAAAGTAGGTGATACATCGCTACCGCGCATTCGCCCTTCCGCCCGGAGGGTGAGTTGACGCGCAGCTTGATCACATGCACGAGGTGAGCTGATTTTGCAAGCACTCCAACGACGAAAGGGTCCGACGCAGCCTCGTAGGGTCCTCGGCTGCCTGGAGTCCTGGCTGGGTGCTGGCCTGACACTAAGGGTGATTACATAATGAGATCTGGCTTTAAGCTTTGTCTGTCACTTCCCATTGGCTGCGAAGGTAGTCCGGGGTACGAGTGACGCACGAGTCATGCGCTCTACCGAGTTTCTCATGTCAACTAAGTGCAAGCCACCCCGACAAGGTCGGGAGTGATTGCGGGCTGCTCCGGTCGCCGTACTCCCCTGCTCCTCACTCTTTATGTTCGAGGGATGGATATCTTCCCGTCTCTATGAAACCGTGTGTCAGGTCGCTACGTAGGGTATTACCTAGAACAATCCAATTTGGCTTCACCGAGAGCGAAAACAAAGCCGCAAAAAAAAATATCGCTGCACAGGACTTGTGACAAGGACGGAGTTGGGGGTATTCCCCGAATTCTAACCTTGGGGTGCATGGCCCGCGTGCGTGTTTCTGGTGTGTCTGGTAATACCTGCATTACTAAAGCTGTCAGACCACTCGATTTAATACCACCCACCAAAAGTCACTCAATGTCACCTGATAACTTCGTGCTTCTAATGACACCAGAAGCTCCAGATGCATAAAACTTTTTTGGCCTTTCAGGTGTTGTGCACTGCCGCTCGTTTGATTATCTCTCAATGTCGTTAGATTGTCTCGAGCCTTAAATCTTGGCTCCATGGATTTTGGTGTGTGAGAGATTTTATGCATATTGTAAACCAGGGGAAAGCCAAGAGGGCAATAATATGCTGGCACCCAGCTGGGCTGCTTTTTACTTGTGCTTGTACTGTGGTACCTACACAGTATATCCCACCGCCACATATGTACGCTAGCCTCCAAACCAATAGCAGTAGGAAGGATTCCGTCATGGACTCCTCGCCTCGAATATACCAACACTTGTCTATCATTGGGACTTTAGTTTCTCCGTCAACTCAGGAACCCTCTCGAACAGATCCCCGACCAATCCTACGTCCGCCACTTGAAAGATAGGCGCATCCGGGTCCTTGTTGATACACGCAATAACTTTGCTATCCTTCATGCCCGCAAGATGTTGGATGGCGCCCGAGATTCCCACGGCCAAATAGAGTTGAGGTGCGACATTCTTGCCGGTTTGGCCCACCTGCAAACTGTTGTCTGCAAACCCACTGTCCACCGCAGCTCTCGAAGCCCCGATGGCTGCGCCCAACGCATCTGCCAGAGGAGGCATCAATCGGTCAAATTCTTCTTTGGATTTCAAACCCCGGCCACCTGAGACAACCTTTTCGGCCGAAGCGAGTTCAGGACGATCCGATTTTGTAAGGTTTTCAGAAATCCATTCCGTGGACGATTCAACCTTGGTGTCTGCGCCCTCTTCGACGCTGGCGGAGCCGCCTTCAGTTTCGGCAGGAGCAAAAGATGTTTGGCGCACTGTTAGTAGTTTGGTAGGGTCGCTGCTCTGGACGGTGAGGATCGCGTTGCCCGCGTAAATAGGTCGGACAAACGCTGTACCGCATCAGCATAAAGTGCCTTCCTTCCGGTGTTGTAAAACTCACTGTCTTCTCCCTCAATTCCCATCACGTCCGAAATCTGCTGCACGTCCAACAACGCCGCCACCCGAGGGAGCAGACTCTTACCAAACGCGGAATGCGCTGCGATCACATGCGTATAACCGCCCTTCTTGATATTCTCCACCAGCAGTGGTGCCCAGTTCTCGGGCAGCCCTCTGTCATATGCCTCATTCTCCACCGCGATGACCTTCTCCAGGCCTTTGATTTTGGACGCTTCTTGTGCGACGGCCTTGGCTGATTTTCCGGCCACAAAGCCATGTACAGAACCTCCGAGCTTTGCCCCAGCGGTGATTGCTCCTAATGAGCCGCTGTTGAGTTTGCCGTCGCGTTGCTCGAGAATGGCAAGTGTGGAGAGTAGTCGTGCGACGGATGACGATTGGAACTGGTTTAGAAGGGTGTGGGAAGGGGAGCGGGCGCGGGCTGCCCGCAAGGCGGATTGTCCAGCTGTCGATAGCATGTCTATAGAGTGCGTCTCTCCGGCTGGAGGAGCAGAATCAAGGAGAGCTTGAGTTGACGCTGGAAGACCAAGTAATGTCGTGTTGATGGAATTCTTCGACGCAGTCTTCAATTCAGGGATTGACGTCTTCGAATGACCTGCGCCGCTCAAAGCTTCGACCTCGGGATCTCTAGGGTTTACGCGAGTTTCTCCCGAATGTAAGCATTTGGCATTCCGATGTCGGGAGACTTTCTCCGAAGCCGAGTCTAAGCGCAGGCAGGTACAGCAACAAGATCGAAAAGGAAGCATGTTTTTAAGATACATTCTGCATTGCATCGGCACGACCCTATTTGCCTTCCTACGTGCTCATTTAGTTTCATCCATCAGAGCTGATTGTGGCTTTGTCCTGCACAGTGGTATGAATGACAACAAAATCCAGTTTTCCGATCAGAGATGAAAGACGCTGATGATGTCTGATTTCCTTTCGCTATGCATGACGCTGAACGCTAGACAAGGGACGACAGCCTGTCGTGTACAGAGAGACGGTTGCACAGACATGCAACCAAAAACGACACAATAAGAAAGAAATCATACTCGGTAGACCAGCAGCGCGCTCACAAAGCCATTCCGCGCCTTCATCATCGTCTGACGACTTTGCATGAACAATGTCTAGGCATCGACTATTTGGGCTTCCGCCAGAAATATTGCTATAGCACGTCAGTCCTGTTCTGCCGGTAGGTCGTGGATTGGGAGAGATTACCTTGTGCTGTTTGCGACAAGCTCGTAAGCCCGGCTTTCGCAAATCATTGACCACAGCTTCCTTTCTCTTCTCATCTTCATCTTCATCTGGGATGTAATAAAATTCGCTTTCCAGCGGTTTACCCGCGGCGTCTTTGCCTTCTCTTGCAACCTCGCCAATACACGCTGTTTCACGGATGAGCTTTCTGATTTCATGGAGGGACAAAACACCAGCCTCGCGGGGAAGGTGGCTTAAAATGGTGGACAACGGGGTCGAGGACAATCTCGAAAACGCGAGCTGATTAATAATGTGGCCTTGCGCGTCAAATTCCGGATCTTTCTTTTTCGGTGAGCTCAAAGCTTCGCTGGGAGGAAGGGGTTCTGTGTGGGAAGATCGTGTACTCGTTGCAGAATCACTTGGGTGGTGCGAATCTCCAGCGGAGACTGATGCCATACGTGGCAGTAGGTTTGCACCAAAGGGTCCGAAAGAATGAATGATGGGATCATTCTCTTCGTCGTTGTCGGAAAATTCTTCAGCAGACAACGAAGCACTGTTCTGAGTGGTTCCCGCGAGTCCACAGTTCTGCGACAGTGCCTGTGTTGACTGTGACATTTCAGTCCCGGTCACCGTTCCACTGCTTTCGTTGGTCGGTTCAGGGTCTTCATATATTTCGACGGTAGCTGGAGGGAGTGGCGGTGAAGAAGGCATTACGGCCTGTACGGCAGGAGACGGGGATATAGGAGAAGAAAGTCGTCGTCGAACTTGCATTGGACTTGGGCTGGGCGGTGTTGAATGGCGCAACATGGCGCGCTTGCGCTTCGCAGGAGAAGCATCCTCCTCGTCTTCAGACGAGAAGGCGCCGAGGTGAGGTTTCGGAGGCCAATCCACCACGACGCGACTGTCATGAACGTCAATCATGATTTCCGAGTCCCTAATATCGGACGAAAATGTCTCTCCCTTCTTAACCTCGTACACCTGTCCCTTGCAGTGTATCTTAATACCATTCCAACCAGTACACGTGATTTCCACACGATCACGCTCCAGACGCGAACCCGCAGCTTTGTAGCAAGCCTCCACGTGAACCCTGGATATGAGACGATTTGCTGAGAATTGATAGTCGCAAGAAGCGCTGGATCTTCCCATACGCGTTACCTTGCCGTCGGCTTGTAATTGGATTGAGGGTACGGCACCGAGAGGAGTACGTTCAGCAAGGGTAGAAGAAGTCCTGTGAAGGCTGGGCCGGGATTTGGCTACATGTACTGGCGAGGAAGATAAAATAGCGGTGGAAGAAGTAGGGACGGGTGTAGGGTAGGTCGTGCTCTCGTCGAGTGCATCTCGGTTTCGCTTGAGGGGTCTCGGTAAGGCTGGTGACGAAGATAGCGGTTCGAAGGCAGGAAGTAGTGAGGTTGCTGATCTCTTGGGGCCTGGAGAGGGTGACATGACCGTCTCTGCAAAAGTGGTCGAGGGAGCCATGGTCTTCAGGCGTCACGTAGTCCAGCTACTGGGGAGGCGCGGTCGCCGGGGGTAGATTGACCAGCTCAAAAGCGCGTCCTCGGCAGAGGCACGGGGTTCAGCGGGATGTATCTGCTCATGAGAGGTTCAGCTGAAGGGTAAACAAGAGCAAGGAAAAAGAACACCAAGTCAAGAATGCAGCTGGCCACGCAAGAGGTCAAAGGTCGAGAGAGGTTGGACATTTGCAAAGGTGCTGGTGGTGCTCGAGGTGCTGGAATGGATGGATCGAGGGCAACTCACGCGATGTGGATTGGAGAAACGACACCCGAATGGTAGATGTGGAGTGGCCCGAGTCGACGTTCTGGCGCGCCAGCATTTTTCAGACGCCACTAACTGCTCATGACACGCACGAGGAGCGCGTCTGGTACCGATCCTCGAGAGATTTGCTCACCGTCGGCCCAATACCACCGTCTCGAGACTGTGGAGCTAGCAAGTCAATTGTATTATTGAGGTGGGAAGGAAAGTAAGTGTGCGAAAATCGCCTTACATATTCTGGCAGATAAGTCGTTGGCTACTTTCTACGCTAGAGTTACATTGCATGTTTGCCCTCATCGTACACCGACCTGCATGTAAATGTACCTATGCGGCCTCTACTACATATCCGTGCGATGTGAGAGGACTTCTACCGCTCATAGTGATACTGCATCAACCGTCTGTCGTCGATGTAGGATACTGTAGACCTCTGTACCCATTGCTGAAGAAGACCACCACAGCTACGTGAGAGATCCCAACGAATCTTTCTTTTCTGCATTGCCCATCCCCGTCCGGCTCATCGGTTGTGCCGGGATGACCAAGGGGAGAATGTTGGCGACGCATCATGATTGATTAATATTAGAGTCGGTAAGCTAGATTCGGAAATAAGTGGAACGGTCAGGCGAAAAAATAAAGATTCCACTTTAGAATGTTGGTGTAGTACCTCAACAGCTACGATATGGCCTCTAATTTAGATAAAGTTAAGTAGAGTCAATAGAGGATTGAGATGCTAGTGGAGGTAAGGACAAAATAAAAATGACCTTCATTAACCAGTACTCGGAGTAAACAAGTCAGAGTGAACCAGCTGCGGGCATTCATTTTCTTGTCAGACTGCACCGCGTCTTTCGATATTAGCTCAAAGTGCATGCAGATCGAAGAAGGTCAGCCGAGCGAGATTCGAATTTTTCCCCACACTGCGACTTGCCAGGAGCAAAGCTAGTGGATCGAGGGCTGTCAAGAAACTTTTTTTCTCGACACGCCTTTTGAAATGAGAGTACATTGTCGCAACTCAAAGACTTCTACTCTCATTCAACACACATATTGACACAACGCCACTTGTACGATGGCTACTGTAGCGAAGGTCACGACCACCGTCGCTTCCAAGCAGCCCCAACAAACTCCCTACCAGCTCGATCCCGACCAGGTATGTATGCACTGGCCGCATGTACGGAAGCGGTTTTGCTAACGCATTCCCCTCTAGACCCTCAAAGCCTCCCGTGCCTTGTTGCAGCATATTCAAGCAGAAACCAAGCGCTTACAGCAGGCCTCGTCGAAAAAGAGTCTCCTTGCTGCCAGCAGCTCGGATTCAGAAGAGGATGGGCCTGACGAAACGACAGCGCCGATTTGGCTCACCCTCACCACAAAACAACATATCGTGGATAAACACCGTCTGAAGCCTAGCAAAATTACCGTCCCGCATCCGCTCAACACATCTCCAGACCTTCGGATATGTCTCATCACCACCGATCCCCAGAGAGCAGTGAAAAACGTGGTGGCAGATCCTGCATTTCCCGAACATCTCAAGTCCCGTATCACTCGAATTATCGGAATCACCAAGCTCAAAGCGAGGTATAAGACATTCGAACAACTACGGGAACTGCTCTCTGAACACGACCTCTTTCTCGCCGACGATCGCATCGTCACTCGACTACCAGCAATTCTAGGCAAAGTCTTCTACAAAGCAACCTCCAAACGGCCCATCCCAATCATAATCGCAGACCCAAGGAGGGACAAGACAACTAAGCCCAAAAAGTCAAAGGAAGACGGTGCTGCTGCTCCTATCTCACCATCAGCGCTTGCTAGAGAAATTGAAAAAGCGGTCAATGCGGTACCTGTCAGCCTGCGACCTGGTACACTCGTTGCTGTTCGTGCTGGCCTGTCCTCATTCAAGCCCGAGCAGTTGTCAGAAAATATCTCAACCGTCGTGTTCAATCTGATTGAAAAGCATGTTGTCAAAGGTTGGAGGAATGTAAGAGGAATACACATAAAAGGCCAATCTTCGTTCGCAGTGCCAATATGGTTGGCGGACGACCTGTGGACCGAGCATGATGATATAATTGCAGCGACACAGGAAACAGAATCTTTGGAAGACGATACCCAACAAGGGCAGAAGCGTAAGCGAAAAGCAGCTAGCACAAAAGGCCCTCAGTCTGGCTCGCGGAAGCGTCCAAAGGGAGACGATGGAAAGAATGGAAAGCCTGTGGCTGATCAGGAAGCTGCACGTGCACGAAAAAGCAAATTGGCCGCACAAAAAGCAAAGGTGTTTGAGGAACAGGTCTAAATAGAAGGGGATACCCATGTGTGCATGACTATCATGAAGTGCATAAAGTGGTACCGAGTAGATAGAATCATAATGAGCAAGCAGCAGCTGTACCCGAGTAAAGTCAGTCCAACGTCCAGCGTCACACCAGCCCCAGTTACCCCCTGCAAGGCTGCTTCAGCTTGATTCCCCCCATTAAGCAGGGACGTCGCTGGCTGGTTCGCTGGATTGCCAGGGCTGGCGAGGGCTCTTGGCACCCATCATCACGGCGGGCTCTAGCTACCCCCGATGCAGGCTTGGGTGAAAACATAATATTATTGCCCCTCCAACTGGATATCCCTGGAAAGTGAATCGGTCATTCATTCACTCACCCGTCTGATGCGCAATCCGACAGTGACGAACGCGTAGTGACATCTACCGTTCGATCTCCAAGGCAGGATTCCTGCAGCTCCTCTGCATCTCATCCTGTCGTCATGCGAGCGTCAGGATCCTCTTCACAAAACCGCGGGCCGTCATGGACCGCAAGCGCAAGAGTATGCTCACTCTGTCGTTGATTTGGGAGATGGTAAACTAATAAGTCAAACGCAGGAGAACTACGTGACTTAAATTTACGCGTCTGGGCAGGCGCAAAAGGTGAGCATCCATCTCTCGACGGAATGGCGCCGACATTAATTGCCGTGCTATCGCAGATGTCTACGAAACAGCAAACTCGCTCGATTCGTCTCTGAAGAAAAACACGGCGTTTATTAAACGGCTCCGAACTGGGTTGTCGTCTGCTGCACAAGACACCTTTCTGTCCGAGATCCGCACGTTATCCCTACAAAAATACCTCTCCGAGATCATAGCTGCCACAGCCGAAGGATTGGGTAGACTGAAGACTGCGAGTGAGATTGCCGCGGGTGTCGAGGTTGTCAGCGCACTACACCAGAGATTTGGGCCCCACGAATTCACCAAGCAGCTGGCATGGCTTCTGGGCAAGGGCTTGACAACTCCTGACAAGGCTCAGGTGAAATTGTGGAGCCAGGAAGTCCGCGAACGGGAAGAGAAAGAGCGTCTAGTTCGACACCGAGTTCTCCTTCGTGTCGTCACCGAATTCTGGCTATGTGGCATTCTTCGAAGCCTGGATGATGCGGATCGACCAGATGAAGCTACAACCCGGGGCAAAGATGCGCCTTCACAACCCGAATCCAAACCGAAGTTGGGCACAAATGGTGTTCGATCCGACACGAATGTCGAGCAGGATCCGTTTCCCCTGGAAGTTCTGAAGGATTTGTTAGGCCATGATCCCGAGCATGTTAACCTCAGTCTTGCTGTTCTTTTTGTGAAGAATTTTGCCTGGGATGTTCTGGGACTCAAACCACCGTCGGAGGAAGGCCGAAAAACAGTTGACGCAGATGGTCAGATTGTCGAGCAAGCCAAAGATGGCGAGGGCTCCTCTGCCCCCTCTGAGGAAGACGTGCCCATTATCCCTCAACCCATCCGGCAGAGATTCATTAACGTCCTAGAACGATATTTGACTACAGTCAAATCCCACGTCATTCGAGACCAGAGATCTCTGAACAATCAAAGCCGCCGAAATGCAGAGGCTTATGTCAAAAGTGGCGAAATTTTCGAAGACAGACAAGCAAATTTCGAGAAGCAGGCCAAAGCCCAAGAGAAATTAGTTGCAAATGCTCAAGTCCTTTGTGATGTCCTCGGACAAGAAATGCCAGATCTCGAAGAGAAAGACAGCGCCGAGACTGCTACTTCAGGGAGCGTGGGGATGATCAAGACAGGCGACTACCTCAAAGGTCAAGGAGAGGGCGCTGGCATCTGGGAAGACGAAGAAGAACGCCGTTTCTACGAGAACTTGGTTGACCTCAAGGGTCGAGTGCCAGGCATTCTTTTGGAGGATTCAAAAAAGAAGCCAGAAACAGATGAACGTGGTGAAGCTGCCGCCACATCCGGTGAAGGCGGGACGAATAAGCCACAAGAGAACGAAGAGCAGTCTACCGCCATCACGAACAAGACTGTTGGGGCTCAAGTCGATGCCATTCTTTTGCGCCTGCCAGAACTGCAAACCAAGGATATGGTCGACCAGGTTGCTTTGGACTTCTGCTTCCTCAACTCCAAAGCCTCCCGAAATCGTCTCGTCAAGACCATCCAGGAAGTCCCCAAAGGTCGACTAGATCTACTACCTTTGTATGCACGACTTGCTGCCACTCTTGGGCAGTATATGCCTGATGTCGTGCAGGCTCTAATCTCGCATCTTGATGACGAATTTCGAAGCCTTCAGAGACGAAAATCAAAAGACTTTTTGGGACAAATTCGCATGGCGAACATCCGATATTTGGCGGAACTCACCAAGTTTGGCATCGTCCCGGAGCACGTCATTTTCCACTGTTTCAAAGTCAGTTTGGACGACTTTTCGAGGATGAACATTGAGATCATTGCCCATTTGCTCGAAAACTGCGGTCGATATCTCCTGCGCAACCCCGAGACATCTCCTCGAATGTCGTCTTTCCTTGAGACGTTGAACCGCAAGAAATCTGCACAGCACATGGGGACCCAAGAGCGTATGCTTATCGAAAACGCGTTGTACTATGTCGACCCTCCTCAGCGCGCTGCCATCCAACAAAAAGAGCGTACGCCAACGGAACTCTTTGTTCGACAACTGGTATATGTGGACATGACGAAGCGAAACTACATGAAGGTGCTCAAGACCATTCGAAAACTCCATTGGGAAGAGAAGGAGGTTGTCCAGATGCTAGAGAAGATTTTCAGCAAGCCGGGAAAAGTCAAGTTCAGCAACATCCATCTCTTGGCTGTTCTTCTGCAGGCTCTTTTTCGATATCATCAAGACTTTGCCGTTGGCATTATAGACAATGTCTTGGAACAAATTACTCTGGGTCTGGAGCAGAACGATTTCAAGTTCAATCAGCGAAGAGTGGCTGAAGTCAAATACCTGGGCGAACTCTACAACTACAAGATGATCGACTCCACCGTGGTGTTCGACACGTTGTATCGGATCGTGACATTTGGCCATGAAGGTGGAACACCTCAGCCTGGGAACTTCACACCCTTTGATCCCCCCGATGAGTTCTTCCGGATCCGACTGATATGCACTCTCCTCGACACTTGTGGCATCTGTTTTGACAGAGGTAGCTCCCGCAAAAAGCTCGATTTCTTTTTGACTTTCTTTCAGTACTACATGGCCACAAAGGATCCCCTGCCCATGGAAATTGAGTTTCTAGTGCAGGACACTTACTCCCTTGTCCGCCCGAACTGGAAGCTAGTCACTGAGCTCGGCGAGGCGGCCAAACTATTTGCTGAAGCTGTAAGCGCGAACTACAGGCAGCAAGGGGCGGAAAAAAGTGTGGAGCAACCAGAAGACATTGAAGACACTGCTTCCGAAGATGGACTTGGTGAAGGTGATGTTGAACTTGACGCTGAAATCGCGCGATCATCAGATGAAGAAGGCGAGGTAAGCACTGTATCGGTCTGAGCTGAGATCAACTTCTGACTTGGAGAAGGCGGCGGCAGCAGCAGCAGAAGAGGACACAGGTGAAGAGAAAGAAGACATTGACTCCGATGAAGAAGAACAGATTGTTGTCTTGCGTCAAGAGGAACATTTGGACCCAGAAGTCGAGGCCGAGTTTGACCGCGCATTCGAAAAGATGATGGCCGAAAGCTTGGACTCGCGGAAGTTCGAGCGCAAGACTCATTTCGACGTACCTTTACCCATCCGTAAGATCCAACGAGCGCCAATCGAGCCGAATGAGGACGAACCGAGTCCTGCTCCAAAAGCGGAATCCAATACAATGGCATTCTCCTTGATGACAAAGAGGGGAAATCGACAACAAGCAAGTAACCCCCATTAACCCTCTTTTGACTAGTGGTATCGGTCGGGATCTGGATGATCGCTGTTGCTAACAATATTTTAGACAAAGACAATTAAGCTACCGTCGGACTCGAGCTTCGCCGTTTCCATGAAATCGCAGCAAGCTGCCGAAAGGGAGGAACAACAACGCATCAAGAACCTGGTCCTCAATTATGATCTGCGCGAAGATGATCAACACGATGGTATTCCCAATGGATTTTCTTGTGGCCCTATTATTCAACCTCCCGTGGAAAAGAACCCCAATACTAAAGGACTCAAATTAGGACCCGATCACTACAATCCTTCCCTCAGTCGTGCTGAGAGGTCGGGGCGCCACGCGCCACGAGCAAGAAGACTCAACTTAAGCGATGTTGACTGGTACGGCACCAAGAAATCACGTCCTACGCAGGTAACGTGTGGGAAAGAGGCAGCTGGCAGCTTTCCATCAACGCACAAGCACTCCCCCTTTCACACAAAGAAGCCAGGCTGATTGGCCACCTTGGCCTCACAGGACATGAGCCTTTACCCCTTGCATCGTCACTCAGCAGCCGACCCTGGCCTGGGTACTCTGCGAAGCAATTGCGCCACTGATTCCAGCGCTGGTTGCATCAGAGCCACCTCGTGGCAGGTGGTTTCGAGCTTGCATCCGATTCGTCAGACTACCAAAGAGTCCAAGAACCCTGCAGTTTTGAAACAGAGGCGGACAGGCGAGCTTGCCATGCAAACAGCATCCGAGCATGAACCCGACAGCCACCTTCGGGTTTTGGTCACTAGGCAGTCTGAAGAAAGCCTCCATCGGCGACAAAGGGTCGATTCCCGTCTGCGACAGGCATGTTACAAGAGCGCCAGTTCCTATCGACGATGGAAGACTCATTCACAGGTAGCCGCCAGACGTTGGTCCAGTTCCAGAGTGAACAACGGTCTGGGACCCTCGAAGGCAATGTCGATTTTAGAGGATCGTATGTGGTTACTGGTACTCACTTGGCCACCAAACTCGGTGGGCCATTGTTCAACGTCCCACTCAAGGCCCTTGGTAGTGAGGAATGTGCGGCCGAGGACAGGCAGGATTCCCACATTCTCCGCAAAATAACCCGGTTCGAGGTGGATGAGATTGCGGCCATCAGCTAGAACAAATGACAAACTCTGTTCCGACAATAGATATATGCGGCCCCTCAGGAGTGCTGGGTGGTTCTCGGCCATAAAAAGGTGGTGGACTTGTGAAAACCCTTGATCTACTCGACCTCCGAGTCCCCCCAGTACCACGACATCCATGATAGGCTGTGACTCTTCGCCATGACCGGATGCGCCACGTTCGTGCTTTGATATCGCCCAGTCGCGAATCCATCTGAGGCACTTTGTGAAGTCTGTAGAGTGCTGATCAGGGTCCTTGATGACTTGGGACCCCAGAGAGCGATAATGCTCTCCGACCGACTCAGTCAGGGAGTCCAGATCCCCTATGACGGCATCCGGAACACGGCGCTTCAGCCTAGACATGCCATTCTGCGCGGCCTTGTCGTAATTATACAGCCTGTTGGCGCCGCCGTCGGCACATACGAGCAACGAGGCAGCCCCGATAACGGCGTTGAGGGCGTGCTTGTTGATGGGCTGGTTGAGGATGATAACCGCGTAGGAATGTGTAGGGGAATTGTTCAAGAGACCGCAAGGATGCCACTCCGTCACCATTCTTGCCTGGTGGCTCCTCTGCCGCACGTTCCGTGGTGATACAATGGGTGTATCTTGATCTTATGTCCTGCATCATCTTTTGTCAACGAGGCAGAAGATACGCTCGATTTGATCCGATGCTTGGCGAGAAACGTCGGAGAAACATAATTACGATTCCGTCATCACGTGTCGTACAGTCCGATGTTGCCGAGATGTTCGACTTCGAAACCTTTCCAACTTCCTTCTTTCAACAAACCGGTCAAGACGAAACACCTGCGCTGATTGGCTTCGTGTCATCTCGCGTATACTCGCCTTGGGATGCAGCTCCCGGGGGAGATGTGTGCGCTACCAGTCTGAGTACCCGCTACAAGCCTCAGGGTGGAGGCATATGCAGTCCCACTCGAGGTTCGCTGGCACGGGGAATCGGTAGCCTCCAGGCAGCCACGCGCCCTAAAGAATACATGTTGTCCTCCACCGGCTAGTCCTTGGACGACCGATGAAGATGCATCGGGTTGGAGCGACATGGTTTGTCCGATACTGATGAAAATGGGTTGCCTTGCTCAGCCTTTCCGTTGTCTTGGCTAGACTAAGGTATGGCATGGTATGGCTAACTCGCATTCTGCCTTGCTTTGCCCGAGTCAACACACTTCGTGGGGTGTGATTTGCTTGGGTCCGTCGGTTGCTACAAAAGGCCGTTCTCTCCGTCAAGTTGTCGTCAACCTGCACACCTCTACACCTTCAGGCGACTTCCCACAATGGTACAGCTGAACCAAGATCAGGCTGTGCAAAAGGCTCGACACCATATCCACACCATAAGGAAAGAAGCCGGACTGGACGACACCAGTGCAACGAGCCGAAATGTCGAGAACCTCCAGAATGCTCTTCACACGTGAATAGTCCATTGCCTTGCTGTGCTTGTACCTTGAGTCATGTCTAACCATGCCCCAGTCTCGCAGATGAATTGTACCAGAAGTCCACCCATTTCCTCCTCGAGCTCATACAGAATGCCGATGACAACGAGTATGACGTGGCTGAACCTAGCATCTCCCTAACATACCAGAATCGACGTCTGAGGATCGACTGTAATGAGAAAGGCTTCAGTGAGAAGAATGTTGAGGCCATCTGCAGAGTGGGCAGCAGTACCAAAGCTGGCGCCAACCGCGCTACCGCCTACGTCGGAGAGAAAGGGATTGGTTTCAAGTCGGTCTTTAAAGCTGCCGATGTTGTCTGGATCTCGTCCAACAGCTACAGCTTTAAATTCGACAAGAGACAGGTCTTAGGCATGATTGCGCCCATCTGGGAATCTTTCCCAGAGCCAGCCACGCCTTCCATAACATCCATGATCTTGCAGTTATCTCCAGAGTACGACGAGAGCCAGCTGGTCTCGGACTTGAAAGAGTTTGACCCTCGCATGCTGATGTTTCTCCGTCGCTTGAAAAGAGTAACAATCACGATTCAAGACGGCAACCCAGGCTGGCAGACCACATTCGGCAAAAGCGTGGGCACGAGCCACGGCGAAACAGCAATTGAATTGACTCGAGATGGGGAAGTCACCAAGTACCTTATCAGCTCACACATCGCTCAAAACCTACCAGTTGAACCCAAGCGTCCTGGTGCACACCAGTCTCAGATCCTACTTGCCTTCCCGGACATTACAGACCAGACATTGATATCTCAAAAGGTGTATGCATTCCTTCCGATACGAGACTACGGCTTTACGGTATGTGAATATTTCTGTGAATGGAGTTGCAATCTCACGAATCCTCTTTAGTTCCTCCTTCAGGGAGACTTTCTCCTTTCGGCCAGTCGCGAGGATGTCTTGTCAGACTCCGCTTGGAACAAGGCTCTTCGGAGTCAGTTTGCCAAGGCATTTGTTGCTGTCACCAGAGCCTACAGTCACGGCCAGTTGTGTTATATCTGGCCCAGGTTCATTCCTTTCAAAATGACCCAATATCACTTCTTCGAACCAGCCAGGCGGGAAATCTGTCAAGCACTCTCGCGACAGCCAGTCCTGAAGTCCAGAGCCCAAGAATTGATGATGCCGTCCGCCTTAACATATGTCCCTGTGGACTTTTGCGACAGACAAGGGGTTCCAATGACTTCATCCCCGAGGAACGATCGGATATATCTGTGCCAACACTATGACGAATCCCTTCACGATAACCTGGAAGCACTGGGCGTTACAAAGATGACCGCAGCCATATTTTTGAAACATCTAGATGTGTACATCAAACAAAACACAGAATTGTTTCAGACGACCGAAACCGTCGATTGGCATACACGACTCGCCGAAATCCTGTTGAAGCTCTCTTTCGATACTGAACATCACGAGCAGCTTCGTAAGCTAGCGATCATTCCTCTCAATGACGGACGATGGGTGTCCGCCGAGGAAAAGTCCATCTTCCTTCCTCAAGAAGCCGAAAATTGCATGGCGCCTGAGGGTCTCGCATTTCGACTGGTCCGCGAAGATGCTGCCAACAACTCCACAGCTAGATCACTATATCTTCAGCTCGGACTCAAGGTCTTTGGTCAAGATGCCATCGCCGATTTTATCCTTCATGTGCATACCCAGCCTTCATTCAACGCAAAAAATATGTCCCTTGAGCATCTGTTATCTCAAGCAGTGTTCCTCTACCGCGCCAGGGTGCATGACTATGAAGTCAGATATCTTTGGTTTGCCACAACGGATGGGTCTGGCCGCTGCCGTGCGGAAAGCGCATATCTGCCGTGGGCGGCTCCGTTTGCTGCGAGCCAGTACTTCGCAGGTCGGAACGATATCGGATTTATACATCCACGCTATTTGGACGCTGTAAAGGACGATCAAGCGAGCTGGCTGGAGTGGTTGGAGAACGCTGCCAAAATCTCCATTCTGCCACGTCTCACACAGGCTGACGGACAATCGCCACACTCCTTTGGACTATCTCGCCACTTTGCCTTGATCATGCAGGATTTGAAGTCCAAGGATTTTCTGGTCCTCTTGAGAGACAACTGGGGTTACTATTCGCGGTGGCTCGAAGACGACGCGGGCGGTCCCCGAGATGATTCAAGAAAGGAAAGACAAGTATGTCGAGAACGAGTCAGAAAATCGCTGCAAGAAGCACAAGTGCAGTGCCTGGGAGGTGGGAAGAAACCTCTGCGGGAGGTCTTCCTACCCATCTCAGAACTTGTTCAGCAAGCCAACGGTCAGGTGCCATTCGTTGATGTCGATGATCCTCTCGACCCACGTTGGCAGAGACTCAAGATCCTGGGCCTTGGTGTCGAGGGTGACGTTTGTTTCTATCTCCGATGCCTCGAAACATTGAGTGGTGACAAAGATGCAGCCGTCATCGACCGTGCTGCCCTGCTGCTTGAACAAATCCAAGCCCGATGCTCAGAACTGCCTGACGTTGTGAGGCAATCGTTCGACCAGAAGCCGCTTGTCTGCATTCCGAATAAAAGAGTTGAAGGAGAACCCCGTTGGGTGAAGGTGCAAGATTGCTTGTGGAGTGGCCCCGAATGCCTTCGACGATTTGTTGCTCTGAAGAACGTATACCCATCTTGCCAGCGGCTGTTCCGTGATTTCTTCCTGCTTCCCGACGCTGGCATTGCGGACCTGGTACGTGAGACCAAGTTGCTCACTGTCGGCGACCCTCTCTCTTACATCAAAGCCCTGTTTCTTGAAATTGAGAAGCATCTAGAGAAGGACGAGGTGACGACATCTATCGACTCACTTCAGACACATTGCATATGGCCAGTCTATAAGTCAAGCAACGAGGACCAGTGGGATATGCTTGGATGCGCCAACAGGCCGGACGTGTGGTTCATTGCTGACAGATCACATTTGCTGGAGAGTTTCTATGGAATCGTGCCCTTGCTCGCTTTCCAAGTCGAGGATATACTCAAAATACCACTCCTGATTCGCAAACTGGGTGGGGACAAACGGCGACTGACACGAGCGGTCACGAGCATTGCAGAGACTGTTGGACTGTTGCGACCCGATCCGGTTCGGCAGGATGACCTGCGGTCCAGAGCCGAGTTCATAGCCAGGTAAGTACTGCTCTGCCGTCCAACGAGGAGTTGGCTGCGTCACCCATGGATCGTGAAAGACTCTCCTTACTAAAGATTGTTCTCAGACTCATCCCAAAAAAAGAACACGGCAAGAGGGACAAGGTGGCTAAGCTCAAGTCACTACAAGCATTCTCTACCACACGGGTCATTCAAAAGTGGTCCGTGAAGGTTGTCTCGGAAAGCAGATCGGGGCGTTCTAAGGATGGTAACGTTGTCCTGTCCACTGAGCATAACCGTCTCGAAATCTACATGAAAAATGGGTACTTCGAATCGACCAGGATTCCCAGGGATCTGATCGAAGCGGTCGCTAGCTTCTGCGGTATCGAAGATAAAGGCTTATTTCTCCTCACTGTTGCTTTGCAAGACGACATTCAGAATACACAGAAATGCTTCCAAGAGCATGGTGTTCCAGCACTCAACCTTGATGATGACGACACAGCGGAGTTTGAAGATATTGACGACTTCGACCCGCGAAGATCTCAGGGTTGGGGCGCAGGTACAAGTAGTGCAACACACAAAAATGGTCGAAAGAGCTTGCTCAATGGAGAACTGGTGCGTATGTTCACCTTTGCCAATATCTTTGCAATCGATACTGGCCCTGGGGGCGCCTACTCAGGCAATGGCCCCAGCGATATCGACACTTTGTTGATAGACGGCGGATCCGGGGGCCTCAGCGCCGGCGAGTTATATCTGGAAGACTACGAGGATGATGAGGGTGATACCAAATCCATCACATCGCGCGCCTCATCGACATTTTCCGGTTCTACGCTGGGTGGCAGTAGGATGAGACTTTTTGCAGCTGTCCCCGCGAGATTGCTGCGGCGGAGCTCTGGGTTCTCTGATAATCTGCGTCGAGAAGCTGATGACAATCTAGAGTTTCTTGGTCAGAAGAAGGTGTGATGGCTATGCCTGAACCTGTCTTACTAACAACGGGGCGTCGATGCTGACGAGTGTTGCAGGTGTCGGAAGAACTCCGACGGATGCTTAACGACGCCTACAAACCAGACGTTCACTGGACGAGCAGTCTGAGGACAAGAAATGGACACAAAGCTTTCATCCGGGAACAAAACAGTGATGGAAAGTCCAAGATATATGCCAGCTTCACGTTAGCCGACACCAGTGGAACGTTCAGTCGCTATGTCGCAGAGTGTTATCCAGAGGCCAGGAGATGGATCAAGCGTCCACCTGTGTATCATCTTGACGTAAAAACTACCCAGGGTGACTTGGCCTCTGAGTTCTCCTACAGTAATGCCCAGTGGAAGATGGTGAGTGGTTGAGAGCATTGTCCCTAACATTCGAGTCTAACATTTGCAACAGGCTCGCACATATACCATCCCCGATTCGATGGATACCAGCATTCCAACAGATGTGTATTTCCTAGTACGTGTCTTCAATGCAGAAAAGGAGCCGGAAGTACAGTTCCTGCTCGACCCTTGGTCACTCCATCTTCAAGACAACCTGCGATTGAGGGCGGAAAAGGAGTATCGTGCAAACGTTCATGGACTTAAGGTGTGAATACCATTGCTATCTATCTATACGAGGGTCGACTTGTTCAAGATTTTCAGATGAGGGTCAGACACGGCGCTCGGAGTTTGGGGGATGGGTTTCATGACACATTTACATGAAGTCAAATTCAAATAAATCGTATAGAGCTTCCTGAAGCTCTAAATGTTCTGTCTATTCTCATCCACTCGAAGATCTCAGCGACGACCCTATTCACGTGATATGAGGCCGTCCGACGGCATTATATCACGTGCGTATATCAGGGGAGAGCCTCGCAGCGTCTGTTGCGTGTTTGCTCCGCCTCACTATCCCTTGCCTTCTCGCTTCGTATACGGAGGAACCTTGAGTTACCGAACCGCAGCTTCATATGGGAAATGAAATCTTTGAGCTGCAAAAAGTATTATTATTAATTCGGAGCCCCATTGCATCACTACATAAATTATCACAAAAAAGGGCCGCATTTTCTTTCCGTTTTCAAAACCACAACCGGTTTACAAGTCCTGGCGTTTTCTATTTCCCAGGGTTACTGCTCTCTTTTTCTCTTTCTGGCTTTTGACATGGTCCACTCTCTATTGTATCTCTGAAGCAAGACCGAAGACGAGAATAAACTCCCTCCCTCCCTAACCCCCTCCATCCTCCTCCTCTTAAAAGCCATGTTTCGACCCGCGGTAGCCCGGTCAACGCTGCGCTCCGTAGCTCGCTCGTCCTCCGTTACCTTCGCTCCCGTGCCCAGAAGTACGTATGGAGTACGGTTCGCCAGTACATCACCCGCGAAAGCGCGACGGAGTTGGAAGAGCACGGCGTTGAGATGGGGGATTGCCATTGCGGGCATTTACTATTATAACACGAGCCCGGTCTTCGCGGAGCAGCCGCAACATAGTAAGTCAACTACTGCTTCGATAGTTGTCCGAGGGGAGACGCGTCTCTTCGTTCCGTAGATTGCAACTTTTCTACCTGGGAGATTCCGAGATACTAATCGTGTGATTGGCGCGTGCACCTTACAGATCTATTAAACCCAAACTTGGATGCCGTTGAAGATGAACGAAGGGATCATTCGACACTGGAAGCTCTCACGTCCCGGCGCGCCCCAGAAGCCGACGAGAACGCCGCCGCCCTCCATTCCGCTATCGACTCGATATCGTCCGAAAATGCGTCCACGACTGTCGTTACCGACGACGGGCCATTTACACCTGGCACCGCCGAAGGTCTAGAAGAAGAGGCGGCCGGCGAAGGCGCTTTTAACCCCGAGACGGGCGAGATCAACTGGGACTGCCCGTGCCTGGGCGGCATGGCGCATGGGCCCTGCGGACCCGAGTTCCGCGAGGCCTTTTCGTGTTTCGTGTTTTCAAAAGAGGAACCCAAGGGGATGGACTGCATAGACAAATTCCAGAACATGCAGCAGTGTTTCCAGAGATACCCGGAAATCTACAAGGGCGAACTGGAGGACGATGAAGAGCTGGATGCTAGCCTCGAGGTGGAGAAGCAGGAGTTGGTCAACGAGATCGCCGAGAGGAAAAAGCAACACGAGGGATCCTCCGGGGCACAGCAGCGCAGGTTGCTCGAGGAGCCTGATCCAGCGCCTAGGCCCGCACGAACGACGAAGAAAGTGGAATCGGGATTGGAATCGCATGAGCAACCGCAGCCGCAGTCACAGTCTGAGCGACAACACCTCCAAAGCCAACAACCCCCGGCGCCAGAGGGCAAGGTCAAAGTGAGTGACGACCCTTCTCACTCTTCAACTATGTCACCCGAGCGAGAGAACATCACAGAGGGACAAAAATCAAGAGTGACAAAAGAACCGAAGCTGTCATCTTCCGCCGCGACAGAAGAGACGTACAATCCCGAAGCAGATATCGTGCCCAAGGCGGCGCACGATGCTACGGACAATACTACGGGGAGGGCAGAAAAATGAGTTTTCTAGACAGCTGGAGGAGAGACATGATGTGTGTTGCATGACAGAAAAGCTGTGTGTGGCCGAGTCCATTCTTTATTTACAAGACCACGGAAAGACAAAAAAGGTATTGTACATCATCATTTCAAACGCGAGGCTCGACTTTGTACAATATTGGAATCGACAGATGGTTTTGGGCAAGAGTTCGATACAAATGCGGCGGTGACATCCTCATGTACAAATGTAGAAGTACTCGTAGCAGCCCAAAATTAAAAGACCTCATCTCCTGTCAATCTTTTTGTTCACTTATAGCCGAAGCGGAACACGGGACTTCACATATTTACTTTGAAGCAGCATGGAGGTATATACCATGTGGCAAGAGCTGTTGAAGAGGTAGCGCGTCCCGTGCGAGTAGAGGACGAGTATGACGGAGATACAGTTTTCGGTCGTCCAGCTCTGGTAGGTGGACTCGCTACGACCTGTAGGTATGGAGGTTTTGATAAACAAGCAATCTCCGCTTAGGCTTCGCGTGCCACGAGGCAAATTTGAGACGGAGGCGCGATCGAGGTCAAAAGTGGGTGTGGGCGAGATAGCCGACTCAGCTATGTGCAAGTGCTTGTAGGTACGTATGTAGATGAGCTCACAAAAGTCCCAATCGTTCCTTTCAATCTAGATCGTCTGTCATTATTGACGCTTTGCGCGCGGTTGAAGGTCAATACGAGTGCTGACCCAGCAGCGTGGGTGTGGCTTTTACTACTGTCTTCTCTTTTTTTCAAGTTTGCTCCCCTTGTTTGTCCCTTACAGGACCCCCGTATACGCGTTGGGAAGCGGTTCAACCCACCCGCATCTCCACCCCGAAACTCGAGCCGACCAATTCGGGAGGAGGATGAAACAGTGGTTTGGGGAGCGCCTCAGCCTATAAACCCTCGTGGGATTCGGGACTAGCTACGCACTAGTGGCACTCAATGGTAAGCAGATCAGCAAATGAACTTGGGAACGCCAGTAGGGGCGGGCGTATTAATAGCAGCTTCTAACACACAGGGTCTTGCTCGCGTGATTGGACTATCGGGTTTGGCATGCTTGAATACGCCCACCCTTGAGGGGAAAAAGAAAGAATGGACAATGATGCCAGTTGGGCAGAGAGAGAGGGTGTGTGTGTTTGAGTGTGAAAGGCAGAGGGTGTTTGGGTGAGAAGAGCTTCTTCGTTCGCTCCGGCTAGGGTGGTGGTGACAGCACAGGTGAAGGACGCAGACTAAGCAGTCCTGGTGACCCCTTTTAACCAGAAAGCAACAAGCGTCAAGCGCTCTGGAACCCTGAGTGGCCTAGGTGGCGCCTGTTCCCAATATCCCGCCAAGCCCAACATCACTGGTGGCACCCGAACAAACCCCCGTACGCCAATCGCCTGGGATCCAACAAACCCCCCTTGACCGTTCGCCGCGGGTTCCCGTTGGCTGGCCCGGATCCCCTGATGGTCAGTAAGTGGGGACGTCAGATGGCCTGGAAAAAGAGGCCGCCGTCTGACATGAGATTCCCGTAGATATCGAAGGCGGATCTCTCTCAGGTGCGCTTTGGTCTGACAGCCCTTTTTTTCCCCTTCGCTCGGCTTCTCCTCTCTCTCCTCTCCCTTTGCTGGTCTTTTCCCAAAACCCGCTCCCCTTCCTCCCTGCGTCTTTCTCCAGGCTTGGGTCTTTTTCCCATCCATCCACATCCTCTATCATCGTTTTTCCTCGAACTTCTTTTTCCCTCCTCACCGTCCTTTGCTGTCACTCTTCACTCTTCCTGACCTTATTACCCTCCGTTCCCTTCAGCTTCCCTGTCGACTCCGGCATCGACTGTGGCTACCTAGTACTCTCGGTCTCGCATCGCTCGCCTTTCCTTTCAACCTCGACCGTTTTCGCTCTAATCGCTTTCTTCAAATCCTCCTCGCCATCACGCGCCAATATCCAGGTCCCCAAAATCCGACCCGCTCGATCCTGTCCCCTCTCTCTAACCGATATACCATACTGCCCTTTCGAACTCCCTCAGTCGTGGAGAGTGACTTGCAACATACCTGATAATCGTCCATACACGTACACAACAAGCTTTTCAATCGCTCGATCATTGCCGCGCAATATCCTACTCTCTTAAACCTCGATCTGATTGCCGAACCACCTTCATTGTTCTAAATCTCCCTTATCTGGACCCCCAAAAGATTCAAGACAGCTTTGTACAATCCCTCATCTGGCCCTTGAACTCGCAGTATCAGCACATTAGTACCTGCACCCTCGGTTTCAAAAGGGTTCTGCCAACAGCTGGCTGAACATTTGGTTAGTTTAGTCGTCCTCATTGATCGAGTCTGCGTACTGACAGAAACAGGCAGGCATTTCCTTTCCGGTCACGCTGTCCGCCTTTTTCTAGTACTACCGACCTTTGGAACATACCGCATCACGAAATCGTCTCTACCTAGTCACGACTTGTCCTAATTTTCTTAATTCACCAGACAAAAGGGAAATCACACTCCTTGGTCACATTCAGTTCTCGCGTCGGCAGTGCACGGACTTATTTTCTTCCCGATCTTTTTGAATCCGGCACCGGACACTTCGGCTTGTCCCGTCCACCCACAGTTTCAGTCTCGTCAAACTTACAGTATAACATCCTTTGTATATTTCATTTAGAGTACAATGAGCATCGACGCTGGCGGTGTTGCTCAAATGACTTACCAGTCTCCCTTCAACAATTCTATTGGCGTTTCCGGCCCTGGTTTTGCTTCTCGAGGGAAAGGATCCCATATCAAGCGTCTCAGCGTTGCGCCTCCCTCTAAGATCTCGACCATCGACGAAACTCAACAGGCGAATACCGTTTCTACACCCCGCACTAGTCGGGGCCACCTTCTGGCTGGTCTACGCACAGCTCCCAAATCTGCAACGGTACCTCCTGCTACCCATGGCATAGGTCTGGAAGGTAGCAGGTACGCCTCTGCGGGGTACGCCAACCAGGTACCGCAGACGGCTACTGGCACGTACTTTCCGGGAGGCAGGAACAATTTGCAGAGCAACTTGCTGCAACCTTACTCGCGTCCTGAGCATGTGCTTGCTCCTCCATCTCTTGACTTCGTTGACGGAGCGGAGAATATGGATCAGAATCTGTACGATGAACTGGTAGCCACGAATAATTATCTTGCGCAACAGCAACGGGCTCTTCAACAGCAGCTGTTGAATGTCACTGCTGCGGCCCATCAACTTTCTGGACTCAACCTGAACACAGGCTTTGTGAACAACCTGGGCCAGCCACAGTTTCAGTCTCCCATCAGCTCTCCCATGGGTCTGTACAATCAACAATTCCAGCAAGGCCTGCAACCCGTGGTTCACCCAGTCCCTGGTAGTCCTGGTGTCTTTACTGTCTACAATCCGATGACCGGGCAGTCAAGTTATCTGGTCGACAATTCCTATCAGCAGCAGCAGCAACAGCGCCAGCAGAAAGAGGTTTCTCCCGTCCGTCAGAACAATTCTGTTTCCCCCCCTCCTGCTACGCCAGCCTACCAGCGCCAGTATCCTGAGCCGTCTTTCCCTCTGACTGAGGCTCGTTCAAAGACCCCCCCTAAGTCCACCCCATCTCCACCGCAAGAGGTTGAGCCTCTCCCGCCTCCGTCGGCGAACGCTTTTCGACGGGGTCACCGGAAGAACATGTCTTCTGCCAACATCAAGACTGCTGGTGACTGGACCAAGGGCTCGGCCGCTAGACCAGCCGGGTTTCCGCAGACTCCAATGACGGCCACTTTTGGGCCGGGCCACGGAAGAGCCGGAGAGCATCCTGTCAGACAGCCCAAGGGGCCGCCCCTTCTGCAAGAGCTCGAGGAGAAGCCAACCTCCAAGCACGAGGGGAGCAAGAATTTCGCTACTCGACAACGCCGTAGAGCTGTTCACGACTTGGTTCGTGCAGGGCGTGAGCGCCGCAGTGATGGTGGTCGTCAACCCGGCTCCGGGGCAGGAACACCTGGTAGCGAGAACGAGTTCAACTTCTCAGTGTCATCTGATGACTCTGTTCTTGCTGGGAGCAGTAGCCTCTCGAGCAAGCCGAGCCTGGGTAGTCTCCGGGCTGCTGCTAGCGGGGTGATTGGGTCTGAGATCAAGGAGAAGTCTCGTGAACGGTCTTCTGTTGACAGCGTTGGAGCGATCAGTGCTAAGAGCTTGAGTAGCGATGAAGGCAACTCTGTTGGAGGATCTATTGTCGAGATTGAGCCGGCCAGACGCAACACGCCATTGATGGTTCTTAGTAGCGCTGAGAAACGCAAGAGCGTCGTCATGTGAATGGACAAGGCGCAATGAGGGCGGTGCCCCTTTCTTTTACAGCATCATTTGAGTTCTCTTGGAAGACTCAGCCGCTCCTTTCATCACGACTTTGATGACTTACTACTCCGAGATTGATTGGCATGAATATTACTTTACACTCGATACACTCAATCCTCCTCTAACGGAAAAAGCACCGAGACTCGAATGGTACCCTAGGAAATATCCTTTAATGAATGGGGTTTTCTATGATTAGTCTCTTTTCTCTTTGATTGTGCCTTGTTTTGAAGATTCTTGAATTGACTTTTTGAGGCCGGATACATGGTTTTATTATAGGGCTGGGCCGGTACGCTGGAAGGGTTGCTGGGAGTAGAGATGCTCTGCAGAGTAGGGTGGCGTGAGTGGCATGATGACGTTGAGGGGGAGGTCTAGACGATGGATCGAGACAGATAGAGGACGGATAGAGGAGGACCATGGCTGGGCTGGCTCGCTTTCTTGCTTGCTCTCTTTCGACCAAGCCTGCGCAGCGATGCGTTGCGATGAGATGAGATGAGATAGGAAGGGAAAGAAGTTTAGTGGGATTGATAGTGATTGATATTGATTAGTTGACTGATGAATTGATACATGCACCAATTGACTGCCTCACTGGCTGACTGATTATACTGACTGATTGAGTGGTTGATTAACTAACTGGTCAATGAATGGATGAGAGGGAGGGGGTCGGTTACTCGGTCAGTTGGCTACCTACCTACTCATCAGGCACGTACGTACCTACTTCCTAAGGTACTTGGATGAGTGAGTATTGGTGGTTCAACTGGTCGATTAGTTGATTCCTTCCAGTACGAGCGAGCGAGTACATATTACATAGATACTTGCACCAGTCGGACGATAACTTCGCCGTCGACCTGAGTCACAGTATACCTATAGCTACAGAGGTTTTTTATGTACCTCGTACAGTATACACATGAACACTACACATAAGCCCACGCACATACCACGCCCAAAGTCATTCATATAATATATACTCGGTACTCGGTACACATTGTCTTGTTCCGATTCTATCTCAAATCACTTGGATTGGAAATGGCCCGGGCTAATAGATCCAATCGCTTTTAGCAGTAAACTAGAAAACTTGGGTAATCTTCAATGCTCATCATGCTCGTTGCTCACGCTCGTGCTTCATTGCCTAACCCCCATCGCATTTCTTTGCTACTACATCGTACTGTGGCTACGCTCCGCCTGCAATTGGAAACCAAGCATGCAATAAAGTAAGTAAGCAGGCAGTCAAACAATCAGGCTCTCCTTTACGTTTATCCATCATTCACAGCCTAGCTTCCACCCCGCCTCTCGTGACACTCTTCTTTATCCGAATCCGAATCCAAAAGGTTCGCTCAAGCTCCAGTCCCAGTCCCGGCTCCAGCTCAACTGTTCAGATACCGGGCCACCGCGCCTCTCAGCCGCCTCCCACCTTCACCGGCCACGTTGATCAGGTTCTCTAGGTCGTCTCCAGCCGTCAGGCCCAGTTTCCGAACAAAATCCTTGGCCACCGTCTCGATATCTCCGTATGCACCGTCGCCTTCGAGACCAGTAAGATCGTCCTCGGGACGTCCGAAATACGCGTTCGAGCTGATCGACGTGGCACCCTCGAAGCCCTGCAGGCGCGATTTCGCCTCAGCTTGCGCCTGGGGATCATAGCTGTTGCGGCCAAAGAACTCGTCGGATGAGATCGACTTTTGGGTGCCGAACTTGCTGCGGGCGTATTGCTCTTCCTCATCTGTAGAGCAAGCGACATTTTTAGTTGCAGAACAAGAGATAACAAAGGTGTGAAGGTAGACGGTAAGGAGGGAAGGTGACATAGGGGATGCTTTGAATCTCGAGGACGTCCTTACCGTCTGCTGCAGAGGCCTTAGTCGGGCCAACAGCACCGAATCCCAGTTTCTTTGGTGCTGGTGTGCTTGAGCTTGCCGCTCCTTTGCTTGGTCCGACCTGCCCGAAGCCCAAACGACCGACCCCCATTCCAAGTCTCTCAAGCTCACTCGGACTTCGCGCGTGGCTGGGATTGGACGCCGACCTAGTCGCCGTGTTGATAGGTGTCGGGGTCTCCTTGGGCGTCGCAGGCGAAGAGGCACCGAAACCGGAGGATTTGCTGGCCTTTGCGAGGTCTTCTGCCTTCTCTGCTTCAGGATCATAGCCCAGTTTCTCTATCCTTTCGGCCTCGGCTTTTGCCGCCTTTTCAGCTGCCTCAAAATCGATTTCCTCGCCCACAACCTTCTTTGCACCGAGTTTGTGTACCGGCTTCTTCCCACTGAGGACATTGGCGCGTCTGGCACCTGCACCTCCGGCAGCACTGGGGCCTTTGCGGATTGCGGAAGAAGAAGTTGTACGTATTGCAGCTGGGGCGGGAAGAGCAGCTTCAGCGTCTTTGACGGGGTCATCGGTCGAGTTGGCAGCCAAAGGTGAAGGAGATTTAGGCCGTGCTTGCGAGCCATTTGTACCATTTCCGGCCGATAGGAAAGGGGAGGCAGTACGTGAGATCACGGGGGGCGTGCCGCTTCGCGACGGCGGATTGCTAGGCCGCTTGATGGTTGGCTTGTCCCAGGATGAGAAGAAATCGTCTGCTGGTTCACCTGCGGGTGTAGAGGTACCGTCGGCGCCAGGGGTGGAGAGGGGGTCGTCGGTGATGACGACTTCGTCGGGGTATCTGTTGATATCTGTCAGGCCATGTGCGTACAGATGGAATTTGCAACAAGGGTGCCGTACTCTTGCGCGTCTCTTTCAGCCCTACGCTTAAGTTCTTCCTTGTATTTGTTCGCAGCATTGGACGTGTATTTGACCTTCGCGTCTTTGCTCGCCAGTGCCGCACTCCCACCGTGAGATTGGAAGAACTTTGTGGCAGACTCATTGCCTCCAACTTTCATAGTACGCAGTTGACTCCATTGCCAGACTAGTACACGTCAATATAATTCTTCTGTTGGGATGGCAAGCTCGCAGGTACCGTCCAAATTCGTCGATCTGACAAAAGAGATGTGGACACCCAGGTTCCTATGGTTGGAAGAGCAATCCAGACATAGATAGACGCCGAAAGGGACAGAAGACCAAGTTGGATTTTTCTGGCCACAGTCGAAACATATCTGCGAACGTATGTCAGCGGTCACGGAAGCCGTGGAAGTGTAGATTCGTAGATGTGGCCTCCTTGCAGGGCTACTGGACTGAGTACCTTGTTGGCCGGTTTGGCTTTCAGTTTCTCGAAGATCTTCTGCGATTGCGCCTTTGTTGCGCTCATCTTGACAGGACCCAATATGGAGGAGGAGATAGAGACGGAAACCGGGGATAGTGAGAGGCGTAGTGTTGACACAAGTTATTGACAGGAAATCTGGATCGCAGACATGCGCCGGGTTCAGGGCCCGTTCCCGCATTTACGGAACAGCAGACGCCACTAAGCGAATTCGGGACTTTGCAGCCTCGAGTTCAGATTAGGGGCAAAAGCATCTATTCTGCTCTAAGCATGGATTCCAACTCATGGTTGCTATACCTTTGGATCCACATGTAAAATGTCACAGTCCAGGCAGACCGCACCCATGAGTTCATTCATCCTGCGGACAAGGATGTGCGCGAAACCTGCGGCAGCAGATCGCGACGTCCAAGGTCGCGGCAGAAACGGTTCTCTCATATCAAAATTTACAGAGTGAGCATGAAGAGCCGTCATCACACTGGATGCTGAGTGTATCTCTTTCTCATGTCTTCCTGACTGGCGACCTAACCTGAAATTCTCGGCTGGAGGAGATTCCTTTCACCCCTCACCTAGTCCTCACTCTGTCCAGACGAGTCCTCCCCTGTCCAGTTTCCCTTTCCTTGCAGACGTTGTCGTAGACACCTCCACATCACCACCGCTCCAGATGACAATTTCCCTCTGGTCTGTTGTCCCTTCGAACGCGGAGACAGCGCCAACTGACTGAAGGCGTGGCTCACTGACCACACGAATGACGAATCACCCAGTGCCACCACGATGCCCACCCTGAAAGACCTTGTTTGCCATGTACAATGGGCAGATACTGGATCCGCATTCCCTGAATATGGGACAATCTACGGAGATGGTGTCGTTGAGACCTACATTGCCGTCCCTGGCCACCCTCAAGCCTTCACCATTCGACTCACCTCGCGGAAGTTCATTTACACAGGCTTAGCAATGGTTGTCTTCATTGACGGAGATTACCAGTGCAACAGGAACAGAGTCAACCTGCAGCCTGCAAAGGATGACGCACCTGATAACAGAACAAATATCGACTTCCTTGTAAGGCAGAAAGAGAAACCGATGGGTGATGGGACATATATGGGTCGCGAGTGGCGCTTCGATGATTGTAATCTTGGTGAGTCCCTCTACTGGGTCCGCGACGTCGAAGCTGACCCTCCTCTACTAGTCTCTCAAATCCCTGATGGCGTCGATCAAGGCCACTTTGACGAGCTTGGAACGATCGAGGTTCTGGTTATGCGATGCTCCAGCAATAATCGCGAGGACGGCCAATGTTCGACTACCTCTTCTGCTGAGCATAGCGGTATCATGAACGACGATGAGGATGCTAGAGAAGAACAACTCCTGGGAGGCGACTCTGGGGGCACATCAGATGCTGTGAAGATCGTTGTGGATGCCGAACCAACCCAAACTGAGGCACAGGATGCTTTCGGAGGGCTTTTTGGCCTATTCGATGGACCCGCCGACGGATGGTCTTCTTTCGCCGCGAACTCGGGCGATGCCCCGTCAGGTGGCTATTCTCGATGGCATTGGCGAGGACCTGGTGGTGAAACCGGTCCTTACGGGCCTCAGGAAGGATCACAGCATTCGCCGGATTATCGTGCAGCTCCCCATCATTACGGAGAGCCGCCGCGATCCAGGTACGACTATCACGACTCGCCCCCCTCATCAGCATATGCACACCCACTAAATTCGCCTCCACCACATATCAGACCAGAGAGACATGTTCATTTCGACTATGGCGATAGGGCAAGGCCACCATTGAATAGCTACAACGCAGGATACGACCACCAACCTCATCATACTTGGACCCGAGACGATCGGCCAGCATACTCCCAACCTCGTCCAAGTCATGGTCGTCCAGAATACCACAGACACCGTGACTCCCATCCGGACTATGCTGTTCCCCCTGGAGGCGGGCATTACATGTACAATGCTGATCGAAAAATCTACAGTCAATATCCCGATTCGAATCAGATTCACGGCAGCTTCCAGCAACATACTCCTATGGCCGGTCACTCTAGTCAACATTCATACTATCAACCACCCACTCAAGGGTTCAGTCATGAACATCACCAAGCACATGGTCCGCAGACATTTGGTCCTTCTCCAGCGAATTTGCCCGGTTCTGCTCCGTCGGTGATCCCATTTCCTCCTCTTCCCCCTAAGATACCGATTCAGCCCACAAATCTGCCTCCCATCCAGCCACAGCCTATTAACTACCCTGTTCCAATTTGGGTCCACCCACCAACAATGCCGGTTCCACCATTTCCAACTGCGATGCCGATCTATCCTCCCCTGAACAACGCACCACTATTCCAGACTCAGAAAATAGATGCCAGTAATGTCCCAAGCACCCAAAACGACAGCACAGTTGCTCTGGGTGGATTTCAAGCCGGATCAAATGGGGACAGCTCTCAGCAACAGGGAGGTGACAACGCCAACATTGTCGAGAACAACAACTCCAACACGGTTCAGACAAAGCCTGCGGAAGATCCTCTACAAAATACAAAAAAGAATAGCAATGATGACGGTTGGGCCACTTCTGGAAACAATAACTGGAGTAACGATGATGGGCGGGCAAATGGAGGTGTAGACGACAATGCAAGTAACAAGGCTGGTCAGAACTTGAGCGACGCCGGATCAAACGAGAACAACAACAACACCTTCAATAACGAATCCAGTGGCGACGACTTTGGGCAGAATTGGGGAGGAGACAACTCCGCCAATACTGGAACCGGTCAAGGCTGGGAAGACGAACCCACCAATAATGGGACTGGTCAAGGTTGGGAGAACGAGAACACCAACGTTGGAGGCAGCAGCTGGCAGAATGAACCCACCCAAAACAACACCGGGAACCAACAGAGCAAGAACGATGGTGGGTGGGCGAACGAGAATCAAAACACTGGGGGTGGCGGGAATACTCAAGCAGGCAATGGAAGCAACAATCCACAACATGGCTCGATCTCCAACAACACGCCAGCATCAGATGGAAATCCATTGAACAGCCGATCTCTGTATGGTCCTCACGGGGCGTACTACACCTCAAAAGCCAGTGCGCAAAATGCACCCCCTGCAGAAGCCGAGGAAGAACCCCGGTATGATGTCCCTCAAGCCATTGCGCAGTCCATTGGTGTTACGAAACAAGTGCAGCCAGGGAAAGGCTACCTGTACAACAAGAAGAGGTGTGTTCCTTACTACCTTGACTCTCTGGACGAGCCGTACGCTAGGTTCGTCTTCAAATACCGAACAAAAGAACAGCTCAAGGACGAGATCGGGGTCGAGATCACAGCCGAGCCAAGTCCAAACGAGGACATCAATGCTCTCGAGAACTTGGATAAGGCAGAGTTGATCCAGCTGGTGATTAGGGCAAAAGGGGCTCTGGGGGGCACGATACCCAGTCCTCCACCGAAAGTGACACCGACTTCCGTGAATAGCTTTGAGCAGGTTCCCGTCGACGCTCCAGATGTGGGTTTTCTCAGGTACAGCTTACCACGCATGCGCAATGCGTCGAACGTCGTGGGCCTTGGGATTGGCCTATCCCCGGCTCCAAACAATCAAAATAATGGGGGGAATGTCAGTCAAGGCAACAGCAACAGCAATGATAACAGCAATTGGAATAATGGTTCGAACAACGATTGGCAAACCGGGAACAGCCAGCAGAACACGAGCGGGAATAATGGTGGATCTCAGAACTGGCAAGAAAACAATCAATCGCAGCCCAACAACAGCGGAAACAACCAGAGTTGGGGGAACGGCGGTGGCAGCGGGAACAATAACAACAATCCTAACAATAGCGGCAACAATAATGGTGGTTGGAACAGCGCCTCCGCAGGTAACAAGAACGGCTGGGACGGGCAACAAGAAAAGCAGGCCAGCGCTGCGTCTCACCACGCAGGGAACTTCAACACCGCGCAGGGGACCTCTCGCCGCAGCTCAGCGATCAGTCCAAAGGGCCAGATCTCGGCTCAAGGATACGGAGGTCCCGCTGGACCCCCGCTGGGCGACTTGCTCGACTACGTCCTCAACAACCCGCAAGCAGCGGCGCGCATGGGCATGAGCGGCCCACCACCCCCTGCTCCCCCAACCGTTGCTTTCACGGGCGCCGGCACCGTCGGAGGTGGCCAGACGAAATTCGACATGAGCGCCAGTAGCGGCGCTGGTCCGCGGCCAGCAACGCCTACAGAACCTCCGCCGCCGTGCAGCCCTCTCAGCGTCCAGGATCAGGGAGGCTTTGGAACCGCGGGATGGGGCATGGAAGGGCCAAATCCAGCAGCGCCGTCGGGTGGTTGGTAAGGTACAGTGAGCTGGAGAGACGAAACACGTGAGGTGAGGCAGAGAATAAAGAAGGGGAAAGGGAACTGTTATTGTCAGGGTAAAAACAACGCCATAGACTCTTCGAGTTCAGTTTAGCCCGGATTGACTCCATGCCTTCTAGATTCAAGAGTGATACATGACATGTCGCAGCTCCCTTCTCTTCCGCTGGCTAAAACGAGGTATTATGACGGCTGCTGCACAGAAGACTGAAGAATGTATCGATCGCAAACGGCCAGAAAAAACTAAAGGACCGAGAAAGCTACCACTAGTGAGGGTCATGACTTTGCACCTTTCTCGTCCTTTTCGATCTCGTCCTTGTCGTCACCGACCACAAAGCCTCCGCCGAGTAGTATGGCCGGCTCGTGGATGTTATGATGTTCGTAGCTCAGGGTGCCGACACCGCCGGCCTCCATGATCATGGCCGTCTCGGTGAGCGGTCTGCCGATCCAGCGCACGGCAAAGGCGCGCAGGATGTGGCCGTGGCCGACGACCAGGACGTCGCCCGTGACGCCGGGCTGTTTGGGCTTCCCAATCACCTTGGAGTGGTATCGCTCGCGGATCTCGCGGATCAGGCTGTCGACCCGGTCCATGATGTCCTGGGGCGACTCACCACCGGGACAGCCGTCGCGCCAGATATCCCAGGGTCCCAGGCCCTGTTTGCGGCGCAGTTCGCGGATTTCAGCACTTGTAATGCCCTCGTAGTCGCCGTAGTCCCACTCGGCGATGCGCGGGTCGATCGTCACGTCCGCGTTCGTCTCGTGCGGTGGTGGTATTTCGTTTGTTGTCGTGGGCTTGGATGGTGTTTGCCAAGGGTACGGCTGGTGGCAGCCCAGATTGAGGAGTTCGAGGGTTTTTTGGGCGCGGTGGCGGGGGGAGACATAGCTATATTTTGAGAGGATTTTCTCAATGTCAGTCTTGACCTATTCTTCTCTGGTATACAAAGTACAAAGGAAGAGTGCGGTGGTTCGTGGTAGAGCGTGTGTGAGAGAGAGGCCCCTTACATGTGAACCAATTGCTTCGGCACAATCAACCTATCGTCCCCAACAAGAGCCTTCCCCGTGGCACGCACTCGCTTCTCTCCGTTCTTTGTCAAAGGTATATCTGTGGTGCCCGTGTGTTTCCCCGAGAGCGACCATTCCGTTTCGCCATGTCGAACGATGAAGCAGCGCGGGGTGGTCATTTTCTTCTTTCTCTGCTGAGAGCTCTTATCTCAGAGGAATTTGCGTAGGGCTTCTCGGCTAGGGAGAAGGCGGGCGATATCCAATGCGAGAAACAGAGAACACTACCAAAAGTCAGGGAAATTTGAGCAAGACCGCGCGGCAAGGGGTTGGGATATTACATTTGTTGGCCTCCGAGTAGCCCAAATAAGAGTAATCTCTTGCTTGATAAGGAACAAGTCAACGGGCGGTTGTTGTGTTTTTTTGGCACCCGCTTCAAATGGGGAATGGGAAACTTGAGTGAAGCTTGACTATGAGCTTGCGATTGTGATTGAGATTGCGACTTGAGACCGACACTGTGACGTATGTTATGTATCTATTGTCCAAGGCAGGTTACAAGCGGAACTGGATCTAGGAGCTAAGAGAGAATAGGAAATACTACCTCGTGGTACATACCTACTCAGCTTGGGTCTTCAGTCATCACTGCAATGTTTACGCAAGACAGATCCATTGAGGAGCGCTCGAGTATTTTCCCATAACAATTTCGCCAGTCATGGTGGGGTTGAGGTGATGGTGGGGTAGAGGAAGTACGGGTAATGAGTGCAGGGATGCGGCGTGATGGAGGGGTTGTTGGGCATTGGTGGCTAAAGCTGCAGCTAGCTAGGCAAGCTAGGCAAGCAGATAGCAGAGAGGCTTGGAGTTCCAGGGGTGGTCAAGGGCATCCAACAGCATCACCAACGTGGGCGGCGCCTGCGGCAAGAGGAGGTAATTAGGGGCCACCAAAAGAGCAAAAGAGCAAAAAGGGGGAGGGGCACAGGGGGCATCAAAGCCTGGCAGGCATTACCAGGGACAAGAGGTGTTGACTCATCAATGCTTATCACAGCAAACACCAACAACGCCTCACACTGACACCTGGTTGACCAACCCGCCAACATTCATTCAATTGATACATTTCATCACGGTGATGGAATCCCGGAAATCTCATTTTTGTAGTTATCAACATTCCTCCGTCACTGCATCTACCCTGGTAGGTAGGTACGTGGCTCGCTATATACTGACTGCTCGACAAAACCCGCTCACAAGCTAAGGAGAAACAACAAAGCGAATGTCCATCTCAAACCCCCCATTATCTAGATGATCATATACACATCCTTCTTGCGACTCCCTTCTGCTTGCAGCCGAGCTCTGTGCCGAAGCATCTCCCAGTCAACATACCCGACCAACTCCCAAACTCGCCAGTACTCCAGACATGTCTGAAGGAAACACATCACCCTTTTGTTCTTCCCCCCAAATCTGAGGTTTCAGTGAAAAAAAGCTGCTGAGTTTTCGTGGTCTCATTCTAGAATCACCATAGGAATCAGTCCCATCTCCATAGACTCGTCGATCGGACTCAAGTCGGCCATATCTTCAACCGCCACCGTGATCTCGGCCCTTTCAACCCGCTTGGATTTGTGTGGCCTCGGTTTCCTCGCCCATCCGATCAACACTTTCCAACCGGAACCGTGCTCCTTGCCTTCTTCGATCACCTCGTCCACGCCCTCGAGCCACCGGCTCTGTTCTCTTCCCGACTCTGCCCGCACCTTGACCAACCACTCCTCCCACATGCGAGCCCCGAGGAGGCCAGTCAGGTCTGCGACATCCTGTGTACTGCCCACGGGGCCTTGTACGGCCTCTACGTCCATGTATTGCCTGACGATCTTGCTGATGGTCGACACTTCACTGATTGGCCGCGGCGCGGGGACAAACGGCTTGCCCCCTTGTCGCCATGACTGCCAGCCTCCACTGTATCCATAGGGTTGCTCTTCTGTCTCCTTGGGCGGCCTTCGCCCCATCGGCATGAACATCCAAGCTCGTTTGACGCCGATGAAGCCTTCTTTCTTCAGGCGTCGGAGCCAACTTCGAGCGGCTTCGCGTTCATACCCGCGCCGGTGCAATTCAAACCCGAATTCCACCGACATGGTCTCCGCCCGGGGCCCTGCGTGTGCAATGGTCGAATCCATGATCATGTAGTCGAGGTACCCACCTGGTTTCAGCACCCGCATACACTCCCGAAGTGTCAGATCCCACTCGTCAATCTCAGGCACCCCCGGTACCGGATTGTTCTTGAGAAGGACGTGCAGTGACCGCGCCGAGATGACATCGAAGTGTCCGCCGCGGAAAGGTAGCTGCCAGAGGTGCGGGACGGAGATGGTGCGGTGGTTTGCTGGGGCTTCAGGTTTCGCCATGGCCGGTGGCCGTTGAGACCGTGCCTGTTCCTTGGTGATGACAGTGTAGATTTTGACATTTGGCCACTCCAGAGCTGCGTTCCAGGCCCACGACGCCGAAGCGGTACCGCCAATGTCGAGAATGCGGAGTCGTTTGCTTCCCACGCACGCAGGATCATCTAAAGGAACAGTGGCTTTGGTTTTCAACCTTTGACAGGCAGCCGCAGATGCAAGCAAACGGCCGTGGAACATGGCTCTTAGGGCGTCAATCTGCCAATTCGACGGCTCGATCGACGCAACGGCAAGCTGTTCCCGTTCGGCCGTCTGATAGGCGATTTGTTCGACGGTACGCTCGAACACGCCCGTCTGTCGAGGATTTTGGCTGAACGGACCAGAATACTTTGGACGTGCTGGGTCGACCAATGTGTGCTGGCCGAGGAGGTTCTTGATGTGCCTTTCCGGAAGAGCAATCCGGAGAGCCTGGATCGCGTCAAGGCGGGATGTCGAGTGGATGAATGCATCCCGACGTTTACGGACAGCGACGAGATGCTGGAACGCCGCGAGAAAGATGGGTTCCTTTGTTTCGGCTTCGCTGTCGGGACTGCCCTTCTCTGGCCAGGTCTCCACCTCCACCACCACTGACGTGTCTATCGTGGCTTTCTCCGCGAACATTACGGTACGACGGACGCCCTGGACGGCCTTGATGTCCTTGCCATCGGGATGTTCGGCTTTGTCGGAGAGCTCCTCGTTAGGGTCAGAGTCCAGGATCGCGGACAAGTAGCCCGTTTGGGCGGCGAGCCAGGATCCCGTCCGGTCGAGATTCTGGCCGGCCGTCTTTTTCAGTTCGTCGTAGTACTTTTCGTCGTATTCATAGTTTACGGTCACCACTTCAGATGCCTTAGAGGGGCTTCCAGCACCGACAACAGTGGCAGGGCCGTAGAGATCGTCATCCTCGGACTGGGACTGCTGGCTCTTACGTTTCCCCACCACCGCCAGATCAAAGGTGGCCTGCTTCGCGGTCGGCGGGCCTTCGGTCATATTTGTGTCGTCGACCGTCAGAACCGTCTCGACGACGTTGTCCTTTGACCGACCCTCCCATGGCCGATTGTAAAACATCTCTGCGGTGGCGGTGCTGGGCACGCTCGGTGCCTTGGACTTGGAAATGCACCAGGTATGTCGCGAACCATTCTGCAGGGAGGAAAAGAAGCCGCCCGGTGAGGGGATACTCAGCTGCGAAAAGCTGTAGTCGGAGATGGGGGTCTCGCCGTCGGCGCTGCGTGGTCGACTGATGGGCTCCGGGTCAATGCGCTCGCGCATTTCCTGTCGTCGACCCCCCGACCTCTTGGACGGGCGAGAGCTGCCAGAACTGCTCGACCCGTCGTCCCTGCTTTTCTGGCTCGCGAGCATTTGGAGGAGCTGCAGAGCCTCGGGCGGCAGTCTCACGCCCACGTCGGAGCCATTGGACGGCGGCTTGTCCTCGAACTTCTTGAGCTCATCGATCGTGGGCATCAGAGGCGACAGGTCCTGTGGGGTGGCCCCCGGCACCGTCGGGAAACTGACAATCATCTCGGTGAATGCCGCCGGCGACGCGAGATTGCCGAAGGAATTGTTGTCCGAGTGCGCCTCCGCCGGTGACAGAATCACGCTGTGGCCATTATCAAGAGCAATCTCGAGAGGCTGGGACTCGAGACTGCTGGGCGGCGGACCTCCCCAGGTGTCCCCCTCCACGACCTCGAGTTGTCTCATGTCCGGCGTGACGGGAGCGCTGGTCTCGTTGTTGCACGGCGAATCCGAGATCGAACTGTTGCTGTCCCCGAGCGACGGCGGGGCATTAATCGCTGGGACATCTCTGGGAAGCGCCGACAGTGCCCTGGGCGACAGCCGGATTTTCGTGGCAGGAGACATGCCAAAAGTGATCTCCTTGATCGGACTCGCGTCCATCGAGCCCCAAGAGTCTCTGGGTATGATCAGAGCAGGGTAGCGGTTGCGGCTGGATTTGTCGCTGGCAAAGCTGTTGCGACTGGATCCCGAGGCAAAGCTGGTCGGGTCGCTGGCCAAGGACGGGCAGTCATCACTGAAGACCGTGCCTGAGTCGCTACCCACCAGAGAGCTTCGGGCCGAGTCTCGTCGACAGCCTGAGCCAGCGCTGCTGGAAGGAGAGGGTTCACAGGAAGAGATGGGCGAGGACGGAAAGGTCGATTTGGCGAGTGAGCTCTTGCGGGCACCGGTTGTAAAGAGAGCCGGATTCCATGCTGCAGGACGGCCGATGACTGTCGAATCACTTCCATCCCCCTCACTGTCGCTTTTCACCCCTTGGCTTGCGTCTTCCTTTTCCTCGAGAATGGTATTAAGCTGCCGACCACGGCCCAGCCGCGGTGGAGATTGGTAGGTGGTCGATGGTAAGAGGCTCATGCTTGTAAAGAACCAGCCTTTCACAAGTCTATTAACTATTGTCGGTCGATCGATCGGGGTCGTGGTATATTCGTGTCAAACGCCCATCGGCTTTGTCCGCGCCCGCTCAGCAAAAAAAAAAAGCGTGAGATCTTGGTTGTTTGGGTGTGGTCGAAGAAACTACTGTGTGTTATTAATAGCGGTAAAACGGGCGCCGGTCAACGGTCGCGCGTTGGATACATGGGCGTTCCAGGTTTTGTTGAAGAATTTGGCTAACGAGAGAAAGCTGACGGCGACCAGCGAACTTCAGCGGCGACGAGGTTTCGGAGGGGAAAATAAGGTGAGGAGGGGAAGGAGGGAAAGGAAGGTACAAAGGAAAAGAGAAGAGCTACTTGGTGGTGGTAAAGAGAGAACGGTGCAAGCGCCTGTGAGGACGGGCATTGGCGTCTCGCTCGAGACCCTGTGGGAGAATTGATGCGGATGTGTGGCAATGTCACGCACTCTTTTACAGATTGGGACATGGACATATCGACCCGGTGTCGATTGGTTCTGGCCGCCGTGGACGAGGCCGACAAGCCAGAAAGGGCATAGCCGGGGTGTTTGGGGAAGACGTGCAGGCCAATACCACGGCACGGAGAGGCTGCAGCCAGCGAGACGCGCAGGAAAATAGCATCAAAGGCGGAGATCGATAGTGCTGAGACGTGTTGGCAGGACGTTGGAGGTTGAAGGTGGACGACGACACATGGTTGGTAGAGGCAGCATTTCCTGCAGAATGAGGGGAACAAGCGTGATTGGCCACACGGAGCTGGAGTGGGCCTAGGCTGGGCGGTTACAGACGGCGCTATACCCAAAGGAGATCCCTTCTATTTATGGCACTTTTCTATTCATCGAGATGCCCCGTGGGAAGCCCATACTGCCCAAAGACGATTCTTGATGGTCCTGAAGAAACCGGGATCCTGGGATCTGGGTTGCCAAGTCAATGGTTCTCCAGGGAATCAATTTTGACTTCTTCCCAGTTTGGCCCCCATCCACCACGGGCCTGCTTCTGGGCCAACGGTCCTTCAAGCCTTATTCCGACAATCATAACACACCTCGTGTATGAGGCTGAGGTCGTAGTATGCCAGATTAATCCCCAAGCCATTCGGGAGGGAATGGCGAATGAGTTATATCATTGCTTGTACATGGTTACCCCTCGCCCAGCTCGATCCTTTCATCTCGCGGACAGCGCCACACAGACACAATACTGTGATTCCGGGCGTAACGCCGTGTTGTGAGATCCTGGAAAGTACAACCCGTCTGGGAACAGAAAACGTGGCCTGTGATCGGCCCATCACGGTGGCGAGACTTGCTGGGTATGTCGCCATCTTCCTTGCGTCCCCGTCAGGAGATCCTGGATAAGACCAGAGGTCTAGAAGGTTAATTTGGGATACCATTATTTGATCTGGTTTTGTAGCCTCTTTCCTTGAAAGCATCTGTCTCAGACTAACAGAGGGGATTCATATCCTCAAGCTCGGCCCGACTACAACATAGTCAAGGAGAAACTGACTGCACAGGGTCACTACGTTACCACCGAGAGACATAGTCACATTTGGCTAACGAAAGAGGAAGAGATGGTCACAGTGACCGAGGCTGGTGGCGAGAGCCTTCCAAGTATGTGTTCATAGAGTGTCCTAGAGTCTTGACTCTCGGCTGTTGAAGGGCGGGCTGTGCCTTCGGGGGCCCCCCCTGAAGTGGTCCAGGTGGGTACCCCCGTCCAATGAGTGACACTCCTTAATCAGCTTGACGACAATCCATCTTTCTCTATCCAAGTGCTTTCAATACGGCGGTACTGTTGGCTACAAATCCTGCAAAAACTGTCAGCTTCCATTCAACCCAACTTTCGAGGATGGGGGACCTACCATATCCATCAGCATTGTACCGGCACATCTGTTGGGCGAAAGGGGGGCTTGTTGTCTGAGAGAGATCGTCGACGTAGATCACATCATAGCCTATCCATGGTCAAATGCTTTGGCTCTGAACCAGAGGCACGAAGAGAGGTTTTCAATGTTTTCTTACCCTTGAAGAAGGCATCCACCAAGGTAGACCAGACGCACTGATCGGCATTGACGCCGCCGAAGAACAGCGTCGACACTTCGTTTTCTTGGAGCCAGAGGCCGAAGGGCGTCTGTGGTCCCCACAGCCCGGACAGACGGTTCTTGTTGAAGACCAAATCGGTGCCGGCTGCGACGCCTTCGTCCTTCATGGTTCCCAGCACGCCGTATGGCTCGGCGTTCCAAGATCCGCGCATCAGCAGGCGGCCAACCTCAATCGTCGTGCCGTTCTCCTTGATGGTGCCCATGTCGCTGCCGAAGGTGTCGTTGGCGAGATCTGAGCCGCCGCTGAAGGAAGACTTGAACGACGGGGGGATCGTCAGCAGGTCGTACTCGGTGAGTCCCCAGTTCACCCAGAGGATCTTCATGTCGTGCTTGCGGAACCCGTTGATCATGTTGACGGTTGGCTGGACGGCACCGCGGCCATTTTTTGCGCCGGGGGACAGATCAGGGTGAAGGAAGAAGTTTTGCATGTCGATGATGACCAGGCCGGTGCGGTTTGGCTCGATCTTGATGGAAGCCCGGTCGCCCATCATCGGCAACACCTTTGGCGACGTGACCGGAGAGCGGTCGCTGCGGGTCAGGTCAAAGGTTCCATTGGGCAACTTTTTCCAGTAGTTGTAGTAGCTCCCCAGGGTGGATGTGGCTTGTTCGAAGCCGTCGCCGACCAAGGCGTATGCCTGACGCTCCTCCAACGCAGCCGGGCTGGCCGCACTCAAAGAGCTAGCGACGAGAGCAGAGACAACCAAGTGCAAGGGAGAGATGATCATTTTTGCGATACCCATATTGAAAAAGACCTCGGCAAGGCTGGATAATGAAGTTACTCGGATACTTTCCAAACAACATGCCACGAAAAAGCAACCACTCCATCCTCGATGAGCTTTATACCTTTACAATTTCCATCATCTGGCTCAATCTCTACTGCGGCAGTTGAATGCCGAACGACGCAGCGGAGATGTGCATTTCTTTCAACGTTATTCACCCAGCATGAAGCCTTGGGACAAGACGAGAGAGAGATATGGCTATAGCCCAAATAGGAAGGCCGGGACACTTTGATAAGCAACCCGCCGGATTGTCGACAAAGCATACATAATACATTTATTTTATTACTCCGAGATCTCAAGGGGAACAACATATTTTTCCCCCGCACGAGTTCCAACCCCAACCACACAGGCACACTCATCCCTTATCTTTGGCCTAGCTAAGTCAGTCCTCGTATTGAAATTGTGCTCTGGGTAATTCGAGGCAGAACGAGGTTTGATGAGTCAAGAATCTTGGCCAGCTTTGCCTCTTCCCGAGAAACCCGAGACAGGAAAGAGAGAGTCGTTTGATAAAGCGCGGATCTCCATCTGGAGAAATGCTGAGTGTGAAAGGGTAAACGGCTGGTCGGGACATGGTCCGTCTACGCTGTTTTGGCGAAAATGACATTTTTCGGGTCCGTGGTGTGAGTTATGTGTGATGCCCGTGATGGTGCTCCGTAGGGATGTGACGGATATCCCGATCGACATATCAGAGCCCAGTCACTCGCGGGCCTATTCCGATCAGTTAAATGGCACCTTGGCACGTTTGAACATGGGAAAGAAGCCTTCCCCGATCTAGCTGAGCAGTGCTTGATGGCGACGAGGTGGTTGTGGTGGTGGTGGTGGTGGTGCCGTCACGAAGAGAAAAATGGTAGGAACAAACACCAGAGAGATATTGAATCTCAACCGCAAGTGGGAGGGCAAAAGGGTATCAGTCGAATTCCACGTTGTCTGTGAAGCCTTTTGGTCAGAATGGGTGGTGAGCGGCAGAATTCAATACCAGACAGACCCGTCTGCCTCACAACTGCTTCACCCTGCTTCACCCACTGTCTTTCACTACCGCAATGATGACGAGGAGCTATCAGTCACCAGCTTCTCGTCTCCTACATATTCCATCAGACACTTCTTCTCCCTACTAGACTGGGTCCCTCTTTCAACCAGAGCGATACCATCAAGTTGAACCGTACACGATGATTTTTCATACTATCCTTTCGGTCTTGCTCATTCTGCTTCTCCCTGCCGCGTCTGCTAAATGTTGTCGGGAGGATATAGGAGGTGACTGTGGTGATAATTCGCTGGGAACCCCCTGCTGCGGATACAAACCGTGCAACGCCTTTTGTTGTTCTTGTAAAGGAGGTAAGCAAGTTCTCGCAACCTTGGTGCGACCTTTACCCTGGGCCAGTCTATACTACTTGACTATCTGACACAACGCGATGTATACATGCACTGACACGTTTCCTTCAGTTTCGGTCATCCGGGAGATCATCGACCAAGGCGACATAGAATGGACATCTATCATCACTGCTCCCTACGACTGGGCGCACTCGACTTTTGAACAGTGGACCTGCCGTGCCAGCCACATCACAACGTGGTATCCACCTCCAACGAAACGCGCCCTTCCTGAAGACTCGGCTACAACAATATTCAGCTCCGGCAAGCCTCTGGCCACAGTCACAAAGAAGCCTCAGCCGACCTTGACGCCTGCGTTCCGACACGCTACGCGCGACCAGGAAGCACTCGCCGAGTTGGAGGAGACATTCGACTCTGTGAGCAAGGGTAAAAAGAATAATGGCACAAGCATCATCACCCTGGACCAGTACTTGGGCTTCTTCAACGTTGCGGATAGTGGAACAGAGACTGATTTTGGCAAACATGTCGAAGCCAAGTTTCGAGCTCATGACAGGGACGGTGATGGTTTACTGACGATGGAGGAGGCGCAGCTACTCTGTGATTCTGATGGATGCTATTGAATTCAAGCCCAGAGCACGGTCTCTCTGAGCAGCGCCTACCGAGTCTCGTCCTTTCATTACTCAGGCATTTGTTGTTGGTTGGGAGACAAACAGAGGAGAGCAAGGCTGCGCAGGAAAGATGATTGACTATTGGTCAGCCTCGCAGAGAGATCGGAATATTAGTTGATCCGTCGGGCACCAATGCCAAGCACAAGCACGTGCATCGTTACCCCAAGCTTGATCTTCAGCTTCTTTGGAGCCGGTCACCAGAGCGAGACGAGCAATGACAAAGTCAGCCTCGAAGCAGCTACCCGGAACATTTTCTCTGTTTGGAATGAAGTCATGCCAGGTGTATATGTTTCTTCCCGTAGTTTCCTTTTGATCATCTTCAGTGACATTTTCCCTTCCTCGTCTCTGTCAATTCTACTAGCTTTTCTCCTTAATGCCTTGGCTCTCTTAGCTAACTTTCAGTCCTCCATCTTACCATTTTCCTCTGCTCTTTGTAGACGTCCTCGTCAATTCGTCATGGATCTAGATTCAGATGATACGTGGTCGGACACCTCTGAGGAGGACGAATCCCAGCCTAACCCGCCATTTGTGTCTCGCGCCTATCAAATTGAGATGTTCAACCACAGTATGAGAGGAAACATTATTGCTGTTGTAAGGCTCTTCATTCCATCCCAGCGCTGATACTCTATTGAAGATCTACTGACAATGGTACAGATGGGCACTGGGAGTGGGAAAACACAAATGTGGGAGCTGACCTTCTTCCATCACGGTATCAGACACATGAACACTTGGCTATGCGGATACTGATCTTTGGGGTCTGCCATTAGTGCCAAGCTGAGAATAGAAGCGGAGCTGGAACGTTCCCCAGGCAAGGTCTGCGTATTTCACATGTCCTATAACCTCTCCTTACTCACCGGTCCCCTCCAGTTGATATGGTTTACCGCGCCGAGCGTGGTCCTAGCGTATCAGCAGTACCGTTTCCTTTCCCAACAGCTGCCGGCCTTCCAGTTCAGACTCATCACCGGCGCGGACACCCCCGAAAAGTGGACGTCCAAGCAGGTTTGGGACCAGGTCCTCCATAACATCCAGGTCGTTGTTTCTACCCCCGCCGTCCTCTTCAACGCCCTCAATCAAGGATTCGTGTCATCACTGGCCGCCATTTCATTGCTTGTTTTCGACGAAGCCCACCACGGGATCAAGAACTCCCAGCAGAACGAAATCATGAGAGTTCATTACCACCCCCACAATAAGCCCGGGTCAGGGGTCGAACTGCCTCATATACTTGGCCTGTCTGCAAGTCCAATCACGGGGAGCAGAATGCAAGAGAAAGATGTGTTGGAGAGGAATCTCAATGCCGTTTGCAGGAGTCCGTTGCAGCAGCTGGATGAATACACAGCTTTCCTGACCATGCCAGAACTGATAAGATTGACATATGGTACCGCTGAGCAACGTCCTTCTGAATACTATCTGGCGTTACGAAGCGTTGTCTCTGCCATCCGTTTAGATGATGACCCGATTGTCAAGACTCTCCGCAACAGAAGCGATGATCTCGAAGCGCAGACCCAGCTCGAGAAGATCTTCAGAAGGAATGGTACGCCGGCCATTAAAGAACTACAGAAATTTCAACGGTCGAGCACAGGCATACAGGAGACTCTGGGAAACTGGGCTTGTGACATGTTCATCAAGAATTGCACTGGGAAGGTGGAGATGAAAGAGTTGCACACGATTGACCGTCCGATCTCCGATTCATCTCCTTCTCAGAACTACCGGTTCATCAAATCCTGCCTTCGGCCTCTTCATGAGCAGATACTGTCGGGGAGCTTGACCATGTCTACGGAAGACAGCATTTCACCAAAGGTCCGGGTTCTCCTCGACTTCCTCCAAAAGAAGCATCGCGCAGATCTTAGATGTCTTGTATTTGTGAAAGAAAGGCATGCAGCTTGGTGTCTCACTGAGATTCTCAACAATCACCCGCTCACCAAAGGCTCCTATGAAGCATTTTCCTTTGTCGGACTGAGTGATCCATCGTATAAGGGAGCATTTGATTTCACAAACCTAAACCGTCAACTTGACAACCTCGAGAGATTCCGAAGAGGCCAGCTCAATATCTGTGTGGCAACTGCGGTGCTTGAAGAAGGTGTCGATGTGCCCGCGATGAACCTTGTGATATGTTTCGATGAACGACCGACCTTTCGAAGTTTCGTCCAAAGCCGTGGCAGAGCCCGGCAGAGCAATTCAAGATTCGTCATCCTCCAAGACAACGCTGTCAAGGTGCAAAAATGGCAGGCCCTAGAGAAAGAAATGGAGCAGGAATGTCAGAATACTCTTCGGGAGTTTGAAGAGCGGCAGCGTATCGAGAGCATGGATGAATCCGAGTCGGAAATTTTCAGGGTTGCGTCTACAGGGTAAGTTATAAGCCGGCGTTTTATCCCCTTCCCTTGGGAATTAGCACCCTGTTTTGAGGCCAGTCTACTCACGAACATAGTGCCACATTGACATATAGCGGAGCGAGACAACTCCTGAGTCGATTTTGCGCCAAGCTACCCCGGACCGACGAGTGCGAGCAATCAAGTCCGATATTCTACCTTGAGGGCGAACCTGGCGTCGAGTTAGTGGCGAAAGTAGTCTTGCCGGATACTCTTCCTCCGAGCTTGCGCCAGGCAGAGTCAAAGTTTACCTGGCGAACAGAAAGAAGGGCCAAGCAAGACGCGGCCTTCCAGGCTTATCTGGCGCTCTACCACGCCGGAGTTGTGACAGAGTATCTGTTGCCTCCAGAATGGCCCAAGAAAGAAGACCCCGACGGTTCAATCGAAAAACGAGACCGCGAGTACGACGTACAGAACCAACACGACCCCTGGCCAACACTTATGAAACAATGGGCGACCACAGGCCGAGTTTACACCCACCGTTTACAGGTTGAGGCTGTGGATTGTGACTATCCTGCCATGCTTCTACTCCTCCCCCAACAACTCCCCAGTCTCTCTTTTCCCCTTTTTACGGCGCCATCCAGCAGGATACAAGTGAGTGTGAGTGCCGGACAGGAGGCACACGATTTCCCCACAGACCTGGGCCGGGACATAAGTTATCTTTTCCTGGACACCATCCTTGGAAGAAGACTATGTGGTCTCGACAAGCAACAACTGCCGTTCCTTCTCGTTCCCGACCTGGACTTACCATCGATTCGAGAGTGGTATCGGACGGCGTCTCGCACCATAGCACTGACAGACTTTCTCGAGACGCGTTCTGACTTCCATAAACAATATCTTGTGCAGCGTAAGCGTGATGTTCCTTGCATTTGGCAGCCCGTCACACGACGGGACCGCGGCGGCCGATATGAACCGCAGCTCGAGACAGTGGACGGCATTACCACAATCGTCGGAACCAAGCTTCCCCGGAAGCTGGACTATCTGATACCCACACGAGATGATTCAGTAACATGCTCTGCTACGCGCAAACTCTTACCAGTAGATGAATGTTCTATTTTGGGATTATCCGTGGAATACGGTCGGCTCATACTGTTCATACCATCGATCACGCACATGCTCGAGGTTGCTCTGCGGACGGTGGAAGCCTGTAAAGGACCGTTAGTTAGCCTTGGCTTTGACAGCATTGATCTCGTGTCTGAAGCAATCACGACCCCAGCCGCGGGGAGTCGAAACTATCAGCGCCTCGAGTTCCTCGGTGACGCCTTACTCAAGTTCTACTCCTCACTCCAAGTTTTTGTCGATAATCCAAACCACCCAGAGAGCTACCTTACTCTAGACCGGACCAAGATCATCAATAATGCACGGCTGCAAAGAACAACCCGCGCCCTGGGACTGGATCAATACATCACTCGGAAGCCATTCGCCGGCAAGCAGTGGTCCATTGGCGTCAGCGATCCGCAAGTACAGGCCCAAAAGCTGCCCGAGAGTCGGGTGTCGTCCAAAACATTGGCAGACGTGGTCGAAGCGGTAATCGGAGCTGCGAGTCTTTCCGGCGTTGGGCCAGGAGACAAGGATGCAAAGGTCCTTTCGGCACTCAGGCTGTTCGTTGAAGAGATCTCATGGAAGCCCTTGTTGGGGAACATTGCCCAATTCGAGCTTCCCAAAACATCTTTGAGCCATAAAGCCGGGGCGTTGCAGTCGGTCGAGTCCTTGATCGGCTACTCGTTCGGGTGTCATGCTCTCCTGGCACAGGCCCTGACTCAGTCTAGTCTTGGAGGCGATGCTCTCTCGTCGTACGACCGACTTGAGTTCCTAGGTGACGCTATCCTCGACCAGATTGTGAACGCGAAGCTTTTTCACAGTTCTCTCCAACTTGACCCTAGGGAGATGACTCTGCGACACCACGCCCTCGTCAACCATGCAACGTTGGCGTTCTTCGCTCTCCAAACTTCAACTGCCCGCCGCACATTTGATGTGCAGATGGATGTTGGCACAGAACAGTCTGTGAGTGTGGAGAAGACTGAGACGGTGTACCTGCCCGACCACATTCGACGGACTGGCACTCCTGCAGCGCCATTGCAGCGACGAGCCACGTTGGCTGCCTACGAGGACGTTCGCTCTTCGATTCTTGAGAGCTTTGCCAAGGGCAAGACGTTCCCCTGGAGCGAGCTCCTCCACGTCGGGGCCCCGAAACGCTACTCGGACATTGTCGAGTCAATCCTCGCCGCCGTGTTCCTCGATTCTCAGGGCGACCTGACGGCCTGTGAAGCGGTGCTCGAGAAGATGGGGTACATGGCGCTGGTGCGCCGCCTCGCCACGGATAAGGACATCGATGTGTATCATCCCGAGGAGCTCTTCTCCCAACTTGCAGGCAAGTATGATCTTGTGGCGCAGCAGAGGACGATCAAGATCCAGACCAACGAAGACTCGGGGAGGAGAAGTTGGCGGTGTAAAGTCATGTGTGAGGGGGAGAGAATCGCCTTCTTCAAAGGCGCGACCTCTAAAGAGGAAGCGCAGTGTCGGGCGGTGGAGAAGGCGTTGGAAGTGGCACGCCGCAAGGGGTGGAAGGAGCCTGTCAAGCCGCAGTCCGACCGGGACGGCGAGAACCACGCAGCTGGACACCACGACGCCGAGGACGATTGAGGGGATGAGCATGTTTGAGAGCTCAATGGAGAACGAGTCTCAGTAACTGCAAACTGGCAGCTTGGCCATGCATGTCCCTCGTACCTAGCCAGGTAAGTGCAGCACAAGCGAGAGAAGGAGCATGACGTTCATCCAGCCGTCCAATCACCTTTGTATGAACATGATATCAAACTGCTAGGTTCAATGGAATACACTACCAAGCACGCGTGTGTTCATGTGTGCATGAATGTGCGTAATCACCCCTGAATGGTACCTATGTAGGTTACGTCTTATTTGATGACGATGATGTCGAGGTCGATGTCGGTGTCGAGGCTGACCTTGAGCTTGAGCTTGAGCTTGAGGTTATACGATGATGGGTTGTACGAAACAAGGTAGTTATACATGTACTCGATTCTTTCCGTGATTTCATCATTCCAAAGGGAAACAAGTAAAATCCTGGTCTGAGCTGGTCCCCGTCTGGACATGGACCCTGGTAAGTCCATGACTAGACCACCGAGTTGACGTCCTCTGTACATCGTACAGATAGATATCTGTATCTTCCACCACCTTGGATTTCCACAACCCCTTTTTCTTTTCCTTTCTTTTCTTTCCTTTCGTCTCTTTGACCCATCAGAATCCCCAGCTTGAAACGGGATCGAACCACAGCAATGACCCAAACGACGGACCGCCAAAGCACCAGTAAACGCACCACCCAGTAAAACGCCACTCCTTGTGCGCCGAGCTTGACCGAACCCAATCTCAGAAACTCCGTTTTTGGTCTGAATAGCGTCATCATACACATCCGTACCCACATACAAGCAAGAATGGGGCATTCTCTCGAAGAGGGACGGGAGAGGGGGAGGGGGGAGAGAGTATTCCGAGTTCCGAGTATACACCTGCCTACCTGCCTACCTGCCTGCCACGGCAAGGTGTAATAAGCCTGCTCGCACCGTAGCGGTTTGCACGTCGGTATGTAGGTAGGTATGGACATATCGAGATAGATGGAAAGCGTCGGAGGTAAGTTTTGTGATCAATGACCTTTGAACCGGCCCGGTGTATCTCTTGCCGTCACCCTTCTCCTTCGATCTCGCCCTCATTCGCAGAATTGCCCCTTTTAAAATCTCCATTTCCATTTCCATTTTCATTTCCACGTCCGCCCGCCTCAAAAGTCCATCCCGACGAGGTACCCCTCAAAAACGCGCATAAACTTTGCGACAAAGGCCTCGAGGTGGAAGATGGGCTTGCTGCCCAGGCGGACGCGGTGCTCGTAAAAGGCGGCCCACTTGACAACCTCGGCCTTGAGGTCGTCGGCGACTTCGGGCTGGGCGACGAGTTTCCAGGTCAGGGTCTTGAGGATGAGGGTGGCGGGGATGCAGTGGGTGAGGAGGTCGTAGAGCTTGGCGCGCGTGGCGAGGATCATCTGCGGCGTGCGCTCGCGGACGACGTCGCGCGCGACCTGCTCGATCAGCAGCTCCCAGTCGGGGGGTGGGATGGCCGTCTTGTCGCTCGGCTCCGGGTGTTGGGCGTAGACGGCCTCGAACATGAGCAGCGCCTTGCGCAGGTTGCGGCCCGACTCGCGCGCGATCCGCTCGTTGAGCGCCGGCACCACCTTCCAGTTCTCCTTCTTGCCGGCCTTGATCAGGGCTTCGCAGATTTCCGCCTCCGTCGGCGCCGCCACCCGTACGAGCAGCGTCCGACTGCGGATCGGCGCGATGATGCCCGCCGTGCTGTTGGCCACCAGGATCAGCCGCACGTTGGCGCTGTACTTCTCCATGGTCCGCCTCAGCGCCGCCTGCGCGTCGCGACTCAGCCCGTCCGCCTCGTTGATCACCACCACCTTGAACCGCTGTTTCGCCCCGAGGTCGATCTGCTGCGTCTGCGCCACCTCCTTGAGCAAATCCTGAATCACCACGCGATCGTACGTTCCCACATCACTCGGCGTGATTTCGAGGTGGTACACCGAGGACACGATGTTGAACTCGAGCTTGCGGTTTGAGCTGGTCGTGAACATGCGGGCGTCGATCTTGATCTTTTCCGCCCCGCTACCGTACAGCGCCCGCAGCGTCGCGAGGACCCGTGTCTTTTTGCCCGCGCCCGACGGGCCGTAGAAGAGGAGATGGGGGAAATCGGCAGAAGAGGCCTGTCGCGTAGAGTCAGCACTCGCATTTCTCCTAAGCACCAGCTAGTGTTTTCATCGCTGCGCGGGGGGCCAGTAATACCAAGGCAGCTAATCGCTCCGAGAGGTCTTTGTGGTATGTGAGCGCATCGAGGGATCGAGGACGGAGTTTATCCACCAGAAGCGCCATGGCTGCTGCTGCTGGATGATTGATGTAGTGTAGACAGCTGAATGAACGTGGTGGCCTAGATTCGTAGCGGTGATGGTGATGGTGTTGGTTGCTGAATGTGATTTCTCAAAATTATGCGAGACGCGTCTCGGCGTCTAAGAACGCGTAAAGTGGTTTATCGATATGACGTCGCTGACTCCTGCCAAGGACAAGATCAAAACTACATTCGAGGTGAGACAAATAGTTTTTATCAACGGCCATGACCGCCACGATATATTTGCAGTTGACTCTCGGTTACGACGTAGACAAAATGGAACTGTTTCCATTGGTCTGAAATGGATGTCGCTAGCTCTGTTGAGTTCCTTTGGGTCTATCTTGGAATACCTTGGTAGACACGGGAGCAGCAGGATGATAGAGATATTGCTGGTGGTAATGTGTCTGGCTGGACATGCACAGACGACCTCTCTCCTAATTTCACTAGAGAATAGCAAGAGCCCGTCCCGTTTCGGACGGCCGGGTCTCGCAGATACTCCTACACGGTGTGTTCACGCCGATACCTCTGTCTGACTCTCGGAGGAACGACTCTTCTCCGTCGACTGACACTCAAATTGAGCTCTTGAATGACTCGCTCGTTATGTGGTTGCATGCCTGGTGCCTCTGAATCCCCAATCGATGCCTTGACGGCCTCGCCGAGCTCCTCAGCTTCTGATATCGTCCCGAGTATCTGTGGAGACCTCCGTATCCGCCTCATTAGCGGTCGCATATAGTTCACTGTTATGTCCTTCATTTCGTTCATCCAGACGGCGTAGTGGTGAAGCAGTGTCATGAGAACGTCGTAGAGGCCATTGACGGCCACCTGCACGTCAATATCGACGCGTTCGATCCCCAACAACTGCAGAAACGGGTGATAGACGTAGGAATCAAAGACATGAGTCAGGTCTTCCAGCATTGTCTGCTCTGTCCGGCAGGGTAATGCGGTATACCTGCACCGTCATCAGCATCTCCTGCTCCGGATTCGTAAGGATACGCACCATGTCAGGAGTACCGAGCGCTGTCGATATATACACCAAAGATCTCCCTCCGACAGGTCAGCTGTGAATGGAGCCCGCGTCTTAACAAAGTCGACGTTGTTGATGTGTTCGGTGACATTGACAACTGACTGCCGAAGCTGCGCCGACATGAATCGGGACAGGGCGAGTATCTTCTGCTTGTTACAAGCGACATGAACCCCAGCAGGATCACCATCGGTAGGCACCAATAACCAACCGAGCCCAGCTGTTGCTCGTGCAAGACTCTCAAATGCTTCCTTGCATGTCAATGGGAGATCAGCACTGGCAACGTGTTCGAGGAACAGATCCAGTGTCGGAGACTCCAGTATTTCGGCGGAGCGAAGACTGGGCCGCAGCGGAGTGGTGTGGGCGGTTGAAGTCGAATCGTGTGAGATAGGAGTGTCATCATGGTCTGTAGCGTTTGAACCTGGTGATGAGAAATGCTCACTGATCTCAGAACTCGAGACGATGTCCCCTGTCGTGTCAAAGTTGATGTCCGGATACCGGTCGAACAGTGCGGAGAGGTCAGTATCTGTAGCTTCAGCAGAATCGGCCATGGTTGAGCGAGGATCTTTATCGATCAGGACATGAATGTATGAAGTCTAGATGAGGCGGTCTCAGACTCGGAATCGAGGAAAACGAGACGCAGTCTTCAAGGGAAGCAACGATCAGGTCGATAAGGGACGAAAGCAAGTGCAAGTCACATCGAGATAGAAACAGCAGAAGCAGCAAGGCAAGAACAAGTAGAAAATGGAGTTGTCATTGTCGTTCTTGGTGTCTCATCATATTCACTGACTGCCTCACCATCGAAGGCATCACAGGCATGATTTTCATAATACTGGTTTCACATGTCATGGATTTACCAACTGTTCCCATCGCAGGCCATGGACTGGACCAGCTGCTTCTGGGGGAAGTTGTTGGCCTGGCAAACCGCCTGATGAGATGCGAAGACATGACGCCGACACATTTCGGAGGCGGAATGCTGTTGCTCTTCGCGCACTGACTGATTGGCACCTCACTGAAACAGATGTGACAACTCAAAGTTGGGCGATGGTGAGATAGAGATAAACATTCAACAGATATATTACACTGGCAGGGTCGTCGGACGGATAGCCCTCGCAATGGGAAGCATCACAAGCAGCGCAGTCTGCACCCATAGGGGCCCCCGAAGCAGATGGCTAGAGTCCTCGGAACGACCAGCCTTGCCTCTGAGCATCATCCAAGGCCGAACTGTAGGCGCTGGATCCCCAAGTCCCCGGCATGACACCTGGTGCGATGCGAGGCGCGTCCACATGCTTTGGTTCAGCTGCTTCCTCGAGCTGATTTGCTGGGGAACTGTCATCTTGTTGCGGACTTGCCTCCGAACTGGCAGTGTCCGGAGAGCTGTTCTCAAACTTGAACCCTGGCGGAGGTTTGATATCGTCGTCATCGCCCGGGAGCTGCGTGTCAACGATGTTGTTCCCTATGCGTTGGAGTGATTTGCCAATGATCGTTTGCACCCACTGGTAGAAAAAATACGATGCCGACAGGATTCCCATCACCACCACAATCCAGCTGACGTTGACTGCGCGGTCCCGACCAGTAGCAGATCTCCCAGATACCCTGCCGGTGACAAAGCCAGTGTTTCTAAGATTCCACCATTGAAAAGGGTTGAGGATCATGGTTCTCAAGAAGCTAAGCACGCCCATCGAGACCAGCCCTTTTATAAAATGCTGGGCCCAGCCTGACAGGCTTCCTTTCGAGTCATTGACATCAACTGCCTGCCAGACATCCTCGTGGCCCACGATCGTCTCGTAGGGGTCGGTGTAGAGGTTGAGGATGGGATCTGCAATAAACCCGAGAAGAAACACAAACAGTAGCATGACCAATGCCGTCAGAGCCCCCGAAGCTGTCTTGCTGCCGAGGTACTTCTGGACGGTGAGTCTGTTGAAGTTGAACTGATAGCCACATTCGTGGCATTTCCAGAGCGAGCCGGGCCGCACACCCTCTGTCCGGGACCGCCTTAGACACAGCTCGTGTATGTACCGCATGCCTCCTCTGCAATGACACGGCTTGATAAGCCGGCCGTATTCATCTTCATTTTTGTATTCGACGACGGGACGTTGAAAGGCCCGGGGGACACCGGGAGGGTAGAGAGTCACTGTGGCGGGCACTTCTTCGAGGCAGAGTCGACAGGTTCGTGTGGGATATGTCCACGACTGCGCCGGTGTCGGTGCGGGTGTATCTCCGTTCGAAGGAGCATGTTTCTGGGAATCTTCTGTGGAAGTCATGTTGTAAGTAGACGTAGAGAGCGGTTATCCTGATCGCCAGCCAATGCCCCCGTGAGAGAAACACGTTTAGACCCAGCGACTTGGCAGCACCATGATCTGGTATCAGACGACAGACAGTTCAGCCAAGGTGCACCTCGTACGCAGAAAATACAAAGCGAAAAACTTCGAGGAGACAGAGAGAAGACGAGAGTTATCGATGGACTTCAAAGCCCTAGGAGCATCTCATAGTGCAGTGCCGGCTTTGACGAGCTCAGACGAGCTCAGCACTGCCTGTGCATGGAAGGAACGTATCAAAACAGCATGTAATAGCCATGAGTGAAAATGAAAATCGGGGTTGTGGCCAGGTGCGTTGTGCGGTTTTGTGCTCGGTATTATTATTGCTCCGCACCAATTTCAAATGACGAGGAATTCGTCCGACTTTCTACGTCATGACAAATCAGCTTCTCATCTATTCTATGTACCTACCTCCTACTCGTAGGTAGACAAAATAGATTGCTCGACAAAATGTTCCGCAAAGTATATAGCGGTCTACGTTGACAACTCTCACATACAGAGGGCCACCGTCGTCAGCTGTCCAGCTCGCTCACCCTGACAAACATGCCCTTCTGCACGAACAATCCGTAGTTCGTGTTCTTCTTGATTGGATGTACAGAATCAACCAAACTCCAGTCAAACCTCCGGATCATCTCGAAGAAGATCTTGTTCAGTTCCAATCTCGCAATATTCTCACCCATGCAGCGGAACCTGCCGTTGCCGAAGACGAGATGGTGCGCCTCTTCCATGATGGCCAAACGCTCAGGAGACGCCTCGAGCCAGCGTTCGGGCCGGAAGATCTCAGCGTCTGCACCGTATACCTCTGTGTTATGGCGGTGCATATTCCAGGCGCAAAAGGCGACCTCGGTGCCAGGAGGGAGGTAGACGCCATTGTGTGTGTCACCTTGTGCACCGACGACTCGAGGGAGTAAGCCTGCCGCAGCCGGATGATGTCGCAGAGCTTCCCTAATGCAAGCTTGCAGATACGGCAATCTCAGTGCTTGAGAGTATGAGATGACCTTATCCAAGCCAATGTCTGTGGCCAGTGCCTCCGCTTGGAGCTTGCGGTATACATGTGGATTTGATAAGATTGAGAGGAAGCCAGTGCGAACGATGGTCGCCGTCGTGTCGGAGCCCGCCAGCAACTGGAACAACGACTCGTCCGAGATCTCCAGTTCTGACAAACCATGGGTTTTGAACGAAGTCACCATGTCATAGCGGCCCGCCTTCTCCCCAGAGAAACGGCCAGCAATGATTTGCCGAGCGACCCTGCAATTGTGTTAGTCTTAGCTGGGTTGTGAATTACTTTGCCCGCATGACCCACGCTTTGACCTTCCCAAGCCCGGTCTTCTCCTTCGGTGAAGGCACAAGGTTCGCTTGCACCGTTGGGATCCTCGCGATGGCTGACAGCAGCGGCACTGCGGAAAAGACATTCATGATGGGGAAATTGTCCTCCATGGACCTCACATATGTGTATTTGTCCGTGTCGTCCGAAACGAACCCGAATGCTTCACCAAGGGACAGATATGTGATCACGTCCAGGGTGAAGTATTGTGCCAATTGGGCCCAGTCGAGCGGCTTGATGTTGGATCCCACCGACAGATATTTCCGTTTGACCAGGTGCACGACGTCCATGACTACCTGATCAATACTGGGCTCGCATTCAGGGTTATCCTTGCCTGAATACTGTCACCGAGCTTAGTGTCTTGAACCAATGCCGAGTGATACTCGTGCTTACCCCCGGAGACAGCTTTGCACGCATGAGGGAGTGCTTCTCGTCATTGAGCTCGGTGAAAAGGTTCTCCCGCTCAGCGTCCATCTTGAATGCCCTGTACCACGGGCCCCGCGAGTAGTCGTTGATCCTGTGCGCATTTGCTTTGCGATACAGTTCGAGATCCGACGTCACCACCATGGACGGGCTAATCCGAGCAATGGATCCTGGACCGGCTCGTTAGAACCTGCCTTGTCCACCCTGTCGTTCCCGAGGGATTGGAAACCTGTCTCATACCGTAACGATCGCATGCTTTTTTCAAGGCAAGATGGCCTTGCCCCCAGACTGCGGCTTTGGTCCACCACCAATTCGTGAAGCCAGCCAACGGTGGCCCAGGGACATGTCGTAGTTTGCTGTATGCTATGAGGGTTGAGACGACGGCCCACGCCAACCAGGTAACAGCGGAAAGGGCCAGGATCTTGGTAAAGGTGACCTGCAGCGTACCAGTGACTTGCTCCAGCATTCTGGGGGATAAACACCTAGACTGCGACGAAGCTTTGACAGCTTAAGTGGCTGTGTACAAGTACGGCCGTCGTGATGTGTAAAGTTTGAGGTGCAAATGGATAGAAGTTTGTTGATCCTTTATAGAGAGGGGAACTCTTGTGCCTTTACCGATTAGATGGAACGAATGCATGTGCCCCCTCGCAAGTCGTCCAGATACTAGCCAGTTGTTGGTGGAAGTTCAGGCGATGTCGGGGATCTGCTCGGTCCATGGCTGCTTTGTTGGCTCGGTTCGTCCAAGTACCTAACAATCGTCCAGGCACCTTCGGTTAATTGCCGTTCCAGTTTTGTCACTGGTGTATCCCTCGTTCAAGGCAAACCCTACATGTTGGAGGGAAAGCGAACATCATTGTTGGTGATAACAAGATGCGGTCTGGATCAGATCCACCGACCCAGCAATATGCTTTGCTTGTCCATTCCCTCCCATATTGTCGGCCACTCTGTCTAGACTGCTCTGGGAGAGGGCCTTGAGTGTGGCCCCAGCCCTACACCGTATCGTACCGCGGCCCTCGAATCGGTGGAAGAGGGGTTTGTTGTTGAATGACGAGAGTTGCGACGCCACCATGTACCCGGATCTGCTCCCTTTCGTCCCTTTGTCCTCAGGAGTCTCAGCAGAAAGATGGACATGGCTTCTTTGACAAACTCAAATGCCGGCGCCAGTCGACTAGGTCAAGAGAGCGACGAGTTGGAAATAGACCCTGGGGTTTGTCCAACGTCTCATCAGTAGCTCAAACTAATGATAAGAGCAGTACGACACCGAGGACTCTGGCCTCGAGCAGGACTCAATCTTGACTCAGTCAGTTCGGTCGAGTATATATCAATACAAGGTCGGGAACGGCCGGACATACCATACATATAAAGAAGGCCAATATTTCATGCCCAACGACTCTGCCGAGCACGAACGCATGGAATTACAACACCGGGCAATGTTTCTTGCTGCTGGCTCCCAGCTCTTCTATGCGCCTGTCAAGAACCTCCACCATATCTTGGACCTGGGCACCGGCGTCGGAACGTGGGCCATCGACGTCGCCGACGCGCACCCAGAGACTATCGTGACAGGTGTTGACCTGAGCCCTATCCAACCCACGGTCGCTCCACCCAATGTCAAGTGGGAGATGGACAATGTCGAGGATAAGTGGACGTGGCCTCAAACCATTTCGATCTCATATACGGCCCATTCATACTCAGTTGAAGTATCGCGGATTTACCAAAGGTCTTCCGGCAGGCTTTCATGTAACATCCTACTCAGTATAAGTGTGGCCAATTCCCGAGCACGCCTCGAATCTAACGCATGATCTGCTCGTGTAGACATTGTAGGCCAAGGGGTTACCTTGAGATCCATGATCTAACCACAGACCCACAGACCTCCGGAGCGACCACGTTCCCATCAGACCAGACAACCCTGTTGACGAGTGGTGTCGTCTGCTGCGACAAGGCATCACTGGCATGGGAAGACACCTTGACCTGGACTTTGAGAAACTAGGAGAATTGATGAGAGAGGTTGGATTCGTTGACGTGGTAGTCAAGCCATTCAAGATCCCAATCGGTCGGTGGCTGTCCGATCCACGTTTGAAGGAGGCGGGGGTGTATCAACTATACGCAATGTTGGACGGTATCCAAGCATTGACTCTTGCCATATTTACGCGCTGCTTGGGCTGGGAGCCGGAACAGGTCCAGGTATTCCTTGCTGATGTGCGCAAAGAATTCACGGCGACGAAGCGATATACCTATTGGCCATGGTATGTGAAGGATCAAATTCCAATCCATGAGACTGACCTAGATTGCCACAGTGCCGTCATATATGGCAAAAAGCCTGTAGCCGTGTCCTCGATAGGCTCTGCGCTATGAGCGACCCGAGGGCCCCTGTTGTAGGATACAACGGGCCGACATCTGGTCTCACCACAGTGAGTATTCCGTTGGCTCATCCAAGATCCTAGATTGTAATTGGAGGCAATATCTTTCTTCCATCAGCATTCCGGTACTTCGTGCGAGTACGTGGTCGAGAGGGTAGCCGGGTACCTCTTCCCTTTTTCGCAGAGAAATGACAGAAAAAGAGCTGCTATCTATGTACATAGCTGTATGTAGAGAGAGATATTTGCTGGAAGCGCCAAGGCTGCATTTCATGACTCCATCCACCTATCAACAAAAGTCTTCAACAAGGCTGTTCTTTCCCTTCTTCCTATACCCAATCTTCTCCGCTGCGGCCTCGCTCCTTCAGAGCCGGAACTTGGAGAGTACGTGACCACGACTTTTGAAATCGCCCTTCTGTGCTTTCATCCGTTCTGAACATCCCTCGATTGCCTGTACCCCGCAGCTAGATTTCCCTCACCCACATCTCATACCATCACCAAAAGAGATAACACGGACAAAATAGCTTCAACACTTATGGTCGGGATAGAGATCAGTGGCAAATACAAGAAGCAATGGTAACAGCTAGCACTAGTCCGCGTTCAACGTCGAAAGGCTAAGAGAGAAGACCACTCTCTTCCACAAACGCCCGACTTGATTTGCTAAGGCTATCACGGTCTGATATCGCACCCTTTTCCATCTCTCTATCAGAACAACGTTCATATTCTTGGAAATCTGTCGCAAGGGGGAGAAGAAATGGCACCCTCAGCATCCGAAACGCTTTCTCCTTCCGCCTTCTTCACCACCCTTCTTCACCTGGTCAACCTCGAGCAAGATTCCGAGGTCGCCGAGACCTCCCTCCTGCTCTCATCCACGTCGCCCACGACTCTTTCCCGAGCCGGGCTCGCGATCCTCAACCTCTCAGTCCACTCTCTGAAGACCGGGCTCGGGGGACGCAGTGTGGTGGAGCTCGGTCTCGATCCCGCGGTCATCAGCAAGGACTCCAGAGGTGAGTTGCCAGAGCACGGGATCCGGACGGGGGATATCGTGCGCGTTGGAGAGACCCCGAAAGGCACGGCGAGGAAGAAGGAAGCCGCTGAGCTCAAGGGAAAGGGCGTTGAGGGCGTGGTGGTCCGGGTTGGGCAGAGGGCTGTGTGGGTTGCCCTGGGCAAGGAGGGTGGAGGGAGCGACAATGTTGAAGAGGTCCCGGACGGAAAACTGTGGCTGTACGTTTTTTCACTGTTGCCTGAATTCTGGGAGGGTTGCTACAGACTCACACTGACCAAGGAACTGATTATTCGTTGTACAGGGTTAAACTGGCAAACGATGTCACTTACAGGAGGTACGTTCTGCTCCATGTGGCTCTCGAAAACCAGGCTCGGCTGACCGTAGTGTCTGAAGAATGAACCAGACCCTTACTAGGCTACTCAAAGCGCCCGAGTCGTCGTACACAACGCTGCAGCGTGTGCTCCTAGGGCTTTCTTCTCCAGGCACAGCTGACTCGTCTCATTCGGACAAAGTCGATTTCTTCGACTCGACATTGAACCCATCCCAACAAGATGCCGTCCGTTTCGCCCTCTGCGCACCGGAGATAGCTCTCATTCACGGTCCTCCTGGAACAGGGAAGACATACACACTGATCGAACTCATCCTGCAGCTTCTCAAGCGTAATCAACGTGTGTTGGTGTGCGGACCCAGTAACATCAGTGTGGACAACATTGTCGAACGTCTTTCCTTGACCTCCCCAAGTACACCAATCGTCCGCCTAGGTCATCCGGCTCGCCTCTTGCCAAGTGTTTTGAACCACTCGCTTGAGGTGTTGACGCGGACGAGCGAAGCTGCGGGGATTGTAAGCGATGTGCGCAAGGAAATGGATACAAAGCAAGCTTCTATTCGGAAGACTCGCAACGCACGCGAACGGCGCGCAATCTACGCCGACTTGAAAGACTTGAGGAAAGAGTATCGGGAGAGAGAAGGGAAGTGTATAGATGGACTTGTGACGAGCAGCAAAGTCGTGCTGTCGACACTGCACGGTGCTGGAAGCCACCAAATCCGCAATCAAGCCTTCGACGTCGTGGTGATTGACGAAGCCAGCCAGGCTCTCGAGCCACAATGCTGGATCCCGCTGGTCTTCGGAGGAGCAAACGTGAGAAAGCTGATCTTAGCGGGCGATCATCTACAGTTGCCGCCAACGGTCAAGAGCGCAGATAACAACAAAGACAACAAGGACGAGAAGAGAGCAAGGATCAAAACTCTGGAGGAAGAACTGGCAAAGTTGTCTGTCAAGGATCAAGAACTAAAGGCAGCGAAAAGTTGGTCCTTGGAAACAACAATGTTTGACCGACTCTTGGCCAGACATGGATCTGGGATCAAGAGGCTGCTCAATACGCAGTACCGAATGCACGAAAAGATAATGCGGTTTCCCAGCGATGAGTTATATGAGGGAAAGCTTGTCGCCGCCGATGCTGTCAAGTCCCGACTGCTGAGAGATCTGCCGTACGAAGTACAAGAGACCGAAGATACAATCGAACCACTTGTATTTTTCGACACTCAAGGAGGTGACTTTCCGGAGAAGGCTGAAGACGACGCGAGTGGCCAGGTTAAAAAATCGACCCTGCTGGGAGACAGTAAGTGCAATGAAATGGAAGCGGCTGTGGCTGCCATGCATGTAAAGAATCTGGTCGAGGCTGGGGTTAGGGACGAAGACATAGCGGTCGTCACACCCTACAACGCTCAGCTCGCTCTTCTGAGCTCATTGCTCAAGGAGAAGTTCCCAAACCTCGAATTGGGTAGTGTGGACGGTTTTCAAGGCCGAGAGAAGGAAGCCATCATTGTCAGTCTGGTCAGAAGCAACGCTGAAAAGGAAGTGGGCTTCCTGGGAGAGAAAAGGAGGTTGAACGGTAAGTCCAATTTCCCCATGCTATCGTCGTCTGTGTTTTTGTGCGCTTTTGCGTGTATTTTCTGGGAGCCTATGATTGTTGGACCTCTGGACTTGCGCAGACACGAGCACCCTGCAGCCTGGATCGAGTCTTCTGTGTGCAGCGTATCTAACAATGGCGGTCTTTAGTTGCAATGACCCGACCGAAACGCCATTTGTGCGTGATTGGCGATTCAGAGACCGTTTCTCGAGGTAGTCCCTTTTTGAAGAAGTGGATGAAATTCTTGGAGGACCATGCCGACCTGAGATATGCAAACATCGAGGATTTGGAACTCGGGTAGTTTGTGTCGTTACACAACGTCCTGCAATTCAAGAATCTGCACAATCGGGCTCATGCCCTGAATCATTGGAACCCAATGTCGGCAAAGCTGGCAAAAGAACTTGGTTAGTGGTGGGAGGCACATCTCGTATTGGTTTGCTTTCAGGTACATTTGAAACGCATACGAAAGAGCCCGGTAGCCAGTTTCATGTCAAAGGGACAGGTCTGACGTGGAATGTCCTCAGCAAATAAAGCAGGATTTGAACAGCAATTGGTTGATGATAGCCCAGAGTGCTCCGTCACAACTGCACTTCCGATTTGACCACGCAATCGACTCGAGATTCGTCAATTACGGCCCTACCACGGGTTCGCATTATTGGGCGCCTTGAGAGGTCAATCGCACGCTGTATCTGCGCGAACGGGAACAGAGCCGGTGTCATGATGGTTGTGTCCACGGGCCCCGTTGTTGCGACAGGATCAATCAGGCGTCCACCACGAACTGCACTGTAAAATCCTCACAGAACACGTCATGGGGCCGAAAATATGCCATGCCACCCATGTATATGGTGGGGACATCTGTTCTCAGCGGCGAACGAGTCGAGCCTCGATTGCGCAAGGAAGCCGAGAGAGAAAAGAAAGGGTTTGTGGTTTCTGTTCGGCGAAAAAGGAAGCATTGCCCAACGACGAGTAAGAGTAGCCAGACCAAAGGGCCAAGATAAGGGTTCGTTGCGTGAATGTAAAAGAGAACAAGGTTAGGCCAATCAAGCTCGATTTCACGCTTCTCGAGAGCAGACGCCTTTCATAATGGGTCAGCAAAGTACCGAGTACTCTTACGAGTATCATGAGTTCAAGGATTCCCTGCCATATCAGTGCTGAGTAGCAACGAGCGGGGGCCTCCAAACACGACACTCGTGGCGAAGCGGACACGCCGCTGTTTTTCCTGTTTTTGCACAGCAAACCTTGGGCAGCCTTACCACATCCTGAGCGTTCACCGGTGCACGTTGTGATATCTCCGATGATGGTGTTATTTAGGCTTATGACTGTTGGACGGTTTCTGGCGTAACTTCCGGTGTGCTTCCGAGAGAGAGAGACATGTTTCTGTCCCAGACTACCCTTCAAGTTCGCTTGTACGATTTCGAAACCGCGACGTGAGCGGCTTCGTCTGCGTGAGCTCAGTCGCAAACGGGTATTTCCGCGCTAAAAATGACTTGCATCGCTGCATGGCGCAGGGGTAGTCATGTTGAATCCAATGGACTGAGCAGAATAGGAAGGGGTGGGCTGGCCAGCTTAGAGGAGGGTCGACATGTGGTCATGCTGGACGGGGTATAGTTGGCGCGGATAGCGTCCGACCAGGTGGTCGCACTTGTTCTTCGACCGTCCTCCTTGGATGAGCCGTCTCTTTCAGCTTTCCGGAGACCCCGTGGTATTTTTTTTTGAAGAGGGAAGCGGGATCAGCGCGTAGACGAGAGGGAGGATTGTGCGGTGAGATGGCACACGGATGGTTACGAGGTGCCACAACACCTGCGGGAGCGCACGAACTGGTGCTGACCAGTCACGGGGGAGAACGAGGCAATACCAGCTGCGGTCAACCGGCACGTCAGGATGTCGATAGTTCGTTAGTGGGATGAACAAGATGGTGGAGGTGGATCGAGGGAGCGCGGACGGATCATGGTTGGTTGGGGGCTGGCAGATGACTTTTCTTTGGCTGGAGACGATGAACGTAAATTGTTTCTCGCTGATGTGGTGCCTGTGTTCGATGTCTTTGATCCTTCATGGGCACGGCGAGGAAAATCCCTAGTGAGCTGAACCCCTACTTAGAGGTAGGTAGCTGGCGTCGCAGTTTGGAGTCTAGTTGCTTGGATGTGCTGAGAAGGGGCATTCCTAGAGAATACCTCCCTCGTACTCGCGCGAGCTAGTGAGGCCTAGTGATGCCTAGGGAGCCCCTCCAAGGCTAACGAATGAATGACTGGGGCGCGTCGGCCACTCTCTATCACTACTGGTCAGTAGCCTGCCAGCCTTGACGCCCGCATTTCCTCTTTCTTGTCTTTCTGGTTCTCCTGGCTCACTCTGCTTCACACCCACCGCCATCCTTGTCATGACTTGTCTCCATCAGGGACCTTGCCCCTCCATTATTGCGCCGCGCCGACTCGATCTCCTGCGTCCAAGTCATCATCCGCTGTCTAATTCCGCCGCTGTTGAAACGGGAACAAAAAGAGGATGGATGTTGTGAGCACACCGGAGCAAGTGGGACACGGCCAGCTGTCACTCTAGGCCACGCCAGAGATTGTCATACTTTCTTCTTTTGAGTTGGCGTCGTGTCTCTTTCACCCTTCAGAGTAGCCTCGAGGCTTGAAGCTCGAAGCTTGCCAGAGCAATGCGGGTCGAAGCGATGCCGAAACCAACACCAACTCTGTGATCTACAAGGATACGACTACTACACACCAAGACACTGCTGTCTTTGCCGTGCTTGCAGCTCTGTCTTCGTCTCTTCAAAGCCGCTTCGGCCCTTATTTACCATCGTGCAATTCTGCAATTCTGCAATTCTGCGACCCTGCGACTCTACTCCTCCTGTTTCGCCCCATTGTCCGTCTCGAGTCTGCCTTACCTTCGGTTTCCGTGCACCGTTTCTGTCTTCCAACTCCCTGGTCACTCCTTCATAAAGTCATCATTGGCCCTGCAGTTGTTCAGGCCCACTGTTCCTTCTCACCACTGCCTCCGACTGGTGTTGCCGCCTTATCTAGATATACTTTTGGCTCTAATCTTAATCTTCCAGAAAAACCTATGGTAGACTTCCAGATTTCCGGAGATCTAAGCAAGGGCAGTTGTCGCGGCTGACATCTCAGTGACAGATGCAATTGTGCCACTTCTGTGACCGTCAGGGATAGCACTCATCGATACGAGCTTCCCAATGTCTGTTGACAGTCTGTGAAGCGGGTACATTTCAAGCCACAGCGCATCAGCATGATGCCACACCTTCAGGTGTCATTCGTCCAGTCCTGATGTTGCGCAATTGGTGATTTCTGGGAGGTAGTATTCGCTCAGGCCTCGCAATCTCGCGATATGCCCTCTCCCAACCACAAAGCCAAGGGATCAGGGTCTTTGTCCCTGGCCAGCACGGGCGCTGCTTTGCGCCGTGGCGAATTGAAGATATCAGATCCCATTCCCTTCGATGAGTCTGGGGTCTTCAGCAACACTAGCACCGTGCCACCCGCCAGACATCTGTCGGTACAGCGACATAACGACACCACATGGCCACGGGCAAGTACGGCGACGCAGGATACCCATGTGCGACATGTCAGTGACCTTCCGCCACACACACGCTCTCGTACTTCCGCTGGGCCATCACTGAATCAGAGCTCAATGTCTTCCATTCCTTCCAAGGCATCATTGAACCAGAAGAAGCCCAATGGATTGCGCGCAACGCTCAGGCGCATGTTCTCAAGCAAGAAACACAGATCCGTACCCACTGATACAAGTGGCTTTCACTACAATGATACGGGACATCTCAAACCAGTCACAGAGCAGCCGATTCGGACACGACTGGAATCGGCTCCCCAATTGGGATCAGACACAAACTTGCGAGGAGCCGCGCTAACTTCACATTCCAATCCATATCCTCAGGTTGAAGCTGTTCACCAGAGCTTACCCCCTCCTCCGCGGCGCGGGCGTCGCAACACTCTACCCAGTCTCGTCTTCAGCGACATACAGTCAATTCTCGTGCCTGCGGTTGTTGACTGGCCAGAACCGCAACCGTCCTCAGTGGAACAGAGGTCAAAGGAAGATGGTGTCTCGGATCGTCAGTTCAAGCGGCGATCGAGGAGCGCAGACGCCCTCAGCGAACTTGTTCACCAAGGCAGCGATAAACGCCCTTCCACTCGTGACCGAGCAGGTGAAATTGCTTACTGGCGCAATAGCGCCATCCAAAACCCTGTTCCTGTGTACAGTGGCCAATCGATCTCGGTAGATCCCACACACGTCTTGGGATCAGACAACCCGATGGCGGAATCGGAGCGTGGTCGTTCCACCGTCGAGCCTATGCAGACTTTTGACTTTGGCCTTGGAAGTCCAGAGCGGGATGAGATCGGACTGGAGCAGAGAGTCAACACTCTAGAGATCAAGCTCTACGACTTTGAATTTGCGTTGGCCAAGCTCCAAGGCAACGACTTGCCAAATCCGAGGTTAAACCAGAAACCATTCGGTCAAGGCACGATGCCGGACACGTTCTTTCACAATACGACGAACTTGACCTTGACAAGCGGATCGTCGAATGATTTGAGCTATCTTTCTTCTGGCGAAGCTCGGGATTTTACATTCTTGTCTTCTCCTGGCGAGTCACCGGCCCCTTCTCCAGAAGTCGATGATGTGTTCAATCCTCAAAGAGCGAGCAGAGCCACAACTGCCACGATCAGACCCGCGACCGCGAGACGGAGGTCGCCCAGACGTTCAAGAGGGAATTCGCCGTCGTCGATTCATATTCCTCCTGAAAAGTTTGAGGCTTTGCTGGAAATGATGAAAGAGGAAAAGGCGGCTCGACAAAAACTGGAAGAGCAGGTATCCGAACTCCAGAAGGAAATGGACAGCATGAGGACTCCGGTCTACGCGACGATCAGAGAACCATACCCAACACCTAGTCCCGACTCAAAGCAGAACTTGTCTGGCACGCCAACTCGAATGAAAACACTGCATCGAACCCATCCATTTCAATTAGACCATTTGCCCAAGGAAATATCTCGTTTTAGTGGGACAGAAGATTCAGATGCGGAAGAAGGATTCGAGGACGTCTACGAAACCCCTCGGGAGCAACAACGTGATACATTTGAGACGGCAAGGGATTCACAGCAAGTGGCAGTTATATGAGCCGCAACTGATGTTTGCGTTGCATTCATTGAGATTTCATACATCAATTCGCTTCTTGTTTGACTTTCTCGGTACCATATTCATCGGACCTTTGCCATTGGAAGGCGAAACACGACCCTTCCAACCTTGTTTTGACGGAGGCATTCAGCTGAGGGAGCTTTACATTGAGGATGCTGTTTGCATGAGATACCCCATACAGGTGTGATGGAGCTCCTAAGAGTGGAGCAAGGCAACAGTGTTTATGTACGAATACATACGGCCTAAAGAGTGGCGAACTGTTCGAGTATAGCAGGAGTAACTTCAGTAACTTGAGACAATTCGCGAGCTCTGTGAGTGAACCAACCTGGAAGGGCACCAGAGGTGCCAATATCAGCCAGCCATGCGTTTAGACCTGCAAGGCTACAAGGCTGAGGTTTAAGCCCGCCAAGCGAAATGCCCATGCTCAAAGGTCCAAAGTTGCAGACATTGACGGTAGCAAAGTATCGATCCGTTTGGAACTACGGGTTAGATACAATGCCTTGAAACTTTCTCTGGCTGTTTTGTTCTTCTCGCATTTACTCGTTAACGACACTTCCTCGACATTCTTTCATAGGGATCTAGCAAATATGTCGACTTCTCTAACCCATCTCCTGCCTCCTACGCCCGCGCAACCGTCGAGCAAAGCCCGCCTGCTCACGCCAACCACCTATCCTATTCCTCTGCTCTCTTCCTCGCTCGCAAAACGCTACTCCTACGTCCACACCGTACTCGTCCCGCTGTACTACTATCTCCGCGCGTCGTCCCTTGTTGCAGACCCGTTCAACACTTTGCTGAGCGACCTGGGCGTCGTCGCGGCGTTGCAGTGTCTGTTTTGTGCCGTCTGCTTGCCAGCTGCTGGGTCCTGGGTGTCCGATACACCAGATGGCGCCGCTGTGGAAGGCACGGCAAGTCCGGCGCAGAAAAGCCCAAAGAGTGCCAAAGTGTCTGGAGGTGTGGGAGGTGGAAGTTTGAGGAAGAAGAACCTTGGGGGGGCAGGCATTGGCAAGAGCCACGGTCATGGTGCTGGCAAGGGAGGCTCAGGAGGAGCAGCTGGTGAAGGGAGCTGGGGTGCAAGGATCATGGTGAGTTTGCTTTTCCATATGTTACAATTACAATGGGTGCTCTCTGCCGCGTTGTGGTCCAGTCCATACTCATGCTGTTTCATTTCCACCCTCTCCGACTTAGCAAGGCTCTTCGAGATTGGACTACTGACTGACAACTGATACAGCCTACGCTCTTCTCCCTGATCCTCACGTTCACTCTACCGCCTCTCCCGCTCAGCTTAATCGCGCTCGTCCTGGGCGCGCCTTTGTACCCTACCTCTCTCCTCCCCCTGACTCTCCTCCTCTCTGTCCATGTCTCCCTACTCGGCTTTCTGCCGTTATTCTACACCCACGGCGTCTCCTCCCTCGCATGGCGCGACGTTGCGGCCGCGTGGCTCCCGTTCGACTCAGCAGGCGTATGGGGCGCAACAGTGGGAAGCTTTGTAGGAGGATGGGTGGGTGCCATTCCAATGGCGCTGGATTGGGATCGCGAGTGGCAGAAATGGCCTTGTACGGTTATCTGGGGGGTAGTGATGGGGTGCACGGTTGGCCGGGCTATAACGAATGGCTTTGGATGGGGCAAGGGAAAGAGGATCAATTTGAGCGAGAAAGAGGAACCCGAACCGGCTTTTGAAAGAAATATCCAAGTGGGAGGCGGGAAGCGAGTGGTGACAGACAAGAGCGAGTGAGCGGGTAGGTCGAAACAACCTGCAGACACAGCTACTCGAAGTTGGAGACTCGAAGTGATCCAGAATGTGGGAGATCAGAAATCGGACACTCAAGACTTTGAAGCGAGGGCGAGAGTATGTGTATGTCTCCAGAGACGAGCAGTGCGGTTTTGCCCTCCCAAAGATGCCAGTCTTTCTGATCACGGAGCACTTTTTGACGGGGGTGACCAGCACCACAGCCGCACTCATATACCACCGTTCATCTTTCGTTACAGCACAGCGAAGATGGCTTGGGGTGTGCCGACAAGTTTTAATCGCGAACAAATGGAGGCTGTCAAGATCTGTCGAGAGAAAGGCCGGTATATGGACGGACAGCATGCACTGTACCCTTATTTGGATCCAAGCCCGGAGATTCGATCTTGACCGACCTGAAGGACCATGGAAGAAAAAAGTAGGAGAGGGCGCGATAAGATACCTGAGGCATACGGATATGTGGCATATGGGCGAGACTGACAAGCGAGCGATATGGGCGCTGAACGCTCTCATGCCACGCCGACCGGCATTGATGCCAGCGTAACCAGGTTCGTCGGGTTTGAGCGTGGACACCCGACCAGGACAACAGGATGGGAGAAGACGCAAGCACTGTTTCAATAATGTGCCACAGATTCACTAGGATGCGATGTGCTAGGGCGGCTTGACAAGGTCAGTCAGAGACACTGTACGAGGTAAAGGGGTGGCAAGTCAGAGCTACTCATAGAGAGCTACGGTAACTCTTTCCAGCTGTCTGTCTATACAACGGGTACCATGGAGATGGAGAGGCGATGTGGGCATTGGACAGAAGGAGGATCAACATCAGCATCCAAATCAGAGGACCCTCCTCGAAGAGCTTGAGTGACAGGGACCTGTGAGAACAACCTTTACCAAATGTTACTTTGTGGTTTTTCCCCTTTTCTGGTGAGAAAGGCTGTTTTGGTCAATTGATTAGGACGGGTAGTGCAGGTAGATAGATACTGTACGTCAATACCTACCGAGAAGTGTAAAAGGTATTTTAGGTCCTATGCACACCTCCAAAATGGGACAGATGTACAAAATGGGAACAACCGGCGAAAAGCGTGTTGAAGGTTTCTTTCTAGCCTGCCTGCATGCAATAACAAGAATAAGAACAACAGGCGAGCAAGATCGTCCACTCCATTCCATTTTGAGTCTTTGTGGCTTGCGAAGAAGGGAGGGAGTCGGAAAGAAAGAGGGGTTGAGGTGGTGGAGAGGAGGGGACTGCCTGACTTGTGCTGTGAGATACAGTTTTCTGTTCCCTGCCCTTGCCTGCCTTGCCTGCATGCTGAGGCGAGAATACCGAGGACATAGCGTGGCGCACGGCTGGCTCGCTCGCTGGGGAGATGGACAGGGCAGGGTTTCCAGGGACGGTGGCAGGGTAGTAGGGTAGCAGGGTAGCAGGGTCTTCTGCAGGGACACTACACACATCTTGATGTTGATTTTAGTGTGGGTTTTGGTGTTGGTATACACTCAATCTATCTCACAACAAACTCTGACTCGTTTACAATGGATCTCAGAGGCAAGCACGCAAGGGATGCGAGAGAACAGGGTCAGGGTCAGGGTCAGGAGCGAGGGTCAAAGAGTTTCACAAGTACACGAGGTTCAGAGGGTCAAGGGAAAAAACTTAGATAGGTGATCACCTTGATCAACACATCAATATTGACAGAGAGATTTGTCGGGTTATGTGATCAACAAAGGGTCAAATTAACCCATCCTGGCCCAGACAAAATCAGTCAAGACAAGACACAACGCATAACCAGCGCTTGCAAAGTAAACGCTCCTCGGGTATGTATGTACAAATGTACGTAGACAAGCACAAGTATTAATTGTAAAATGTCGTTGCTTTTCGGGACATGCACAAGGGTCGTCAGAGTTGTCGTACTAAATACTCGGCACACACACCAGTTCTATCTACCACACTACACCACACCCATCGCCTCCCAAGTCCCAAGTCCAAGTCCTCGTATAAAAAGCCGGGACATGCCTACCGAGTTACCTACTAGGTAGAGGTAGCTCAAAGTGGGTTCTTTTGATAGAGTTTATTTCATTGATCAAGCTTTCAAAGATATCTTGCATTTTGAATTTTGAATTTTGGCATTCTGCATTCTGCATTCTGCATTGCCTTTGGGATAGGATTGGGTTGGGCTGGGCGCTTGTTCCCCACGACGAAACTCTCATAACCATTGTGGCATTCTATCCAAGAAGAGATAGATCATCGGATAAGGGTCAAGATTTGTCTATCTTGTTTCTGTCTGGTTCGGTCCCTCCCCCAGAGTTTCGGTTGACCTGGTCCCTTTATGCGGGCCGTATCGCGCCTCATTCATCATCATCAATCATCATCGCTGTCGCCGCCCAGCTACCACTTTTGACTTCCTCTCTCTCCCCGCCTTCCGAACAGATGAACAAACCCATTGGCTCCAGTCCAACGAATACTGCTTGGTTGCGCATTGCTTTCATTCTTCTCGTCTCAACGCCAGGCGATCTCTGACTAAAGTAGGATTGTAGTGTTACATGTGAACATGGATTGTGCTCAGCTCCCCTTTCTCTCCAAGAAAATATGCCTGCCCTGTTGCTCCCTGGGAGGTCAAGTTTTGAAAATATCTCCCAAACACCATCGCTATGCAAGATCTCGCGCCGCACCACATAAATAGAAAAAACACAGCATTGCCGTAAATGAGAGTATGGTTTTGTAAAGCCTGTGAGGCGTAGATGGTATCAGTCGTAGGCATGTCAGCTTGATCATCAGCATCTGGATTGATATTACATCTCTTCTGTACTTCAGTCGAGACGTTGTCGCTTGCAATTCCTGCCTGTTTTCATCGCGTCAACAAGGGCAACAGCCTCCTAAGCTGCCTGTTGAATAGGTGTCCTTCCAATCCGGTAGTTGCTCGTCGCGGAACTGAAAAATCTCGCCATCACACCGCCCACGCCAGTCTCTGACTTGACCTTTTTGGCTGGTGGTTGACTTTCGCCCTGGAAGCTCGTTTGGTGACCTTTGAGGCTGGGTCGAACGTTCTTGCTATAGGTACTGTGGTATGAGGTATCGGGGCTTTGGGTCAAGTCAACCACCACGATACTGTCGTCAATGTTTGATGACGCAGTGTAGGGGGTTCCTCGAGATGTAGGCGCGAGAGACGAAGATCGAGACCGTGATGAAGGAGCCAGGGAAGAAGATCGAGAACTGCTGTGGCTGTGCATCGTACCAGGTCTACTAGATGGAACTAGAGGTGGAAGATCTCGAATGGATGGAGGTGACACCGACCGAGCGTTGCCGTGATGGCGGAATGGCGACGGCCATCGTCGATGACTGGGTGCAGGTAATGACAAGGAGCTATTGTTAGCCTTGTGTCTGGGATAGCGACCAACAGCCAGGTCCTCATCAACGTAGGAAGCGGGGGAATCGTAGACACCGACTGCTCTTGGTGGAGGGGTTGCGACAACAGCCTGGACTGGCTCCTTGCGTGTCAGAGGTGCCACAGACATGGTCGAATCGTACGAGACCTGGTGAGAGTGCCAGTGTCGGTGGCCGCTGGTGAGTTCTGCCTCTTCTTGTTGCAGCTCCATCTGGAAGCGGATGGGAGCGAGGAATGGTTCAAAGTGATCAAACAAGTCCTGCTCCGTCACGCGAGTGTCAAAGTCAAGGAGGTAGAGGAGCTGTCTCTCCATCAGGTTCACCTCTGCGAGGCCGAATCCGAAGCCCTCGAAACCCTTGACCGTTGTGTATCTTGCCCAGTGCTTGTTCTTCGGGCTCGAATCATTCAAGTTCTTCGCGGCCAAGATCAAGGATGCAAGGAAGATGCGATGCACCGTGCACCTCATCCCCTTGGCGACAGGTGGCAATCTGGATCGAAGGCGGGCAAGGTAAACGAGGGAGGTCATCAAAGTCGGTACTTGAACAGCTGACCGGTGAACCAGGGAGCTGATGAATTGTTCCAGGCTCGGTAGAGGAGCTGCAGCAGGCTCTGCGGAAGACGAGTGCGGTGGTGTTGACGGAGGGGTAGGCAATGAGTCGGCAGATGGTAGAGGCTCTGGATCACATCGGATGACCTGTGAGGCTTGCTTTGCAAGGTGCTGGACCATGTAGGTCCGCACAGGCTGGCGGACAAACTCTTCCAAAGCAGCCCTGTTCTGAGCCAAGGTGTGTTTGGATTCCATGGTGTGACTTGTTTGCGATAGGTGTTTGATCCTGGTGGTAAGAAGGCGAAGAAATAAAGGGAATGACTTGGAGATGATGCGAGTCCGCGAGTTTATGGACTTGACTTCAGACTTCTCTCAGAGAGGTTTCAAGTGTTGGTTACAGAGCGATTGGAATTGAAGTGAAGTGACAGGCCTCAGACACAAGCGGGGAGGTTGGGTATCCAAGATATTATCTGCCCAAGTTCTGTAGACGATTTCACCTGGCCAGCAGGAAGAGATTCAGAAGTTCACACGAGCCTGTGGTCTGTGTGATATATCGAAATATGGGTGGTCCCAGACACGGCCCAGGGATGCAGCTCCTGATGTTTGAGAGAGAGTCTCGTAGTATCCAAGCGAGTCTTTCTCCTGAAAGGGAGCACCCGAAGTGATGTAGCAAATGCAGGAGAGTGGGTGTGGCTGCTGCAGCTAGTGGATAGGCGGACGATAAACTCCAGGTACGGAGCACAGATGTGGTGGATGGCTTAAAGCTGCACCGTTGGAGGGCCTTTGGGTTTGTTCCCTTCTCTTTCACCCTGGATTGGCGGCGCAGGCAAGGATTTGTCCGGGTTGTCAGGGGTTGGAACCTGGAGCAGCGGACAAGTGTGTGGTTCCTCGGCTTGTCTGCCACGGAGGAGGACTAAGATCACTTCGGGATAGGATGCGAGCTTTTTCGAAGGAGGCTTGAGAGAGGTGGGGAGGCCAGCCCCAGAAATATCAGCGTAGTGCGTGTTTTTTTGGAGGTGAGTTGAGGCGACGACAGGGGGTGGTTGGAAGCTGGATGAGCTCAAGCCTTCGACACTGACGAAGGTGAGGATGCCGGATGAAGAGAAGAAAAAAGGTAGTGGTCGTGGTGAGGCAACGATGATTTTATGAATTGGCTGGCAACCTGAATCAGAGGTGCATTGCCACAAGCACCTGTTATAGATTGAATGGGCGCTTGCATAGACCCTGAATGGTCACAGCTACAGGATTCACTGAGGTATCCAGGGCCAGTGGCTAGAATCGCAGGCGAGTTGGCGAGATGGTTCCTTGTTTCGGCCTGTGCTGGCGGCTGGCAAATAGAGCGCGTGGATTGGGCCGCGAGTCGTCCAACAGGGGTCTGAGCGATTGCACGGCTGCACAATGTAGTCCTCTCGTACACGCTTTTTTTTTATGGGGTTGAGATGAGATGTGCACTTGGGCTTTTTTATTCCCGATGGGCCTGATGGAGTAGGGATCCTGTTGAGTTTTTCAACTTTGTCTGTGAGCGTGTCAAGCGTGTAGAGCGTGTCCTCCTTGCTGAAGTCCCAATGACCGCTGACCACTAGTGCACCCAATGACCAATTCAGTTGACTTTTTTGCATGCATATCTGTCAAAGCGTCAAAGCAGGGAGTCAAGGGGGGAGGCAGGGATGGGCTACGGATGGAGCTCTTGTAAAGGTAGTGATGAACATTGCTTAGAACCCTGGGGAGCTGCGTGGGGATGGCGACATGGCGGTGCAGGATGCAAAACTCTGTCTGCTCGTATGTAGAGGCGACCAACTGACCTACATGGCACATGTGCCTAGGTAGACAGCGAGTAGCTAGCTATGTCTTTGGGTACCGGCAGTGTTTGGCCCAGAGAGTACGGGAAGTACCCAGCTAGGTTGTTCGGAGTGCCCATCACCACACAAGTTACCAACAAAAAGGCACCTATCGCCCTGCCTAGGCATCGCCAAGTGCCGATCCCCAGCTGTTCAGTGCCATCTGTCGAATAATTATTTGGCCGTCAATGGCCGTCCTTGCAGCTTGTCGCCCTTTCCTTTTGCCCCATTACGATTTTACGAGAGACATTCAGCTCCCTTTTGCTCCCCCAAAGTACGGTACCTTGTACGTAGTGCTAGCATGCAAAGGGCTGGTTCATCATTTCTCGTATATCCTGCCAACTCTTGTCTCTGAGCCCTGCCTCACTCCTCACTTGACCCTCACTTCCGAAGCCTTTGAACCCGCCGTGCCCGCCCTTCTTCTCCCCCACCTTTACTATTGTCCCAAATAGGCCACTTGACACACCCTTGAAGCCAAGTGCTGCAACCCGGAGGTATCGATTGGCTGAGGGGTCGAGACACACGCCTGACACGTCTGATACACTTTTAGACACCCCCTCCGCGCGCTCGTCGACGCGCCTCAGGGGGGTTTCTCTCGCGTAATGCCACTGGCCACTCGCTTAAGGCACATCATCCGCCCACGACAACATTTCTTTGGCTCGTCCGGTGACTGGTGAAACACGGTCCTCTGTCCGCAAAAGGTTCTCGCCTCAAGACGCGCGACTCGCACGGGCGTTCCTTTTGTCTTTGGTTCTGTGTCTTGTTAAGGCGAACTGCCTTCAAGCCATCCCAGCCCGGCCCACGCTGTCTCAGCTTTCTTTGTCCCGCCTTCCGAATACCACATGCTCTGACCTCCTGATGGTCTCACAATCCCTTCGATATCTGCCGTCCGCCCCCTACTTGCCACGATTGCTGCTGCAGATCGCGAACCAGAAAGGGCACAGCCACGAACACGACCACCTGCCTGCATACTTCCCGTGACCAGCCCCTCGTCGTGTTCCCCTCATCATCTGCCACCACCAGCACCACCACCATCATATTACCCGATTATCCAAAGCATTGTCAGCCGACTGGCACCGACGAAGCATGAAAGTATCACAATCAATCATTATCCGATTTTCCAATCTGCCGACTACTGGCCCCTCTATTGTACGACTCATGGTCCTCACCACAAGCTGTCCATGGGTCACATAATCGAGCTCCTCATGACTGCTCGAAGCAGCGGCAAACGGCCACCTCCGATTGAGCGATGAGATCGTTGGTCCCTCAGTGTCAGCACAGTAAGAGATTGAATACTACAGCATTGTGTAAGTGATGCTCGCACATCTGGGCCGTGAGAATGAGATGCATGTGTTGAGGGTGCAACGTGGCCAAGGATGATACAGCATCGACGGAACTAGCTTCCGCAGAGATGATGGTGATAATGATGATGATATTATGACTTGATCACAACAACCAAAGTCCCCATGTACTGATTTAAATACAGCAAAAATGAGCGGACTAAGAGTTGTGACAATACCAGGACTACCCGTACAATTTGTACACAACAAGCACTACACATTGGCCGTTGGCCATCTTGCTTGGTTAGAAGAACCACTGGTGCCACAACTTCAACTTCCAAAAATATAGCTCTCGTCCGGCAGCATGAGTACATATTCCCAGGCTGCAACCGCAGGGCGAAATCGCCTGACTTCAGCTGCAAATGGCTGTCATCGCATCTCGGGGTTCTTGTACTCTCGTGCTGATCCTCGTCGACATCCCTCGCCCTTATGTCGCAGCGTTGCGACTGTGGTCGACCAGACTAAAATCGACAACGAACCTGACCTGGACAAGCGCGATGAGCATACGAAGACTGGGAAAAGCGCGACGTCGGGAGACGGCCGAGGCCACCCAGCGAAGCAGCCCGATCCCCAGAAGCCGCCTGAACGGTCTACGGGGGTTGAAACACAAGGCTCCGAGGGCAAATCTGGCGAAGGAAGAGATACTAGTGGCGTGCACAAAGAGGAGATACCCGACTTGTCATGACGAGTAGGCTTTGTATGCAACCAAGTGTCTTTGAGGCATGCTTGACAGCACATGCAGATGACAACGTGTACTGGTAAATGAGTGACGGACTAGTGACTAAAGCTATTTGAGGTAAAAATATGACAACACCACTCCAAGTATGTGGCTGTTCAAGAGAGTGCAGCCACCAATCTCACCTTTGTGCTACATCATCTCATATGCACGATCAGGAAAACGCTAGTGGACGTTGAAAGGGCGGGGAAATGAAGCATCAGAATCACGGTCTGCAATCTAACGGCGTGAGGAAACCTACGAGGTACTCGTATACCAACCATTGATCAATGATCATAACCCCTTATCAGGTCTCCTACCTTGTGGTGAAACTACCTTTTGTCACTTTTGTCCGAATATTTTTGCTTGAGACACGGGGCCACTAAGGGGCCCGCCAACCATGGTCGTCGTCTCCGAGAAGGACACCAAATAACACTACGTCCCCTTACCAAAGCAGGCAAAACGACCGGGATGCTTTAGCTTGTACCGCGTGCTCGGTGTGTTACACCGATGCAGAAAACAGTGGGGAGCCCTACGAGTGCCGCGCAGTCATAGTCATCGCCGTAGACCGACCGTTATGTTTTACCAACGCATGCTGCTGACACCAAGGCGGAGGTCGCGGTTGAGGCTGGTGAGGCTTGTGCAAGGACTGAGCCACAAAAGTGTCTCTTGCCAGCTGCCAGTGCCAGTGCGTGTTCACCAACTACCCAGGTACTCACGAGTAATGACGAATTAAAGCAACACACGAGTTACCTGCCTACCAAGGCAGAACAGTCCACGTACGTATGAGTACGTCCCTTACCGTAGTATGTACATATTTTAGTAAAGGATGAAGAGTACCCGGTACCTCGTATACCAAGTCATAATTACGAACAACTGCCTGGCAAAACTTCAAACCACGCGCAATCCTACTGAGTACGAGGTACTCGTAGCGACTCGTAAGTAGATAGACTGGATAAAGTTTGCGCTCACTGCTGCAACGCGCCCACGCCGCTGAAACCGTTGAGCTCCGCCCGTGGTTTCAGACTCAGCCCGGCCAATGCGGCGACCCTCGGTCAGAGTAACAAACAGGACAAGCTTGGGCAAGATCTCATGGGTCTTTGTCGTTCGGCGAGTACTCGGTATACGCTCTCATACAGAGTTTCACGTGGGAGGGATAGGTACAATCGTTTCCTACCAAACTTGGTACCAGCTACTGCCCACCGTGCTCGGCCTCAACCTCAACCTCAACCTTGTAGGGATATTGTTGAATCTAGCGTCAAATCTCATGAGACGCCGTTTACCTGCAAGGACCTCGGAAAACGTAGCTTGCAGTAGTTCTCGGTCGGGGACGTTGCCTTCACATTCCCGAGCGAGCTTGTTTCACGGACTGGACAGCTTGCATCCCCGTTTGACGGCGTAAGTCAGGAGCAAACTGCGAAGCAAACCATCGCTTCGCTAGTCTACACCAGACACAAGATGGCAGAAACGCAGGCTCGGTCGGTTTAGCACTATGTACACAAGAACCGTATCTCTATGCCTCCTGGAAAGACAAGCATAGACTTCATTCCCTCGCGTCTTCTGCCCATAAATCGTGACTCGAGTGAACAACTGCATCAACATAATGTCCTCTGCAAGTTCCTTCCGGCTCTGTACCAGCATCACCTCCAATTTCTTCTCCAGAACCTTGCAACCAGGCAAGAGTAATGATGAAAAAAAAGAACCGAGTTCTTTTGGAATGGCCAAAAAATACGCGGACAAGAGCCCCGAAGGACACTTGATGGCGACATCCTCCGCGATGTGCAATGCAGGGACACCACTATAGCAGGCTCAATGCTTGAGCTGAGTCGCTCCCACAAGGTCTATTGAGAATGTTAGTCATCTATGGCAATGTCATGGTGCACAGGGGCGGGGGACGTACAAGTATGAAGAAGAAAAAGAAAAGAAAGTCAAGTTAGATCGAGCGACGAGAAAATAGAAATAGTCGAACGGCAATGCCAAGCAAAGTGTCCAAAGACGCCAAGACTTCAACCCGTAGTTGCCAAGTCTTTGTCGGTGTCACTGCTGCGACTGGATGCTGTGCCTTGGCGATTAACTTGGGTTCGATAGGTACTTCACTTGTGTCGACAACTTTCTTCTCTTGTGCATCGCGTGGTATCCTCGGTGATATTCTAATAATGTTCTGATATTGTTCTCCCTCAATCTCAGCGCTTTCCGTATTTAGTCCTCAAACCTTTGCACGGCATTCTGTGCGAATCAGTTGATGCGCTATCCTCACGACAGGTGAGATTACATAAATCAGCCTAGGCGTTCCCATCCTGCTCCAACGCGCCTTTGTTCCCGCCTGGAATGAGGACTTTGTGATGGTAACTTCTGCAATGCTTGGGAACAGCCAGCGTAGTCTGGAACCTCAGCAAATATGGTTTCTCAACCAGTGGTTCGAGCGGCTGATCACCCCTCAATACGTCCTCATTTCATTCAACGTACAGAAATCAAAAAGCTCCGCATATCGCTTTATTGTGATTAACCTCCTGCTACTATTGTGAGAATATAAATCCTTCCCTCCAGCGTCTGAAACACCCATGGCTCCTGTCGTGCTCGAGGATATCGAGTTTCCAACTCAGATGGGCCTCAAAGGAAGTGCCATTGAGGCCATCGTTGGCATCGCATTCATGATAGGCATGGTTGTGTTTTTCGTCGGTCTAGGTTTTCTACGCCACAATGTGGTCAGGGTTCACAATAGTCGCGGACGACGCTCTCGACGACGCGCCATATTTGATGCTGCGGAGTGGACGGCGACGAACAGTCTGCCACCTCCACCAACTTATGACTCCCTCTTCCCTGACCATGGATACTCCCAGCCCCAGCTTCGATCAAGCTCGAACAGATGGAGCGCGACGAACTCACAACTACAAAACGATAGCGATACTCACAACCCTCCCAACGCCGCTGTTGATGATAGCAGGGAAATCTCCGATGAGAGAAGCAGCCATCCAAACATTTCAACATTGAGTCCGTCCGTTTTACCCCCTTACTACGGACGAGATCCTCATGGACTGCCTTCCTACGAGACCTTCGCTTTTGCCGACGAAGAAGACCGGCTAAGGAATACTTGGTCTGCTGTGGCAACTCAAGTACCCCAAGGGCCTCGTGAGGATGCCTCGTTGCGTGTGCCCGCAAGGATTTTGCGGACAGAAATCATGGTTACTCAGAGAGAGATATCCCCCAACGAAGTATGAAGAGGGAGAGCCACCACCACAGTCAAGGTTTACGGATTGGTAAAATTACCCAGCTGATATGCACTTTTCTCTGCGTTTGTAGCTAATCCACTTCCTCTGCTCCAGGTAATGATGCCGCTCTCGAACAGGCCAGAGCCGAGGACGTTCACTCAACCCTGCCATGAGTACTGGTGTGAGTTTGAGGGGTGGCAGAAACAAAATTGCAGCCCGATGAATCGGAACATATTGGGCCCTCTTCCGAGACAAAATTTTGCTGTAACCGCGCATCCTACAGAATGGGATCGAGAAACCTTCAACTTCCTTCAGCCTCCTTTAGCCTTCTTCAGCGAAAACGGCTGTTGCTCTTTGCATCTCCAGCAATCCTTTTGAAGTTCCTGCGTATACTAGACACTGCAACCGTCCGGTCGCTTTCGCCTGCCACGTCTCCAGAGTCGTCACCTTGAAACTGTGAACAGAGTTCCAAAGGCCTGGGTGGATGGCTTGAGTTGCTATTGAGCCTAAAGCCAAAGCCAAATCCACGACCGAGACAGGTAGTCGGGAAACAAGAAACAATCGAACAATATTAGATTTATATTCGACACCCTCCTGCCCAGTTCAGTGACAAAGGGTTGCAACGACACGACGGGACCATAAGGGCCATGACCGGGCCAGACCAGATGCCTTGCAATTCTTCTACCCACTTGTTCATGCTCACTTACGCACTCACCACTTCCATTCGGTCAAACCGAGACAGCGTCTTAGCGGGCGTCAAAGGACGTATGTCTTTCGATATGGATCAGGGGGCCACGGATATTGGTTGAGGTATTGACACAGGAGAAAATCGACAACAACTTGCACTTGTGCAATCTCGCGGCAGCGCGTCGCTGGTATCTATTTAAACCACATATCTATCGACCTCGTCAGTTCAGGGTCGTCCATGAAGACCATTTACACAACAACGACTTGACTTCTTCTCATTTCTGTTTATCAACCCGGAAACATTCCCTCTACTCTTTCGTCCCCTGCAGTGAGCGACACAGTGTGGCACTCGCCCCTTTTCCTACGGTTATCAATCCATTTTCACCCATTTTGTCCTCATCTACTTTACATATAATCCCGCCCCGTTCCAAGAACGCGACCCAAATCCAGCCCAGTCTCCATCGGAGCATCTCCACCCATACCTACAGCACATCCAAGTCACTAGCAGTAACAAAATAGCAGATATGAATGAACCAGCCATGATATCCTTCTTCAGCGTCACAGGGGTGATCCTGCTCGTTGCTGCAATAGCAATCTGGAGGACTCATCACAAGAGCCACATGCGCGGCCAAGTTGATGACACAGCGATCCACAACGACGACGGCGGCAACTCGAGGAACGGCCATCAAGATGCGGACAGCATCCGTGCAGGCAACGCTCCAGTCATTGATGGGCAAGCAGACAATCGAGGCGGAAATTGGAGGTGGAGAAAGATCATTGACGGTGTCGGTTGGGCCCAGGTACCAAACGGGCCTGAAGATCGAGAAGAGACGCGAGTGATGGCAAGACGACGAGGTATCATGGAGAAGCCTGAGCAAGCGCTCGTTTCTGTGTCTATTGGCAGTGCTGAGACCCAGGCAGGGACGAGCTACGCGAATGATGTTGAGAAAGGAGGATCACGGCCTACAGATGTCATGTCATTCGAGAACCTTGGTGGGTATCGATACGGCGATTTTGCATACGGCCACGACAACATGGCGCCGCTTCCGGTTCCTGCTTCGGGCCCAGATCAAAACTCATTGTACCGACATTCACCTGGCATTGCGGAAGTCGAAGCTGTGCCGGCAGGTTCTTATCTCTCCCGGATCCCCAGCACAGACTCGAGGGAATCAGGGCACGGGTGTCGATTGACCTCGTACAATGGGCTGCCGCCAGTACACCAGCAACAACATGACGATATGATGGCGGCACTCCCGATCTCGAAAGACCACCCTCTCTACCAACACCATCCGGTTTCCCAAAGCCCAGCGCCGTCTCAAACCTCAGATCAAAGCTCAGACCACAAGCCTCCTGCATTCCACTACGAGCGCGGCAGCCTTGTTCCTGCACCCCTGAATCCCCGTCGTGGAAAGCGCTGCCTCGATGTCGATCAGAACCACGAACCAACTCCAACTGCCGAACCAGTGCGTGCGGCGTCCGGCCTCACGCTGGAACGCCCTTCGAGTGCTCGATCTCAGCCAGCTTCAGCCTCCGGATCGGGGTTACGGGAATGGCCAGAGCCTCGATACAGCATGTTTGAAAGCCCCCTGAGGCAGCATCCACCAGAGTTGTTCCTGGACCTACCAGGCCCAAGGGACGTGTCGGCGCAAACTTCATCCCAGGAGCCACAGGAAATGCTCGCTGCTGAGACTGGGACGAAAGATGGTGATGATCTCCGAACCGACTGCTCTTTGACGACAGAAACGAAGTCTTCATCTCCAAAACTACACCAGCCCGTGAACGGATCCGATCAGCAGCGTCACCATCACCATCCTCGTCAAGGTCAAGGTCAACGCCACCGTCATCGCCATTTCAGCTCGTGCGACGCCGGCTGGACGACCGTCCGTCTCACCCCATCATCACATTCAACCGCCGCCAGCAGACCATCGAGATGGAGTTGGACGGCAGAGGATTTCAGGGTGGTGGGAACGGATGGGGACAATGTCGTGTGAAAAGGTCACCGAAAAAAAAAGCTGAAAGCTATTCATACAAGGCAAGGTGCTCGTGGGGTCAAAGTATGGGTGTATGGTGTTGGGGAGTGGTTTTGGAGTTTGAGGTTGGCGTATGTATGTATGTAGGTAGGCACGTAGCTAGTCTGGGAGAAACATATAAATGGTATTTCTAGCAAAAACCAGCGATGCAAGATATCCTCTTTACATGTTGATTCCTCTGCACGAGGGAGGGAGTGGCCTGCAAAAACCGCTTTGCAAACACTTATTGAAGTCCAGAGGTTTCCCATGTTTTCTGCTTGCATGTCTTGGTCTTGCCGTGACTTTTGTCGATGCAAGATCCTCAATTCAGTGTGATGCAAGGGACATAGGTATGCCAGTGCTTCTCCGCGAACGGGCTCTTTCTCGGACAGGTGTCGAGGCGCGGTGCCTGTACCTGTCTGCATGCTGAACTGCTTGAGAGCTCTCAACGCTTTTGACTAGAGAGTGAGAACACTCAATATCCCATAGGATCCAGTCAGAGGGACGTGCTAAATGGACTATGTGTAGAGCGTGGAACGTGTCCAGTTTGCTCGGTCCTCCGCCAGCATGTGTAGTCTTCGGCGGCATCTCCATCGGTGGATTGGTACGCCACTTGACGAGAAATCAGAAGCGGACTTTGAATGGGGATGGCCATTCATCCGTCATCTCCTGTCTCGTGTCCAGATTATCACCTCTTGTTCCCAACAGCGGCCCATCTCTCTCTACTCTTGACCCCGACCCCTTCATCCACGGAGGAGCCACTACTGCCACCAGCAGCCCAGCCCTCACCAATCTCTCCCACAACTCGTCCTGGACGGCCCGCGATGACAGTGCCTCCAGCCCAGATGGTATTCGGGGGCAGAACTGTGCCGTCAAGGATTCTGACGTTGTCCTTGATCATGACCATGTTCCCGATCGTGCAGTTCGCGCCGATCCACACGTTGCTCCTGATCTCGGCAGCGCGGATGTGGGTGTTGGGCCCGATGTAGACATAGTCTGAGATTCGGAGCATGAAGTAGGTCATAATCTGCTGCGGTTCACTGCCGTTCGGGTTCGGGACCGTCGTCAGACGCGAAGGAGGGTGAAGCGTGCAGCCAGGGCTGATGAAGACATATCGACCGAGGTGGATCGACGTTTGATCTTGCGCAGCGGATTTCTGATCGCCGCCTGCTTGTTGTGGGTGTTGTTGGTGAGAGGAGGGAGGCTTAGGCTGCGGAGGCCGAACCAGGTCTCCGTGGATCACCACGTCTTGCTGAATGACACATTTCCCAGCAAGGATAATATGGCGCGGCCCCAGGACACTGGCTCGGCGACTGATCTTGTTGCCAGTTTCCTAAGGTCTGGTCGTCAGCGACACTGCGTAGCGTGAATATTTGCTTTTCTGGGGAGGGTAAATCCGACTGACGGTTTCGATATATTCGCCCCGGACCGAAGGTTTAGGTGGCATGACTCTGTGAAACGTGCCAGACTCCAGCAGGTTTCGTATGCAAGGCTGCAAAAGAGCCCCAACACAGTATCGTGTCTTGAGACGAACGGTTGTCAAAAGTGTTGTTGATCAACCCATACTTGGTATGCTGTAGCGAGCACGATAATAATTCGTGACACACTCAACGCGTGGCCTTGGGGGGTTGAGCGCAGTCGCGAATGCGGAGAAAAACTATCTACTTCTTCATAACGAGCAAACAGTCAACCTTCTTCTCGCCAACTACTACTCGGTTGCAATTGACGGGCTGAATACTTTGTACAACATTATTGCACAATTCTCGCAAACTTTGCTCGAATCCCCCCCTTATTCTCAGGTCTCAATGCGGACTCTCGGCTGTCTCTGGCCGCATGCCCACAATTGCCGTGTCTCTTTGCCTGCTTTTCTTTCCGACGTACCCACTTGAATGCCTCGACGATGACAACAGATATGGACCCAACTCGCTAGGCATCACAGGGGATCCTCGATACTTGAATCTCGTACGGTCAGGCCACAAGGCACGCAAGACTTCGCTCTCTCGCCTAATCGTGCAGCCTCGCAGCCGAAAAGACGTTGACTAGCGCCGCAAAGAGGAGCCTAAGATGGAGACTGGCTTTCGCCCAACACATGGTTCGCTGATTCTTCAACGGCTTCGTCCGACGGTCACGCCCTTTATTGCTCAATGATCATGGTCTGGGGGTTCAAAAGGCTTGCTTCCATCGGTGATTCTGGAACCCAGAATTTGTGGACCCAGGCTCCCGCTGTGGGTAGAACACAGGGGAATCTCGCAAGGAATACTTCGAGAAGTGGTCAGACCGCAAGTGATGCACTGCCTAGTGTACATTGTACAAATACCGAGTATATCCGAGTGCAAAATACCGGTACATTACCGCCTGGAGTAGCTGGACAACGGCCTCTGCTTCCATTCTGTACCCACAGAGTCGGGTTTGGCCCCAACTGTGCCGTCCTTCTGTATGATTGCCGCTCTTGCATTTGTGCGGTTCCCGATGGTATCAGGTAGCGAGTCCCTGGCAATCAATCTCCGTGCCCAGAGCTTGACGAGACCTCGGGCTCCAACATGGATGAACAAGGTGACAAGTCATCTCAATCCATCGTCAATGATCGACGTAACCCCTGACCACATGGCTGCGCCCCAATGGTTTCTAGAAATGTCAGCTTCGGATAGACATTGCCGGCAAGAAAGATGGCCCATGGATCCGTGGTTCTGGACATCCCCACAAGACGCAACAAAGTCGACAGGTTCACTACTACTTGTGCTTGTAGATTTCTACAACTAGAGAACATGGCCATGGCACCAGGAGGTTGGAACATGCCTTGGGGTGTGTCAAACAATTGCTCTCGTGGCTTGTCTTCCCGACTTGGCCCTCGGTTGCGGCGAGAATCAACGTCCAAATCGCCTTCTAGTTCTTCGGTTATTCCCACCGCTTGGTCTATCAAATTCACTAACGGGAAAATTCTCGACAAGTCCATTTCCTATTATTGATCAGCGAGTGGCGTTATCTTTGTTTCAGAAGCCAGCGAGCATGAGGTTCTGTGCCCTGGGCTGGCCCCCATGTGGATGATGGTCACGCCACTCCACGTGGAAACTAGGAACGTGGGTTGCTCCCTAGCGGAACGGATCGAAAAATTTATCTTCAACTCGTCCCGATCGGGCGTCAAGTATGGAGATGTGTCGTAGCAGACAGTTCTCGGTGTGAAGGATAGTCGGAAAGCTCCTCCTGGGTCTGACAAAGCGCACAGAAATCAATCCGATCGGCTTTAAATCATGGGTCCGCCGTTGCGAAGCGCAGCTGGAGCCGTGCTTGATCAGGCTCTCTATTTTGTATCTCTCGGTCGACGAAAGCTTCTCGTTCAATAGATCAATCGCGTGCGGCCAAGCTCCTTTGTTGACATATTTCACGAACGTCTACTCTTTTGGCACTAGTTGACGGCACGATGGACCATATTCCAAAGGACATGGAACATGTGGACCGGCGCGAGCTGTATACATCGCTTCCAGTTCGAGTCCAGTATCTCCAGCAATTCCTCGAATTCGGAGCAGGTGAGCGCTCCTTTTCCCTCATCGAGACCTCGAGATTGAAGGGACAGGAAATTGTGAAGAACGCCGCTGCTGACCACTGTGCTAACTTAGATGATGTTGTTGCTCTGATCGAGGGTCAGAAATATATCAAGGCCATCATTCCCGCCATTGTCAATATGGTGTACAAGAAGCTGCTGAAGCACGATATCACGGCCCGAGTCTTCAGCACGCGAGATAGCCGGGTTGAAGAAAACCCCACCAAATGGATCAAAGAAGACGACGCTCAGATTCGGCACCGAAAGATGTTCTTGAGATGGTATCTCACGAAGCTCAACTCCGATCCCAGCAAAATGGAGTATTGGCAATATCTAGACAAAGTCGGGTAAGTGTATATGTACCTGCCTGCGAGTCCTTGGAACCACCGATGCCCGTACGAGCCAACTTGGGCCGTCCACCTCCAGCACCACCAGTGAGAAGAAACCATCTGACCGCGACGCTCGTAGGTTGATGCATGTGGGCAAAGGACGCCGCAATCCCCTCCACGTGGACTACATCTTTCTCGGCGCGTGTCTGGGCTACATCCAGGACTCGATGACAGAAGCCATCCTCTCGCACCCGCGGGTGGAACTCACGCAGAAGATTGCCATCGTCAAGGCCATCGGTAAAGTGATCTGGATTCAGAACGACCTCATGGCGAAATGGCACATCGAGGACGGGCGAGAATTCCTGGACGAGGAGATTGAGGAGGACATGGAAGCCGAGGCGCGCGAGCCTGAGGGCTACCTCAACGGGAAACGGATCTTGGGCGGTAACGGTGGGGCCGCCGGAAACGATGACGACAGCTCAATCGCCGGCACCGTGTCGTCGACGTCGTCGGAAAAGAGCACGACCAGCCTCGGCCGCACCATGGAGCAGGTCCGCCTGTCCAACGAACAGCAACAGAAGTTCACCTGCCCATTTAGTGGTATGACGACCTCAGCCGGTCCAGAGGACATGGAGAAGCAGCGAGCAACCACATGGCGACCGAGCCGGCGGGAGCTGGTACAGGGCGAGCCGACGTCGCCTCCTCGTGTGCCAACCGGCATCCCGCGACTCCGCGTGATTGATGGCAAGACCAGCTGTAAAGAGAATCTGGAGCCGAATCCGTTTATATAGGCTGGCACCACACCGGGACACTGGCATGGCAAACATTCTCCGCATGGTGCGAGAGAGTCTAGTCAGCCTTTTCGATTTCGACCCCAAAGTGACGATACATCGACCAAAATAATCGAAACAAAGTTCCGAGATGTGATGGCGATGTCGACACGAGGTCCCTCGAAGTGAACGAACGAAGGAATGAACGAAACTCCCATCGTCGTCATTCGCTAGAACATCCCTTGCCGGGCACGTGGTGGTGTTGTGGTTTCTCTGTACTTAGTATCTACCTATATACAGTACGAGGAACGAGGACGAGGTGCTGTACAGTAGACATTGAACGGAGTTTACCCGTTGAATTTTTCATTGAATCTCAGACTTTTTTTTTTCAACTCCGCTTCCATTCTCTATTCCCATTCCATTCTGTTACTGGTATAGCAGTAGGTGCGTAAGTTTGAAATCTCTCTCTCTCTCTCCTCTCTCATTCTCACAGAGAGTATAAGAGATGGACTTGTCCATGATATGCTGCAGATCTCTGTTTAGAAAATGCGTATAGCCAGACTCGCGCCAATATCTAACAAACCCGCGCGACCGTGGTCACCCTTGCTCTCACTGTCCAGAGTTTCGACAGCGCGATTCTCGCATGCCTCGGCGAACTCAATCATGGCTTCGTAACCCTCGCTGGACGAACCGACGAACGTCCCCCAGTGGACTCCGACGGTGTTGCGGGATTGGACGTCGAGATGTATCGCAATAGCGTCTGCCGGAGAGGCGTGGAGTGCCGCGGGGATGTCGTTGTGGGATAGTCGAAGCCCCATGTACGAAAAGAATCCAAGAGTCCCTCCGCGCCATATAGGAATGAATGAAAGATCGATAGGGCCGAATTTGTCCCCAATCTCCTTGAAGACCGGGCAGACGACCTCTGATCTCGACGTCCTCCGATAGCCTGTGTCACCGGCGTGGTAGATGACCCCTTGCCTGGTCGCCTTCGATCCGCTAGATTCATCCTGTGAGCGGAGAAAGCGCTCGACAACCCAACCACACCACAGCGTCCGCCCCTGGTCTACAGGACTCCGTGCAGAGTTGTGCTGGGCGGGGACACACGAGAACCTGAAAATGATCTGATTCGTCGATGCTGGTGTGGGTTGGACTCCAAAGTCCTCTAGACTGTATTCACGATTCTGCCACCAGTCCATTTCGCAGGTTTGTGCATCCGGGACCCCCATAGACAACATCCACTGCTTGATGCCCAGCCCGACAAAGAACTTGGCCCGGGGAAATTTCTTGAGGACTCCCTTGATCGAGGCAGCATCTAGATGGTCGTAGTGGTTGTGGGAAATGAAGACTGCGTCGCAACCTGGCAGGTCCTCGGGTTGACAGGGGGCTTGCTTGAAACGAGCGACACCACTGTTTTGAGTCGGCCCTGCTCGCATGGAGAAGATCGGGTCAAAAAGAAGCCATATGCTCTTGTGCTCGGGGTTCTCGAGCGGTGGCAACTCCACCAGGGCACTCGCATGACCCAGCCATGTGCCGATGACACAGTTGGTCTTGTCGAGCTTCTTCTTCTCCAACTCCGCCGTTCCCCAGTCTGGAATGACCACATTGAGTTGTCGGGATTTTGGGTGGCTGCTCAGGTCATCCGTGTACCATCCAAGTGGAAAAGATGATTGAACGAGTTCCGCCCACGTCGGGGTTCCTGCGGAGGGCCATGGATTGACGAATGCGGTGGCCGAATTGTTTGAGTGGTGAGCGGGACGTGATGATTTCCACTTCGGACCAGACGTCGTTGTATTCATCATAGAACGATTACCGCGTTGCCATGATAATAAGGTTGCCTTTCACGAGAACGGCTGGAAGATAGAGGGAGCGGTGAAGTTGGATGGGAAGAAGCAGTAGGATGAAGGATCGGGGGTGTGGTGGCTGCATGGCTGCATGGGTGTGTGACGCTGATGAATCTGATAGGGACCAACAGTACGAAAGGACAAAGTACGATGTACGAGGAGCAGACAATCCAATGACGACATGGACACAAGAATTGCTGGAGTCTCTATTGAGACCAACTTCAGACTACTCGGTACATATTTACAGACCTTTCCTGCATTTATCTGCTATGGCCTTGTGTCCAACTGTGTCTGCGTCTACTATTATACGATGGCACTGCTCCAAGCACTGAAGCTTGACAGCAATAGTTTCAACCCTCCAACCTGGGACACGCGCTACAATGAGATGTGACTACTACGCACAACCACCTGGCGTAAAATGGACAATACTTCACTTGTGCTGTAGTCCTCAATTGTCCCTTGAACATTCATTCACTTTAACGATTCATTTCACTTCACTTCACTTCACTCACCCATGTTTTGTCAACGCCCCGACTTATGACCTCTTGCTTGACACAAGACCTTGCTTAGATCCTCTATCCCGCAAATGTTTCCCCGGGTAACGACAGATTCACAACATAGACGAGCCATGTCTTCTCTACCAGGAAAGCATATGATGAAGGTCACAGTGACGGCGACTCAAGAGCTGGAAATTCAGGTCGACGAACCGACGAACCTTGCGTATTTCCCAGAAAGTATTCCACATATCGTCCTGGAACAACTTGCTCATCGAGGCCTCAACCTGACCAGCATGCAAGTTGCTTCGAACCCCGGCAACATATGTGATCTCCAGGACGGCCAAGAACTGGCTTCTGCGGCGATGAAGGGTACACAGCCTCCTCGTCAAACATGGTGGAGGAATTTTCCGTCATTTTCCCCGATGCTGACACGATAGAATTAGATAGCGCTGTCTTCCACATGTTCAATCACGACCATTCGCTTCCAGCCTGGAACAGATTGCCGAACAACGTGCCCAATAAGATACCATTATGGGACAAACAGGAGGCACCCGAGGCTCGGCAACTGGCTCTGTCCATACAAAAGCCCATCACTTGGTTCTATGATCCAGTTCCGCGACCTGATACAAAGCCCACACTGTCCAGGATCGCACACTGTCCTGCTCTGTCATCTGCTCCTCCCAACACACCCATTGCTCCCAACCTCGTCTCTGCTAGTCCGGCTGAAGACAACCACGCTACGACAGAGGCTACGCGTCTAGATGCGCAGGAAGCTATGGAGGAAGTAACGCCCGCTGCACCACGCGCCAAAGGCAAAGTAAAGAAGAGAGGAAAGAAAAAGCCCAAGACGACTCGCGTCCAGAAGCAAGCCGACAAAGTGCCACACCGACCAGTCACGCGCTCCCAGACGGGAAAGGAAGCTGCCGGAGTCATCGACAAGCTAAACCGATCGGGGAAAGGCACGCTGGCGACCGAGAAGCGCATGGGGGGCGGCATCCACGACAGACCAAACTTTGCAAAGCAGGTCGAGCGTGTCGGCATGACACAGACGGTGCATACATTCGGGCACAAGCACCAGCGCCGATTGAAGCAGAGACTGGCAAAGGCCACGGAGAAGCGGTGGCAAGGCCAGCCCAGTGGTCTGACCGAGGACGACAAGATCGACGTGATTACCCAGCGTGAGTTGATTGACATCTACCTCCCCCTCCTCCCGCCACATCCTTCCTCATCACCTTTTCTTTCATCTGTCTCCATTCCATTTCATCTGTCTTCTTCACCAGTGGACATATCCTAACGACATACAGAGCTTCAGAAAGCGTTTTGAGACGATGCGGGATCCGACGGACGCGATGCCATTCTTTGCGAAACACATCGGTGCTGAAAGACCATGGAAGCTTAGGATAGGGCCTAGGGGCTTTTTTTTTTTTTTAAACCCAGACTTGATACTGCGTAACGTTTTGGACTTGGGGGGTGTAGTCCCGCTTCAGGTTCAAGTTCTTGGGGTGATTGATGATGAATGAGCATTGGCTATTACAAAACGATCCAAGAAGGAGCTGAGATGTCCAATGATATGATAAATCAAATTGCCAATCCACTCAGATTCGCCGCGTCTGCCCTGTCTTTGTCTAATTCCTTCTTCTTAGCACCTTGTACACCCGTAGTTCCGTTTTCCTCCGTCGCTGCCGCCGCGTCTCCAGGCACCTTTATACCCCATTTCGCACAGATCCGCCTCGCTATCCCTTCACCACTCCACCACGCGCCCGTCGTCGTTCCCAGCGCAATGAATGGCGCCGTGTGTTCGCCCGCCAACCACAGGCCTCTTTTCCACAGACCCCCCGCGTCGCGCATGACCTCGATGTCCTCGTCACCTCGCTCGAGGCCGACCTGGAAGTTGCAGTAGGAGCCGTTGCCGGCGAACGGGTCGGCCTGCCACCTCGTCATCAGGAAGGACTTGGGCTGGCAAGCCGGGCTGCTGGGGTCGTAGTTGGGGAGACGGGAGTAGAAGGCGGATGCGAAGCTGTTGAGGACTGTGTCGTACTCTGTCGAGTGTGTGGTGAGGTCCTTGATGGAGTCTACGACGTGCGTGCCGCACGGCCCGTAGATGTAGAACAGCAGCGTCGGCTGTGTGCAGGGTGGCGGCAGGTGAGCGAGCGACACTACGGACTGGTTCCACGCTTCGCCGCACGCATGAGGCACGTAGGCCGGATCGTGGAAGTGGGTATGAACGGGATAGCTTGACAGGTCGGGTTTCCCTTCCGCATCGGAAGAGAGCCAGAACGCAGAGGGAAAAGTCACGTAGAGCTTCTCCAGGCGACCGTAATTGATGTGAGAGATGGCCGAGGCCAGTCTCGAGGGCAGTGTCGGTGTGAATGCTCGAGCGTGATGTCGTTTAAGCCAACCCAGAGGACATGTGATTACCACATCGTCAAAGGTAGACTGGTCGCCACACGAGGCTGTGACGATGACTTTGCCATAATCGTCTTTGTCACTGTCGGATCTCGTCTCGAAATGAACGACTTCGGTCCCCAGTCTGAGGTCGACTTTGCCCTCGTCTGTGGCAACGCGGCCGATTTCCTTCAAGATGTCCTTGTACGTTCCGGCCACAAAGACATTTTCCCCTTCGATGCATTCTTCCAGGAAGAAGAATTTGAGGCTCTGTTTCTCAACCGAGTCGCCCACAAAGGGTCCCCACATCTGCGCCTCGTGGAGAAGGTCTTGTCTTTGCTGTCGGGTGAGCTTCTTGTCCGTGTCGAGCTTGGACCGAAAGTACTCAAACAGACTGACTCCGGGATCAATGTCGGCCGAGTGTTCATCTGAGTACTTGAATGCGTCGACAATCATTTCCCACATTTTGCTCGACAGCGCCACGGCTTCGGCGTCTGGTCTCCTTTCCCCGTCGCTATCGAAAAGCGCCTGGTGCTCTTCCGGCTCCAGGATGGTCGTACCTGTCTTCTCGGCGAGATGCATAATGGGATTTCCACTGGTGCCGTGTATCCAATTCGGGCCCATATCCACGAGGTAGCCACCTGACTCCTGCTGGTCGACCCTCCCCCCAATACGATCCCGGGCTTCTAGGAGTGTCACCTTGACGCCGCTGCGAGCCAGGACGTCCGAGCAGCGAAGACCTGCAATGCCAGCGCCGATGACCGCCACGTGGGGGATTCTGCCCGAAGACAACGTGCTGGCATTCCGCAGAGCTTGCATGGTGGAAGAGGGAGGCGAGGATGAAGAGGGCATGGGACCATTCGCATTGCCATTGTGCGCACTGTTAGCAAGGTCCCGAGAGATTCGAGACATACAACCCAACCACGGCGTTGAAGGGCCCGATGAGATGTGCGACGATAGGTGTCGTGGATGGGGCGTCTGTGGGCGAATGAAAGGCGGTGCTCCGACAATTGTCCGTGCTTTTGCAGGAGTGGAGGGGCTGCACGTCTACCAGTCGAATAGAGGCCCGGACTCGAAGAAACAGGGAAAAATAAGGGGAAGAATGTCGGCAGCTGGTACCAATCTTTTCTAAGGATATCACTCAGTTTTAAGTATTAGCTCACGGACAGGATCGCCCTACACTGGGTTGTTGAAGTCATGATATCGCCGTGCGCTGGCTGATACGTAACTGTCGCTGCCCACGTGGATATTTATCGCAGTTGCCGACGTGGACCAAAGCTGACGTCAAGATAAGCCCAACTTTGTAGGATCAAAGAGACCAGGATAACAAGAGAACAAGACGACGTTTTCAAACAAATATGACTTCTTTCTTCAGTTGACTTTCCAATAGCAATCATGATACATGTGGTTATTGATCTCTTTCGACACCCGGACTGGCTGCGAACAGTCATGCAGATACAATGCAAACATCCCCCATGCCTTTCTGTGTTATCCCGAATTATGCCTCCGTAATTAGACAAATATCCTTCCCAGGGTCATCATGTTGGTTTCCATCCTCATCTTTTGTGATTTTGTGAGCATCTTCATCTCGACCAAGCTCCCTGGCTAAGCGAAAGCAGGCCGTGAATGCAGTCGAGTTCTTCGCCTTTGGCTCCCTCCTTGGTCGGGGATTCAGCGATTCTAGGTCTTTCCTCCGACCGCTTGCGTGACGAGGTCAGATCCGGAAATGTCATATCTTCATTTTCCTGCAGTACCGGCCGGTGGCATGTGCTGGTTTGGGTTCTGCGCAAAGGATGCTCCGACATTCTGGTCCCAGGAGCCCAGTTCTCTTTGTCCGAGTCTCCAGACGGTGACCTGATATGGCCGTGCAGAGCCTTCGATTTCCCACTGGACGGGTCGATCGACGAAGCTAGACCTTGCAAACGTCCCAGTGAGGATTGGGCACGACATAGCTTCGGTCTTCCTTCGTTCGCACCTGCCCGACGAGCATTGGTCTTGGACAAGGACGGGCTCAGAGCTTGCAGACGTGGCTTGAAACTGTTTGATCGAATGAGGTTGATGGCGCTGACAGCAGAGCCCGCACTTTCCGCTTCCGCCTGGGTCGAGAGCGCATCCTTCGTCTTGCTGTCGCAATAGAATTCCCAAGTTCTGGCGTCACGGGACCGACCAAATCCAGCTCCAATACTTTTGGGTCCTGAGTGAGGAGCATTGTCGAGGAACACTTCCACTCCATTCACAGCACTCTTGCTGCGAACCAAGGCTGCCTTTGGCCTGCTATGTGTGGTCGGCATCGCGGTACGTGGCTTTTCTGGTGATGGCGTGGGCTCATTGTTCGTCCGAATCTTGACTGCCCCATCCACAGTCATTGCCAGTCGTACAAAACTGGACGCTCTCCTAAGGGGTTCCTTTGGGAGAGCAGTGTCGAAGATCTTCCCTGGCCCGTCTAAAGATGGATCAGAAGGTTTTGCACCAGTCATCTCATCGTGGTCACGTTTTCTAGTGCTCCCTCCCTCACTGCTAACTTCCGACTGTCCGTCACAATTCTCGGACCCTTCCTTTTGAGCTTGTCCTGGAGGTGGTGTCCCGACCGTGAGCGCGTCCTTTTCTATACTGGACTGCGGTGTACTTCCTTCGGTCGTTTCCTGCGAGCTATGCTTGATGCTTGCATCGTCCTCTGATGGAGTTGGGTTGAGAAGATCATGGATGCTTGAACTTCTCGAGTTAGGTCGGTTGATGGGCTCCACGGGCACAGGATGCGATAAAGAGGCAGTCAGATCTTCGGGGACAGGAGACGAGCTCATCTGAGGAGGAATAGGGCTGGCGTTACTGTTGCGAAGATGGGCAACGAGCTCATGTGGCTGCAATGGTTTGGACCGGCGACGATCATTCTGGCGACGGTTTTGAAACCAAATCTATGGGACGGTCAACTCGTTGCACGGTGGCTGCAGAAGGGCAACGTACCTGAACTTCTTTCTCCCCGAGGGCAACCCGGCTGACTATCAGGGCTCTTTCGGCTTTGTCTGGTTTGGAGTTTCTTTGGTATGCAGCTTCAAGGATGGCACAGTCCTGAGGGCTACAAATGGTCAGAAGGCATCGTTGCGGTTATGAGCGTGCGGTGGGACAACCCACCTCGTTCTTCTCCTCTTTGCTTTCACCGCTAGAGGGCTCGCAGAGGAGGACATATTGTCAGAATGGAGTTGGATACCATACGGAGCGTGCTGAAACGCTGGCTCGGTCATATTGCGTACATCCTGGCTCATGGCTGTAATCTGCAAAAGAACTGGGAGCACAGAGGGAGGGACAGAGCAAAGAGACAGTCAGAGTCGCGACAGCAAAACAAGGTGTAAAGTGGTCTAGTTTCCCTACCGCGACGGTGGGTTGAGGGCGCGTCACGGTTTGCCAAGAGAATGAGATCAACTCGACCCACCATCGCAGTCGCAGTCGCAGTCACCGCCATCCCCATCCCCATCCCATCTCCATCAACCCTCAATCTTCATCTCTCAACCTGTTTCCTCTCTTCTAGATGGTGAACCTGTGAGCCGTCAGTTGCCAGTCTCAGTCCTCGTCGCAACAGAGATCAACATGAGCAATAAGAAACTGACTACCACCTTGAGGATCGAGGATCCACGCTATGATCCCTCCCAACCTCCGCGGCGTCTCGCCCGTCGACCTCGACGAAGAAATAAAACCACTTCATTTCACACCTAGTTCTCGCCCCTTCCTGCCATTCCTGCTCATCCTTCCCATGGCGACGACAGTTCAAAACTTCCAAAACTTTGACTATTATGCCATCTTCTGTATCTGTCAGCCCGGCCCCCATGATTGGCCCCCGTGCAAGATTCACGGTCGAGGGCTTATTAATACGTTACCTCAGACTTCAACAGGGTGTTACTTCCGACTAAGCGCTTATCGCGCGCCCAAGACGCGAGAAAACGTGACTGCCACAACTGTGCCGAGGACGACCGCATTTCCTCTCTTAGATCTCGGCTTCGAAACATTCCGTATGCACCGAGTGCCACAAAGCTTGCGAGAAGAGCAACAGGGTTGTCAAGCAAGTTAAGTTCGCCCTCGGCCAAGATCCCATTCGTTTCAAGAGGAGAATTGCCTGTGCTGGGCATTGAAAAGTTGATCCTCGGGTGCTCCGCAGTCCAGGGATGAACGATGACGACTTCCATCTTCGGTTTACAGACGTGTGTGTCGAGCTCGCTTACAGTATCTCCATCTTCCCTGGCGCGAAGCCAAGTGGTACCGATCCCGAGATTCGAACGTTATTTTGCGGCCACATTTCAACTGATCCTTGAGCTCTCAAAGCTTTGTAGAGGTTGCGTGGAGATGCCACTGCCACAGGCCCTGCGCACTTTGGCGCGCCCTCGCGTGATAGGAGATCGCAACAGGCAGCAAATTCCACTTGTTTCCGTCAAGTCACTAAAGATTACGAGTCAGCAAGTCAGAATGACCAAACGGCTGAAGAGGTCCCTTACATTGCGGGATGGACCCATGGTCACCTTCCGCGGTGGGCCTGATAGGGCTGACCAACGTGCCCAAACTTCCTCTGGCTTGGGTCCGGAATACCACTAGCCTCTACCTTTGTTGCACCAACCACTTCGTACATTTTTAAACCTCGATCAAAGGACAGAGATCCGTCGCCAGACGGTCGTGCAGAACCTCAAACCTCGGCATGCTCCTCCAGAACCACTGGTGTGTGTAAAACCCACCAATCGTGGCTTTGCTACTCGCAAAGATGCGACAATTGTGTGTTCTTACCGATGTCTTTCCACGACCGTTAACCTTCCTCCAAGTGGATGCCCGTTTCTCTGCCTGTTTGATATGCACTGCACCGGGGACCACGACTTTGTTCCTCCTCCACCCATCCAACGGGACCAAAAGTTCGCAAAGTTCGCTGGAGACTTGGACTCGCGCGTGACCATTGGCAAAAGACTCATCCTTCGCAGACTTCCTTCGATGCCTACTCCTCTGCCTAGCATGACTCTAGGAACAGCCACCATCATTGGTAAGGAGTGATCGAGAACTTCTGTCCTTGTCTGCCTTGTGTAGCGTCCTGGTCCCCTTCCCCCCGGATCTAGGCCTTATTGGTGGTCTATTCCCATTCTATGGGTCCACCACCTGGGCCTTAATACTCCTGCTTGACCCTATCCTGGGCGAGAGATGAACTTATATTCACCTGTCATCCCTATACATCTAGCTAGGCAACTCTGGTGTCATCAAAGTGCATACATGCGCTTGCATCGATGCACAATCTCCTGATAATGCCCTGATTGATTTGACTCACTGCAGAATAGCCGCCTTTGCCACGATGCCGATCTCTGGCAAATATATGTCCCAATGTTTGAATCCAGACAGCACCCTCCTGGCCACAGCGCAGCCATGATCAAAGTTGCAGTGATCGGCACCAATGGGTTGGCGCAGTACATTGCCAACAGCATAGCAACACAGACCTCCCATCAATTCATCATTCTGTCTCGAAGGGTATGTGAGTTCCCCTCTATTCATTAACGGTGACTGATGAACAAAAGCCTAGTCCAGGTCTGACGGCAAGAGGGTGGCAGGTACTTCAGGTAAGTCGTCAGTGTATTTTCCTCATGTACAACGCAACGGCGAGGGTACAACCGTCTGAATGTACGGGCAGGATCGGTATCGTCTAATAACTCTTTTCAACTAACCATCACGATTGACAGGTCGATTACTCCAATCCTTCGGACCTCAAGTTCAAACTAGCCGGTGTCGACACTGTCATTTCTACCGTCAGTGGTAACGCTCAACTTGCGCTGATTGATGCGGCGGCGGCGGCTCATGTGCGGCGCTTTGTCCCCTCCGAGTTTGGCGGGCCTCCTTCTCTGCGTCCACCGAACGATCTGCTTGACAATGGTCGCCGCGCAGCCATCCTTCGACTCCATCAGCATGAATCTTCGGGCATGCGCTTCACTGTCTTTACGTGCGGTGTTCTCTATGAGAGATTCGCCCCTGGAGGGATGGCGGCCTCACAAATCGGTCTGCGAAGTAACATCGGGCAGGAAGGCGACTATCTGATGGATTTCCGCCGAAGGCGGGCACAGGTGCCTTATCTCAACAGTGCCGGACAGCCTGCGACAATTTGCATGACTTCGGCTGCGGATGTTGCAAGGTTTGTGGTCGCAGCCCTGGACCTGCCTTCGTGGCCGCGGGAATTCCGCCTGCGCGGTGAGCGACTGAATGTGCGAGATATCGTAGCTATAGCCGAGGAGATTCAAGGTATGTTTCAGGCGGCGCAAAGATCTTGTTCCACCCACCGTCCACAACTGACTATTCAAAGGCCGGCCGTTCGAAGTCTCTGGGCATACAAGGAGTTCTTTACAAGACGCATTGACCTACGCTCGAGCTGTTGGGGATCATGCACGAGAAACTCGAGTACATCATCTGATCACGACAGCCGAAGGTCGCTACGACTTTGTTAGCACCAATCTCAATCAGCTGGTGACAGTACGACCGGAGAGCTTCCGCGACTGGCTTCTGCGTGTATGGTCATCCGCTACTTGAGACACAATGCAAGGAGAAAAGGCCCGACCGAGGAAGACTCGTTGAAGGGTTACATTATCTCGTATGCATTGTGAGATCTTTGGCCGGGAGGGTGGGAGACTGTTTCGCCAATACGGACTCGACTTTCCATAACCAGTCGACATACGAGGCTCTTTTCTACATGTGGACGCCACCGAGCCAATAGGCCGACCAGGACCTGCAAGCTGCCAATGAAGCACTCCAGAAACGGCGTTTGGATCGAGTCCCGTTGCAGAAGGACAAGCTCTTGGAGTCAGCAGAGGACATGTCTCCGTTGTCCCTTTGATCGAGTCAGGGGACGACGAACGGCCGAGGTAATAATGTTCAGAGAGGTTTTGATCGACTCCACCACTACAACAATCCCGCCACACCGAACCACCCAGAGCCAGATTTGGAACTTCTTAGGTGCTTGGGACAAACTGATTCCCCTCGCCCGTCGTCCATTTCCTGGTTCGCCATCACCCAGAAGCGGCACTTCTCATTAACAATTTGCTTACTCAAGCCTATTCTACTCCGCTGGGGGATCATTCGTTCCGGTTCTCGCGACCGTACACCTTTGTCTTTGTCGGCTTCTACCAGTGTGTTTTAGATATTTAGGAATTAATGATATCATGAAAACGTCATCCTTTTCTATCGCCTTTTACCTTTGAACATTTCACACACGTATAGTCCTCTCAACCTTCTACACTTTCAGATACTAGCAACCGGAGTCACCGGGTACCTTTTCTAACTCTATCCTCTCAGAGACCAGGTACGGCCGTGTCTATCTCACAGGAAACCACCCTCCAGAGAGAGCATCGACTCGTGCTGACAAACGTGACTAAGAGAATTCCTTCGACCCAAGGCCCAAACCGTAACTCGGCAGGGAAATTCCAGGATGAAGGCTGTTGTTATCAAGGGCAACGAGGCCTACCTCGACCGGGACCGACCCAAGCCCAAACTCCGCGACGACTACATCCTTGTCAAGACGGTCGCCGTGGCCCTCAACCCGACCGACTGGAAACACGCCACCTTCGGCCTCGCCGCCGACGGGTGCCTCTCGGGGTGTGACTTCTCGGGTGTCGTCGAGGAGGTCGGCCCCGCCGTGACCAAGTCGTTCTCCAAGGGCGACCGGATCGCCGGCGTCGCCCACGGCGGCAACGCGGTGCAGCCCGAAGACGGCGCCTTCGCCGAGTACGTCGTGGCCAAGGGTGACGTGCAGGTCAAGATCCCGGACTCGCTGGGGTTTGAGGCCGCGTCTACCTTGGTCCTGGGCATCACCACCGTCATGCAGGGCCTGTATCAAAAGGCCTTGAAGCTCAATTGGCCCACGGAGCCGATCAAGGACAAGACCTACGTCCTCATCTATGGTGGGAGCACTGCCACGGGGGCCCTGGGTATTCAATTCGCAAAGTTGTAAGTACTACTCTACTCTGCTCACATACATACACCCCCACAAATCATCCTCGCCGTTCACACCACCACCACCTTCACCACTCATATCATCCTCATCAAAATAAAACCTGACTACCCTCTCTCCCTCACTTTTTTTTCTAACCCTGTCCAACAGATCCGGCTACACGGTCATCACGACCTGCTCGCCCCGCAACTTCGAGTACGTCAAGTCCCTCGGCGCGAGCGACGTCTTCGACTACAAGGACGCGGAGGCGCCGGCCAAGATCCGCGCCCTGACGGACAACAAGCTCACACTCGCGTGGGACACGATCAGCGAAGAGTCGAGCGCGCGGTTCTGCGCCGACGCGCTGTCCAGCTCCTCCACTCCCGGCGTTCTCAAATACGGCTCCATCCTCCAGGCCAAGTCGCCCCGGGCTGAAGTCGAGAGTGTCACCACGCTCATGTACACTATCTTCGGGGAGCCCTTCACGTTCGGGCCGCAGCAGATCCCGGCCGTGGACGAGGACTTTGCGTACGCGAAGAAGTTTTTGGCAATAGTCGAGGACCTGCTCGCGCAGGGCAAGTTGCGGCCGCACAAGGAGCGGGTCGGCAAGGGTGGGTTGGAGGGCGTCTTGCAGGGCCTGCAGGACATGAAGGACGGGAAGGTCAGTGGGGAGAAGCTGGTGTATTTGGTCGAGGAGACGCCGTGATGGATGGATGGATATCTCATCGGGGTTGGGTCAATCTGTTCGACAGTTGACCTTGACCTTGACCCTGGCACTTTGCCATATCGTCGCCTTTTCCACCGGTAGAACAGGGCTAGTATGCTATGGCAACACTGGCCCCAAAGATCCGATCAATACCATCCGTGTACGTCGCCCAGCCCATCTATCGCCCCTTCAAATCTCCTCCACCCGAGACTCACTCAACTCCTCTCGGGACTGGTATGCTTCAAATCAAACCAGCGGAAGAAAATACCAACAATGTCACCACGTGTTGAACCGGGGAAATGACACCACAGAGCCCGCCTCACCAAGCTGTTGTTAAAGAGGCATTGGACCAAAGAAGATATGCCCGCTCGCCCTTCTATGATTGCCCAACTCGGAGCTTCGCGCTCGACGTATGCAAAGAAGGACATAACGCCCGTCTAAATCCCGTAATGTCATCATGATGCTCGAATCACCATAACCCATTTGCCTGCCCATGTAAGTTGGACCATTTCTATCGTCTCTCACAACTCCAAGGCCCCCAATTTCTACCTCAAATTCTCTCGGCCCCTCAAAAACCGTCTCCGCACATCTTCCATCTCAGCGAGGATCACCTCGTTAAAGTCGTCTGGATTATCAAGGTATAAATGATGTCCTGCGTTCTTGATGATGACAACCTTCGCAGACCCGTGGTCCTGGTGTCTCTCTTCGGACGAAGTGGCAGCCAAAGCGCGACTCGTTTCAGCGTCGATCTTCTTCTTGGCAGCGTATCCTCCTGAGACGTCCATCCAGTCGTTTTCACCATACATCAATACGACTGGGATCCCTTTTTCTCTCGCGACATTTTGTGAAGCAGAAGCCAGCGTAGACGAAGTAGTTTCACTTTGCGCGGCTGAAGTTGATCCTGGGAACTGCTCCAACTGGCCTTGCTCATTGACCTCGTGTGTCGAAGCTGTGAGAGGTTGTCTCCCCACGGCCCCAATCCGTCGGATTAAAGGACTTCTTGCAAATGCTCCGGGAGCCAAAATATAGGCGAGCGCATATTCCCCACTACCTCTGAGCCGAAATAAAGAGTAACTGTAATCATGTAACGCGAGGGCTTCTTCCGGGGGCAGATGTGAGAAGCGCCGAGACGTCCACCCTGAGACAAGGCGCGGACCCAAAGGACCGGACCACCGAACAAAGCTGAACGGGGAGATGTTTGCGTCCCAAAGATAGGTGAGCCATTTTGGTAGAGGGCGACGCGGCGCAGGTGTTGAGGTCTCGTCCGAAGACGAGTTTTCTGCTGAAGAGGTGTCCCGCACTGGGAGGCGGTTGGGGTTCGGTTTCTGCTTCGGTTGCGCTTCCTTCTCTGCCTTCTTGCGACCATTGAATAGTTTGTTGTTGTCAGTGGTCTCTTGATCCTGCGTGACTTCATTCTGTCCCGTTGAATCTGGCGGCGGCGGCATAGCTGCGTGCGTGGCGTAAGGATCCTCTGGTATTCCTACAGGGCTGGCGAGAATCAATTTATTCAGTCTGCCAGGATATTTCAGCGCATAACACACAGCCATATAGCCTCCCATGCTGTGCCCCATAAGCGTCATCTTGTCAATTTTCTTCTTGACTCGCCACTCCTCCAATGAGTCGATGAACCAATCCTCCGCCTCGGTTATTTGTGCTTCTCTCGTCTTGGATTTTAACTTGAATGGCGGTCTCGAGCTGCGGCCCATGCCCAGCATATCCAAAGCATAGAGTTGCCACCCTGGCGCCCGGGAAAGAGGCTCAAAATTCTTGTAGAAGAAACCTAGACCTGCCCCATAGCCGTGCAGTATGACCAGGTTATGTTCCGGATCGCCTTCTTCGGGGACATTGCGCACAACAGAGAACTCGTTCAACGCGCGGTTCTTCCCCGAGAGAGGAACGAGGCGAGAGTGCCACGTTCGAGGGCCGTGCGGATCTGTGATCGAGTCTGTGAAGGTGGTGGCTTCTGGCGAGGCGGTCTTGTCTATGGCGACGGTAGAGTTGGTCTGTGAGGGTGGCGCAGAGCCTGTCTTTGCATGTGTTGGGGGTTGCTGCAAATGTGGAACAAACGAGAGCACTCGGTGTTCTGCTTGAGCAGCAGGGAGAGCGGACCACCACTGTGAGAATCCTTGTTTGTACGACAGAGGGAAAAGGCCCTCGATGCGAGATCGTCGTGGGTTCTCAGCATTGGCTCGCTGGGAGGCGAGGGGACTCTGCTGGGTTCGAGATTGCACTTCGCTGTCTGAGTCGGCCGCCGAGATGGAGGCAGACATGACGGGAGGATGGTGGGAGGTGGGAGGCAGATTGAGGTCTTCAGGATCGGTTGTGAGAGGGGGGGATGTGATTGAGGACTGGAACCGACGAGGATAAATGATGGGGGATCGGGGAGCTGCCTCTAGGAGCGGAAGGGCTGAGGGAAGCGTTCGTCTCATATACAGGACATTCACCAAGTGAGGTAAGGGGAAGAAGGTAATCTATTTCAAGGACATGTATGGAAGTCTGGCATTAGCCGCTGATGTCGCGTAGGCCAGGCAGAAGCATTAATGCACAATAAAAGCGAAATGAGCGTAAAGGGGCCCCCCAGAGGCAGCGATAGATCCGAGATACAGGAAGTAGAATTCTTCGCTTTTTTCCCCATTTCCTCAACGCCGACATCATAGACGCGGATGAAGATGCAGGGCAAGGAGGCACCAGAGGGTCAGATCAGCCACTCGGATTGCAATTCAGCCGGCTTTGCCCTCAATGCCCCCCCTGTCAACTGCCCGCCAACCCACTAAACACCCGGTCAAATGCTCCCACCACATGCAGCCCGGAGTTAACACTTGATCATTCTCCAACTGACACACCTTCGTCCGTTCTTGTGCAGCCCGAGTGTGACAAGGTTGCAAAGTCCCCAAAATTGCTCCTGTGATTATTACCTCAAGTCTCAAGAAATCTTGGTGCCTGGCGCTCGTCATCTCCTGCAGGAACCATCATGCGAACATCCTGACTCGAACCGCACTCCCCGATCAAAGCCTTGTCACTCCGCTCCAGTCACCCGAAGCGCACTGCACCACCCTCTGTGCGAGCTTGATGGTATAGCGGTAGACGAACAATAGCCCAAACAGCATCTCACATTCTCCATGGCACTACACTAATCTACACTGAACAACGTCTTTGCTTGTCCCGCCACGACATCCTCGAAGATGTCCTCGCCCGAATCTCGCCTCAATCAAATAGTTAAAGGTGCACCCACGACAGACATCCGACCACTGCCCTCTGCTCCACTCCATTCTCTAGGAAAACAGGCCTCCGAGCAGTCCTCCCTCGACCCTCTTCTAGCCACCTTGCCCTCCTCGCCTCCGCAGATCTACTTGAACCTCCTGATTCTCGAGTCGTCCCTGCGCGCACAGTATCTCCACCTTGTCTCCCGCCGTCGGTTGAACACTTTCTTCCTGCTGCTGCTGGCTGCTTGGAACAGCCTGTTCTTCTATGCTCTCTTCCTGCGTCCTCGAGAAGATGGCACCGGCCTGGGTGGTTCTGTGTACTGGGTCGTCGAAACGTCGGAGAAACTCGCCTTGATGGGTGGTATTGTCACGGTTCTCCTTGTTTGGGGCACAGGACAATGGGAAAGAGGCATCCGCTGGCCCCGAAAATGGCTAGGTACAACAAACAGAGGGTTGAGGGGTTTCAACCTCCGCGTAGTTAGGATTCGGGGAAAGTTCTGGAGGGAGATGCTCAGCCACCTCTCCTTCTTACTACCCTTCGGGCTTTGGCGCGAAGCAGGAGGCTCAGATTGGCATCTTGTCGAACACGAAAACGGCCTGGTGATCGAGGAAGATCTCGCCAAGGGAGGCGACGCCATCATGCTTCTCTTGCTCCCGAAGTCCTTCTCCCCAGAGTTTCGGGAGAACTGGGAAGATTATCGCACAGAGTATTGGGAAAAAGAGAACGAGCGGAGGGCAGGACTAAGGAGAAAGTTAAATACTCTCAGGAGAGCAAAGGCAAAGGAGGCGGGAGGCTGGAAATGGTGGACAGGTGCTTGGCGACTACAGTCATCTAGACATCATGGCCAGAGACGGCATCATGATCTGGAGAAACATCCGCACTTGCAACACGCCGGGACAGGCTCACACCGCGCCAGCCTATCAGAAAGGGAGGGTGGTGCGCACACTCGAGGGTTGAGTGGTACAGCCAGCAAGAGAAGGAGCACCAACCTCGACTCTGAATCCACGCACAGCCGAAGCAGACAATCCTCGCGCTCTTCCACGCCACATCTCGAGTTTGACGTGTCCGCCGACCGGCCTTTTTCTGAGAGAATGAGGAGAGGAAGCTCGGTGAGCAGCACAGCCAGCATCAGAAGGAAGCCGGCAAAAGACGGACGCAGAGACAAAGATGGGAATCGAGAACGTGGAGGTGACGGCACGCCTCTAGGAACTCCGTTACTGAGTCCGTTGACCAGCGCCAGCGGAGAAGACGATAGGGAAGAACGAAGGCGCAGAAGGAGGGAGCGGGAAGCCGCTCGCAAGCAGAAAGGGGAAATGGAGCGGGAGAGGGAAAAAGGCAGAGAACATATACAGGAGGAAGACTTCCAGAAGACAAAGAGCAAGATCAAGCAGGAACCCGCAGCCAAGCACGAATTCAAGGCCGAGAACAACAATGGGAACGGAGCGGACGAAAGCAGTGTTCCCAATACACCGAAGATGGAGCACGGGTTTTCTCTCGACACGGCGGCGACCACTCAAGCCGCCGAGGGCGATACCAAGCCCAACACCGGGTCGAACATGGCTTGAAGCTCAATGCTGGAGAGGAACGGCAACGGATTTCAATCTGATGATGTGCGTTTCCGGCAGAGACGTCCTCTGAGATTCGTGCCACCTTGAATGAGCTCTGATGTCCACATTGCCCCTGGCCTGAGATGACAATAGAAACGCCGCCCAAATGTGTAAACGTGAAAATGTGTAAAAGGTTCGTTGTTATACCGTCTCTTCGGTGCCGACCATCTCAATGTTCCCCCAGCCCTCCTAGCGAAACCATGAGGCGCTCGCTCTATCCACATGATATCCAACCCTCAACATAAAGATGCGACTAGCTTCTCGCCCGTTGTCAGTTGCGAGCATCCATCTCTGGCTCATTCCCTGTGTGGCTCTCGCCTCGCGTGCCTCGCCCATGACGAGTCGACCTCCTCGAAACGACGTCGGCCGCTGTGCCATCAGTCCAAGACTCCCTCTCCAATCCCACATGGTGTCCCTTGTCTAACTCCGCGTCCACTACCCTCCTCAATCTTCTCCCCACCCTGGGTCTCCAGTTCATCCTCGCATCGAGCAACCCTCTAAAAGCAATCCTGTACCCCAACACCGCGGTCAAACAGCCAATCGCCGCACCGAACAAGCAATCGTGCGCAAAGTGGTGGTATCCTAAGACGAGCGTGCTCGAGATGTAAGTCGCAAACAGGATAGGCGTGAGCACCAAAATCATGCGCCAAAACCCCCTTTTTTCAGGCTTAGAGGCGTCGCCGATGTGAAGATGGGCAAAAAGATAGATCGAGAGATACCCCATCCCTGCAAACGCAATTTCACTGTGTCCTGACGGAAATGACTGTAGCGCGTTGTCAATGTCTTTGGGGTTGCCTGTGCAGACATCTCCTGCACGGTACATCATCCCGTTGTATCCAGATCCGATCAGCCTGTCTGGCACTACCGGAATGCAGACACTTAGGAAATGTGGTCGGAGTCCCCCAACGAATTTCTTCAGAATGACTTGGAGACATGTCCCCGTCACCAGTGAATATAGGAGGCCCAGAGTAGCAGAGGAGAGGTCTGTGAAGGACCGGACGAAGGTTTGAGAAAGCAAAATCACTGCAAGAGGCACGAGGCCGCAGAGAAGACCTGTGAGAAGTGAGGAGAATATAGGCGTCACATACGGATAGCCGATCAAGGGATTATAAGTGGCACCGTCAGGGGTAAGGAGTGGAAATAGATGATGCGGACGGGCAGGAATGATCCAAATCTGTGGTTGCTGGTCAGCGCTGGACAATGAACCAACAGGCATATATTTAATGCATACTTACCGCTCCCGTAATGCCCGCGATGGCAAGGACACAAACAACGTCGAGCCAGTGGTCCAGGAAGAAAGCCTTTGAATACTGTCCAAGGCGTGGAAGTGTTGTCTTGTCTGGCCTCAAAGCTGTTGCAAAAGACCTGATGCGTGACGCAAGCGGCATGCGTGGTCGATAATGATATTTCTGCTGTGGATGGTCGCCGTAATCCTGATCCATACCTGATCAATGCTTCCCAAAAGCTGATTTTTTGCCAACATGTGACTGATCGGGCTGCAAAAAAGGAACGCAATGAGAGCAGTAGCGATACCGAGACGATAACAAATATACAAGCCCCGAGCGATCCAGATTCCTCCGTTTGTCAAGCAGTGACCAGCCCAACGAGGGTTCAGGATCACCTGCCGCAAGTAGGGCTTCTTGAAACCGGTCGTACCTACTGATATTTGGCAGATTGGGGAGCATTTCAGTTGCTAACATGCCTCTGTCCAATATTATATGCAGCCGCAAATACAGAGAAGCATTTGGTGGTGTCGAAAAGCACATTGGCCGTCTCCGGAATGCTGAAAGTTCCTGGCTGCTGTCGAGCTGCTCTTCGCTGGTCACCGGCTCCGTGGCGCCATGCCAGGGCTCAGTGTTGTTTCGCTTCATATGTGCATCTCTCACACCGGCAATCCCCTCCGAGGACCGCTTGCAAGCGGGCTCGCCGCTCTCGATAGTCGGTTTCTTGCACATCTGTATAATGGTTCCAAATCTCCTCACCAGCATGAATCCCTTCCCACGTGGTTGGCGACGGCGAATCGGGCCTCTCCCACACCCTTTCCTGGACGACTGTCAGATTTCTTACTCCCGAGGGCTTCCAAGTCACATTTGGGTTGCAGCTATGATTCGCCAGACACCAGAGCGGATGAACGGCTGCGACCTCAGGCTTACCCGTCCACGTCGATTGTTGTGCATCTGCTACTCCTCGAAACTTGGAAAAGAGCGTCTGAATGATCCACCAGTCGTATTTTTTCAGCCACGTGGCACTGTATGGCCTGCATCTCTCTCGTGAGTGCATGAGAACTTCAAACCATTGGAGAGGCAACTCAACATGATGGCGTACGCTGTATGGTAGTGATTTCGGACCACTCTTGAGTGGGAGATCAATGACTTCGGGGGTCGGGGAGAAATCCCCCCACAAATACTTTGTCTCGAAGAGATCTAACGGATGCAATTTCTGGGTCTCGGCCAGTTGCAGGGTTCGTGACAAGAGCAAGAAGTACAAATCCCACTCGGGGGTAGTCGAACTTTCAGCTCGACCAAGTGTGTGCAGGTCGTCATTGCCACTAGATCCAGGGCAAAAAGGGGCTTCAGCGGGAGGATAGCCCTCATCGGTCTCGTAGTCTTCCTCGTTCGGGTGGTGGTAACGCTCATTGGCAGCTCTCTGACATTCTTCCGAGCAGAATGGTATATTGCATCCTACACAGTATCTCCGATCCCCTCGGTCGATATCTTCCAAGTCAGCCGCACAAGCATCACAGAGGGCTTCGCCATGTGGGCGTATGGCTGTTAGGACCGATCGCTCTCTCAAAATGGTAGCTCCCGGCGCAAGCTGCTTTTTGGCAAACAGCCCCAGTTGCGAAGAGCAATTGGCTGTAGAAGACACAGAGGTTCTCAGCTCACCAACAGAAAGTCTCTGCATACCCTCATCCTTCGAAGGTGTAAGAGTAGGCAACGTGGATATTTCTACTTCCAGATCCGGGGCGACCACGTGGAGCTTCTCGTTGATCTCGATCAGCGCTTCTCTGGACATTCTGTCGGGCTCATACTCATTCCAAGGGTATATTTGGCGTTGACACCACCCAAACAGAGTGGGCTTGACATCGCGTCGAAGGAGTTTGACACATTTGTGGAATTTGGATTCGTCCTCATAGATGGTGGAATACTCGGAAAAATCTCCCACAACCTCCTCAATATCCCGGACCGGCTCTCGAGGCTCCTCTCCGTTCAGGCGCCGGATGATCCTCTTCACCGCCAAGACCTCGTCGATCCACAGCTTCGCTTGGGTCTGTACACCCAGGATAATGGCAGAGCGACACATTAGCACAAGTGAGCGGTACTTTTGCTTCAGTGCCACAGGGTTCGGGTCATTCTCGCTCTGGCCGTCATCGGAAGGCGGCCAAGGATTTCCTTCCAGATCAACGGGCTCAAGGTCTGAGATATCGGGGTCATCTAAAGCCACGAGACAAAGGGTGTACGAGACATATGCATCCGCCAGTGCTAGTTCACTGTACCCGAGGGCCTCGTAAACTTCAGCACGGCGGAGGATGAGATCTGGACAGGGACCGGGACATTCGGCCAGAAGGCGAGTCAAACGGTGACGGGAGAGAAGCAAGTACGCATATCTTTTCCTCCGATCCGTCAGCTTCTTGATATCCGATATCAAGGGGCCCGCAGTTTCGCTGAGGGCAATAGAGTGGTCTTCCGGTAGCTGATTCAGTATGTCGCGGAGATATGGTGGCAATTCCGCCAGAGGGTCGACAGGACTATCATTCATCGTGACCGCATCAAGAACATTAGATTGATAAGACCGCTGGAATTGCTGTGAGCACCCCCTCAGTTATTGAAAATGAATGATTGTTGATCGCCGTTGAACCAGACAATTGATTTCCTTGGCGGCTTGTAAGGCGAAAGGCTGTGCGACGGGTAAAATGACACTAACCAGAAAAGAAATAGCCTGTGCCGCTTTACCACATCACCTAAACTGAGACCTTCGACGCCCAACTGCGCCCTCTGATTCAGGGTGTATCTTCCTTTACGATCCCTTTAGGCTAGCCAGGTACCTACCTACTGGTGCTTCAGTCAATTCTCCATTGTACGGCAAGGACTCATCAGAGCATCCCGCAGATCGCCAGCCTCATCGGGCGCGCCAGACGCAGAAGAGATGCCCCTCTGAGACGATATCAATGGCCTCACACCTACTGCGCTCACTAGACACTGCCAGATCAAAGAAACGTCGCCGCCCACGCCTGTAAGGTCCATACGCGGACAGTTTCTGGGGAAGGAGAGTCGCAATTCCAACAACCTGGGCTAGCTGACTCAACTGTCAACGAATACGGTCAGAGTCCTGGCCGTGGTGCACTCGGAGCGTAGCGATACCACCAGCACACCAACGATCTCAGACCAGCCTCGAGGTTCGTGGGCCTCAACTATCCTGGATGCCCCAGTGTCTATTGAGCATCGCTTCCAAATTGCGGTGACTGATGTCAGAGCTATGACGTTACACTAGTTCCAGCACAAGTTAAGTTCGGAGATGAAATCCGACAGTGCAAGTTTGATACAATTCTTTTTTTTCATTTCCTCAAACCCTCCAAATCATACAGACTGTGGCCAATCTTCAGATTTAGAACAGTTTCACAATCATAGCATCATACCTACGACAAACAATGTTCGACCTCATCTTGCAGTGGATCCACCGAATCCTGGACCATGCTCTCTCGACGGTTAAACTCGTCCAAAACCGCCAGATAGGCTGGAAAACACTGAATCGCAAAACAGGCCGCCTTGAGCGCGAACAACAGCCTGTATGGAAAAAGATAAAGCTTTGGGTTCTCTTCAGTCGTCCAGTTGAATGGCTGGATCGTACGCAGTGGCTTCGGCTGTGGATCCACGAGAAGACCATCACAGCCGGTGAGAAGTCCCTGCATGGCCGCTCGTCCTGTCTTCGGTACATGCTCCCTGCAAATCTCGATGATGCTAACCAATGAAATGGCGAAACAGGAAAAGAGGAAGGTACACCAGCGTCAGCTCGTCAGATCAAGGCTTTCGTGGACTTCTATCACATCAATATGGACGACTTTTCGCCTTCCGACATCCACAAGTATCGCACCTTTGAGGAATTTTTCGTGCGACAGCACAGACCTGGCGCACGACCCATCTTCGAGCAGAACGACCCCACGCGTGCCGTGGTGGTCGCAGACTGTCGTCTGGTGGTCTACCCAACTGTGGCGCAGACCAAGAAACTCTGGATCAAGGGGAGGAACTTCACCGTAGGCAACCTCATATGCGACGACGAAGTTGCCAAACCATGGCACAACGGCGCCATCGCGAGCTTCCGGCTTTCGCCTCAAGACTACCACCGCTACCACTCCCCTGTCAACGGCACGATTGAATGGTTCAAACAGATCCCCGGTGACTACTACCAGGTGGATCCGCTGTGCCTCAGAAGTGACATAGACGTCTTGACCACGAACGCGCGTTGTGCCGTGTGCATCAACTCCAAGGAATTTGGCAAGGTGCTGTTCGTGGCGATCGGCGCGACTAACGTGGGCACCGTCGAAATCAACCCCAAGTGCCAGCAGGTCGGTTCCGAGGTGAGGAAGGGCGATGAGGTCGGCTTGTTCCAGTTTGGTGGATCGAGCATCATCGTCGCATTCGAGGAGGGCCGCATCCAGTTCGACGAGGACTTACTCAGTGTGAGCCGTCACTTGATCATGATGGATGTCGAGGTGGGTATGAGTCTCGGTCGCGCCACACAGAAGAAATGATGTAAGTGACCACGGGAGGTAACACACAAAACAAATACCAAGCAAACCACCCCACAGTCGAAGCTTCCTATGTAGCTGAACCGTTCCAGACGATCCAGCTGAACAAAGAGAGACAGGACAACAAGACACTATATCCTCACCTCCTTCATGTTTATCCCGAAAACCTTCTTCGTTTTTGATTGCCTATCGTGAAGTCAGGAATCGTCCTGCGTCTCACCTCGACGGATCTCTTCGGCGCAAGGAGCAAGTCTACTCGCCCAATAGTCATATGTCTGTCCCCCATCCGCCAGCAGCGCCATCTTCGCACCCAGTCCGAGCAAGGCATTTGCGACCGAGAGATGTCCATTCTGCAAAGCATAGAACAACGGTGCATGTCCGGCGCTGTCCGCAGCGTCGATATCTGCCCCTTTCTGGATGAGTAGGAGGGATGCGTCCACGTGTCCATTCTGTGCGGCGTGGTGGAGGGCGGTTGCGCCGTTTACGTCTGCTATCGAGACCGAGGCTGAATGCGAGAGGAGGAGGGCGAGGGTGGTAACGCAGCCGGACATGCCAGCATTGTGCAAAGCAGTGTAGCCATGACTACTATCGACATGGTCAACCGGGTAGCCAGACATGAGAAGGTGTTGGATTTTGGGGATGTTGGAAGCGGCGGCCGCGCGAGGGAGATCGTCCGACTTGGTCGAAGTAGATGGTTTCGAGTGGGAGAAAGGTCTTGTGAATGAGCCAAGTAGTCGACGAGATGGCTTGAGAAGTCCTTTGCGTGACTCCGAATCGATGGGTGTCTGAGTTTCTCTGATTGAAGCGGGCAGCTGAAGGAGTGAAGATCTGTTCAATTGCTCTAGCGGAAGCATCAAACGATTGTCGTTTTCGTTCTCTGGGAGCAGCCTCTGAGGTATGTGCCCAATCTCGAGGCTACGATTAGGGCTTGACGGCGACCGGAACCACTCGTATGGTGAAGAATCTAGTCGCGAGAGGATCTGGTCGACTTTGTCCTCCACTCTTGACTCCGATAGTCTAAGCCCACGTTAGTTCATGGATAAATGGAGGGTTCCGGGTGTCCATACGACTGTCTACTGCTTTGGATCGCAGTAAGCAGCGAGGTGCTGGAGATGATGCGCAGTCTCAACGCAGGGACGTCTTCGGCACCCCATTTTAAGCGTGCAAAGAGATGAGGATTGTCTTTGCTCAACTCGGAATGCCTGCGTAGAGTGGCTGAGACTTCCTCGAGCACATCTCGACACACATTGTAGGCTGAGAGTAGTCGGACTCTTTCGTTCTCGGCCAGCGTTCGCATGTAATGCGCCCTACCATCGCCCAAGGTCTGTAGGATGCCACATAGGGTGAATAGCTCGGATGCGATGACGCGAGCCTCTGAGGGTGATTTCTTACAGGTGTGATACACGTTCCACGCGAACTGTGGCACGGTGACAAGGTCGCCTAGGCTGAATCCGAAGCTCATTTTGGCTGGTCATGGCCTGCTTCTTCTGCAATCGTCGACCATATTCCGGTGAGATGAAGAGGAGGAGGGAGGAGGGGAGGAAGGGCGTCATATATCGAGTTGCGAGAGCTGACGCTCGTGTAAAGTGTCATACCCTCTCCTACTTACATTAGCAGATTTCAACCTTAGCGAAGGTGTGAGAGTCGGACGCCTTCAACTTTGTGGCTTGTCCTTTCCCTGCCAATTTCACCTCGGCTGTAAAATTCAACTGGGCTGAATCTCCAGTCGATGCAAAACGGTAACATACAAAGCATCCTGGGATTCACTTTAGTTGTTATTTTCATGCACCTACCCGGCATGCTCTTCACACCAGCCAATCCGATGACAACTTGGACTTGTGGTCAGGCAAACGACGCCCGAACAGCCTGGCCCCTGCTGCCATGACCAGCTGCCGCATGCGCCCGATGACCCAGGGCACGGATACATTAAGGCGCTGATTCAACACTGTGACAACCCTGTGCGCCGGCAAGCCTTGGACACTTACTTAAACTCGATGGAATCAACGCACTGACATAGGTTTACTGCCATGTCTATGATCTTCGAGGAATACCAGGAAAAGGGATCGGTTGACTCGTTCAATGCCAGCCTTAGCACCGTGTACACGAGACTTGAGCAAATTCGCCGATCGGTTGGCCAATGTCCAGATGAGATCCTTGCGCTGAAGAATGAAGTCACCGACCTGAAGGTTCTTCTCCCAGACATTGTGGGCAGGAATAATGATGTCGAACATGGTCGATGCCATCGCCCACTGCCTGCCATCTCGAGGATCCTCATCCATCTCGAAGAAATTCTGCCTCGGGTCGATGATGCCGCACGAGCATATCTCAGTGCCATGGGTACCCCAACGACGTTATTAGGTCGTGCGACGAAAGCACATCGTCGGCAAAAGTTGCGTGAGCTTGCGTCGTTGCTACACCAGATTCGCCCGCTGCGGGAGCAGCTGAGAAAAGCTATTGCGTCTGCTTCCGGACTTGTTCGAGTCGACCTGGCCCTTCTTGACGTTTCACGAGCTGAGAGAGCAACGACCGTGGCAAGGGAAAGGAGACAGATCGACACGGCTCAAGGGGCACAATGCAAGACTCGAGAAATCAATCAGCCATTCATGCTGAGAGACAACCTTCAGCTCCAGAAGACAGCACAAGACCACGTGTCTGCTAACGAGACCTTCGGTGCGCGGGCTACTTCTCTGGTCACATTGCCGCCGAACATGGCATTCCAGATGGACACCATCAGTCCGTGGGACTCGTCTATCTCTCACATCGGCGTAACAGTCTCTCGCTACGGCCCAGACTCGTGCAAAATATGGTGTAGCTGCGTCTGTCACCAAAAGTGCTCGGTTAATACGCCTCAGATATTCCAAGGCGTCTTCGGAAGTCTCTTCCTGGGTTACTCTGGTCTACCGTTGGGCCGACAAAAATGCTCCAAAGCATCCTGCACCCGCAACACTACCTTCAGCGTCAAAGCCACGTACCACTTCCCCTCGTGGTACTTTTCCCGCGCCGTCTCCCTGGGCATTGTCAACACCCTCTCCAAAGTCTCCATCCATATTTCACTACGCACCGTCGTCCAACGCTCTGAGCTCTTCATCTTTGCAGCCCAAGGTAATGTGCTAGCTGCGCGGGACATACTCTCAAAGAAGCTCGCCCATCCAGACGAGGTACACACAAATTTCGGAAATACGGCCTTACACGTAGGCTACTAGACTCCTTTAGAGGACATGTGACATTGATAGCTAATTCGACTTGCAGTATGCCATCGACTTTGGCCATCCGGAGATCTGTGAGCTCCTCCTCCACGCCGGCGCGGACCCGACAATCGAAAACAGTGTGGGCAGCTCCGCCGTGGACAAAGCGTGGACCGTCATCCTCACGCAACCGGAGAATTCCCCTCTCGCAGAGAATTTCAAACGACTCTTCGGGTCAGGTGACGTCCTTGACGAAAAGGGCTTTTCTGTGATTCACAAATGCCTCCTCGGTCTCCTTCGCGTTAAATTGCAGAAACTTCTCGAGTCTCGTGCCGCGGACGTCGACGCCGTGGATACCGAGAACCGCACTGCTCTATCGTGGGCAGCGCAGAGGGGCGACGTGAAGAGTGTGGCCCAGCTTCTCCGTCACGATGCCGACCCCAACATCTGCTCCAAATTCAAGGCGTCCCCATTGCACTATGCACTGCGGAGCAAATCTCCCGAATGTGTTCGTCTGCTCGTCAAGGCCCGCGCATCAGTATCTTCCTGCGATTGGGGCGGCTGGCCACCCGTGCACACCGCGGCGATGAATCAAGACGACCCGGCCTACATGCTGGCTTTGATCAACGGCGGCGCGGACGTGAATGCCATGGTGTCTCCTCCAAGCAGCGCGTCTGTTGGTGGAAGCGGTAGTAGTAGTCGAGGGAAGACGGCCCTGCACCGCGCTGCTCTGAACAACCGGTCGCGAATGGTGACATGTCTACTGGACCACGGAGCGCGGATCGATCAACAAAGCGCGGGCGGCTCGACCCCACTAATGGAAGCAATCGATTACGATAGTGTGAATGTGATTAGGGTGTTGATGAGGAGAGGCGCAGACTACACCATTGGTGATGACGTGGGGCAGTCGATTCTTCACCGTGTCGCGTCTAAGGGGAGTATGAAGGCGTTGGACGTGCTTGCGAATGGAGGGTTCGATTTGTCGCAACTAAACCCCGAGAAACAGGATGCCTTTGGCTACACAGCACGAGACATTTTACACGGGGCCACGAGTATTGCTTTGAGCGAGGAGTTTGTGCGAGCGATGAAGGACTGGCTTGCGGTCCTGATGAAGCGACGAAATGAACAGTCTCCTCGACCTCGTCCCTGTCCCGGTGACGAAAACGAAGCCGAAGAATCATCAGATCTGGACAGTGCCGACGAGTTTTTTGAAGCTCAAGAGAATCTGGCAATCCTTTGACCATACATTCACCGGTTCCGGGAGGCCGTGACGGCGGTTGTTACAGCGGTTATCCTCTCAACAGTAACCCATGGAAAACTGACGTTCCCGAACAAATTGTTGATACGCTTCATCGTCGTCGTCTTCTTCCGCTTTGCAGCCACAGTAAGAAAATGCTTCTCGCAGGGCCAGCTGGTCTGCTTCGGCTGCCAACTCCAACTCATGCATGTCGCGGTGAAACCTGGGAGGTGTATCAGATCTCGGTGTGCCCAATCTGTGGGCCAGAGATATGGGGGGTTGGGGAAGGAGCTCACCTAGCGTACTGCAGGTCAACGATGACCACAAACCAATCCTCTCTCTCCGAAAACGTGGAGTGCTCATTCTCGCCATGAGTGTCTGCGCAGATGAGCAGTTGGTTACTCTTCATACTGCCATGCGAGACGCCACAGGAATGCAACGCCTGCAAAGCAAACGCGGTTTTCTCGCGAAGGAGGCGCACCGAACTTGCTCGAAGATGGCTATCCATGTCTCTTAGAGTGGTCGAATTGGGGAGGTATTCCATGACCAGATAGAGGCCCGTCACAACCGCGGTACTGGCATCCTCATACACCCCACAAACATACGGTAGGACTGTTCCCTGGGCGGCCCTCGCCTGGGCATACGCATTGACCTCGTTGAAGAAGCACGGAACGTACTCCCGGCCAGTTCGTCGTGGGTCACGCGTGATCTCGGCGGCGGAGTAGTATTTCAGGACGAGTTGCTGAGGCTGCTGACACGCGATGTCTTTCGATATCATGCCACTGCTCGTGGATGTATCTGTGTTGTTCGGGCAGACATCGAGGATGGCCACCGAATATCCTGGTATCTGTCTGATGATATGTCCTCGTATGGAGGCATAATTTGAAATGGAGGGGACCGGTCTCCTCTTCAACCGGCCACGGATGTGGCTAGGGAGAGGCTTGCAAGATTCAAACTCGATGGCGCGAGGTCGCACACCTTCCTCTGGCTCAGGATAACTGTTCTCAAATATCTCCTTAGGCTCGCCGCCGACAATGGGTGCAGCTTCTCTAGATCTTGAGACATAGTTCCACGCGCAGCTTTGCGACGAAATCTGTGCCACTGCGTCTGCCGAATGGCGGTTGATGTTAGGGTCACAGAAGATGGTATTAGACGGCGTGATGCGTTTCAGCTCAATTGGTCGCTGTGCCGAATAGAAGGCGGAGATCTCCCATTTCCCCAGTCGTGGCATGCTTCGCTATGCAAAGGGTTTCATTGAGCGGCTTTCTAGAAGGCTCGGCCGCGGTTTCAGTTGGCATAAGAGAAGAGGGTGTTTTCCACCAAGGAAGTCTCCATGCGCTTCGGACTCTTTGGGGTTTATGTTCAAAAACGTGGACAAACAAGGCTCGGAATTCTGGGCTGTCTGGCCGAAAGGATTTAATCCGGCCATCATCCTCGTAAGCGAAGCAAGGCAATGGGCGCAATGTTGATGCTCTCAGGTGGATGTTGTCCAGTATCAGGCTGGCCAGCCTGATGGTGGGTGGATGGTGTGTAGGAAGTGATTGACATGGAGCAAACTCGAGATCCACTGCGAACACTAGCCAGCGGGGGCCAGAGCCGCTGTCCAATGGGATCAAGCATTATGGAGAAGTTTGAAGTGCCAAGAATGACTCGGAAAGGCTCGGTCCGCAGAGCCGCACGGTTGCCTTTTTGGACACCCGTTTGCCTGGTGACGGGGATGGTAACACGGTATGTTTGTAGACACCCAAATACACCAAACAGCACGAATCAAACGGGGCGAAGCATCACGACATACGCCACGGCAGATGGCAGATGGCAGACGGCGTTGCCACTAGTTAAAGGAGCCTAAGAGTGAGGCTGCCCCTCGAAAGTTGAGGGAAACGTGTATCTTAGGGAAGGAACACATCAGTCACCACCTGCCTAGTCAAGTGGTACAAGCTTTAGTCTCATGCTTAAGGTATTGTCAGGCTATTCCTCTTTTGGACTCAAGCCAACAAGTGAATATCAACATGTATGTGGGTGCCACAGCCGAGTGACAGTCTGGCTGCTTGTTTTCGCTGCTGCCACAACACATCCTCACCGCCTCAGTCCAAACCATGACTGACGGTACTTTAGCATTCACAGATATCATGACATCTGGTGAATCCGACTGTCCAGCCTAGCGGTGAGGCAGAGCTCGGAACAAGCCAAGCGTACATCCGATTCGCTCCTGTCACTTCACACGCAAAGTATCCGAAAGCTGCTACCTAGAAAGTGTGAGAAAATCCTCATCTCGTCCATCGCTATGATGCATCCTCCGTCTTCAAAGGGAACACAGAGTCGTCGTCGTTGGATACAGTTCGCATTCGTGGCCTTCTGCCTCTTCGCCCTCGATATGTCCGGGTTGTGGGGGTGGCTGTAAGTATTGATTGCGGCAACGGCCGGCATACCTATCATTTGACGGGGACACTGACTTTCTGCTCAAGATGGCCCTTTTCAAACAGCCCACCGGATCTGTCATCGGCCTCAATAACGGTAGGGGATACGCTCCTCGAAAAGCTACGCAAGGAGTACAACTACCCGGGCCTCGCCGCCGCTTCCAGCAGACATGGCGACTTTTCCTCTGCGGTTACTGGTCTGAGGCGGATAGGGGCCTCGCTCAAGATCACCAAGGACGATCAATTTCATCTGGCGTCAAACACCAAGGCGATGACGGCCACTACCTTTGCAATTCTGGTTCAAGCTGGACATTTGCGGTGGGATTCCACACTGGAGGAAGCCATTCCCTCTCTCGCTGATTCTATGGCCGAGGAGCACAAGAGCACCACGATCAAGATGTTGACGTCGCATCGATCAGGCCTCGATATTGACTGGGCTGCCGATACCCCGTTCTATGAGTCCTTGTACAGGCCCGACATATCCCCGAAGCAGGGTCGATGGTTGATGGTCCAGAAAGCATTGACCCAATCTCCAGCGAGAACCAAGGGCAAATTTTGTTACGACAACACCAACTATTTGATCACTGCCGCCATCATAGAGTTGATCACCGGAAGTACCTGGGAAGACTTTGTCCAGACTCGAATTTTCGAGCCTCTGGGCATGCAACACACAGGGTTTGGGCCCAACGATGAGACCAACGTCACTTCCATCTGCAATCCCTGGCCACACCGGTGGGTGTCGGAGCCGTATGGAGCGGCGGAACCTGTTTCAGACGTCGACTTTGACCACCGCGACAAACCGCCGGCTTTCAACCCAGCCGCGCGGGTTCATGCGCCGATGGCACAGTACAACAAGTTCCTGCAGGCTCACATCGATGGAGTCAACGGGTTAGACACGCCTCTCGGGCTGTCTCAGGAGATGTTCAAATTCCTGCACACGCCCTACGCAGACGACGACATCTACACGCCCGGTGGGTGGCATTGTCAACGGCGGAACCCAGACGGCTCCGTCTACAGCATTTCGCACCCGGGGAGCAACAGGTACAACTACGTGGTCGCGTACGCTGTCATTGGGAACGGTGGTGGTGGTGGTGGTGGTGAAGAGGACCGCGAGGGAACGTACATGGTCATGACCAACATCGGTGGACTGGGCGTTGGCGACGGGTTGCGCAAGATCGCCGATGATCTGATAGACGGACGTCTCACGCTTTTTTCCCACGGTTGAATACGTGCATCGATGTTGTTTTGAGTGGAAAAACGGGGCGTAGAATGGCTTGTTCTGCGTGCTCTAAGGGGAAAAGGAAAGGCGTTTTTGGGGAGCAACACTGATAGATAACTACCACGTTCAGAGAACGGCAGAACGGTAGAGGGCGGATTCATGACGAATGGTCATTTCACTCAATGATAATATTACCCAAGTACGAGGTGCCTGCCTACAGTACTCCGTGCAAGCAGTGCTCGAAGTCCGGACTTCGTAATATGTCCTGTCTGCACCACCATCATCTCCATCTCCATCTCCGATCTCCACCGTCCCCACGGCCAACAAGCCTTGCAAGCCCCAATTCTGGATACAAACGGCAACGGCGAGCTAGCTGAGTACATAATAGCTCCGATGAGGTACCTCGTACATACATATGTATGTCAGAAACTGACCATTTCGTAAGCCCCTCCTCGCTCCTTTTTTTTTTTGGCGACCTCGGAGCCGATGGAACGAACCACCGCTACACGATCCACGATATATGCGATATACGCATTGGTCAGTGGCACCAGTGACCTGGCCTGGCCTGACCATCCACTGGGATCAATAATCCTCGTAAGTCGGAGGGGGCGGAAATCGGGGCCATGTACGGAATAGAACTGGCCACTGCGGAGCCGAAAAGCGAAAAGCGAGGTACGGCGGCCCCAGTGCCATACTATCGTGGTATTACGTTCTGTGAGCAGCCTAGATACTGAAAACGCATGCACGAATCGGTTGACCTATTGCCTATCCAGCCCAGAATTGGTCATGGTACAACCAGATCCTCGCTCACATTCGGACATTCCCCGTAAAGCCCTCTTCAACCAGACGATGAAATACGATCGCTCGGGGTGATGGGAGCTGGCTGTCCGACGTTCTCTCCGTGGATATCCAATTCATGCCTGGGTCAGCCAGAGTCTCGCTCCCATCAGAGCCTAAAAAGCCACGGTACGTCTTCCCATTCTGGCCCTTCTTTCTCCACCAATTGGACATGTCTGTGTTTTGGGACCCTTCGCGTCGGTGACGAGGTGCATTGGCCGGGATTGAGCCACTGACAGAAATCTTCTCACATGATCTAAGCATCATCATCATCAGCAAGCCTGAGACAAACGTCTTACTGGGAATGAACTGACCAAACAATTGTCATCGACCACTATAGTGCCGCCTGCCTCGCCAAACCCTCCCCCGGTGACTCCTGTCATCTGGCCTCTTTGGATCGCCAATGCAAACCTAGCAAGCACCCCCTCCTGCTTTGACAATAGATGTTAGATGCCATTGCAGCCTAGCGTGGGGGATGGCGTGGAGGTGCGTGCGTCCGTCAAATCATATGGAGACTCGACATAATCCATGCCCTGACCAACAGCTCGTCCATGGAACCTACCGTGACAAAACTGTCTTCTGCAGTGCGCCTCAGTTCCACATCGTTCTGACTGGTGATCTCGTAGCTGCGGTGCATTGCCCGACGACTTCGGAGTCCACTGGAAGCCACGGCTCCAGAGCCATCGTCATCCTCATCGCTATCGTCGTCGTCTGCACCCCGAGTGCGTCGGCTCCGTCGACCTCCAAATCTGAGAGACGAGTGCACCCCTCCACCAGGATTAGCAACGTCGATCCCTTTTTCTGCCGCCTCGCGTTCTCGACTGTCGCCTCCGGGACCGAAGATTTTGACGGTACTGTCAATGCCGCTGCAAGCAATCATAGGCTCATACGGGTGGCCCTGAACCACATTGACAACCTCGCCGTCTCCTTCCAGAATATTGAGGATCTTGCACGTCTTCCTGTCCCAGATGAAGAAATTGCCATCATCGGAGCCGCTGACAACGTACTCATCATTGAGACCACAGAAATTCACGTCCTTGACAGTCCGTGTATTACAATGGCCTTTGTAAACTTTGGTATGTGACGTGTAGGGTACCTGGAGATTCACCGAAGCTCGTTCACGATACCGCGCAAACCCGATACGCCGTCGGAAGAAGAGACGTTCCGGAGCCTCCCCATCGTCGTCGTCTTCCTCGGTCTCTGAAGTGTCTGATTCCCATTCTTCGCCCTCGATATTGTCTTCGTTTCCATCTTCGTCCGCATCCTCGACGTGGACAGTAAGTGGAGTGCCCATTTCTACATCTGGCTGGCTGGATCCCTCCGTGGTCTCGTGCGGAGTTTGGGCCGACTCCGTTGAAGACTCCCCCAAGTGGGTTCTCACAATGTCGATAGCTTCAACAATGCGTTCCTCTTCGTCCGGGTCGATGTCTTCTTGAGACCGTTCTTCCTCCAAATCTGAGCTGGCCAACCGAAGTCTCAACCCCCCAAACGCTCGGTTCACAAAATCGAACGTAACCCCTTCCGCGGCACGCATGAGTAGGGAGCGGCCTACCTTAAGCCCCCAGAACCTGGTTGCTGCGCCCTTGTCCATCACGCGTATTGTCGTGGAGGGATTCGACGGGTCAGACCGAGTCTCAGACATACCATGGCTGGCTACCAGCTCAATATTGCCGAGGGCTCTCGTGAAAGCCTGCACAGCCGACTTCTGATTCCGAAAAACATGACGAGTTTCGTCCCGCTCGAAACGATTTGTGTCTAGGTCCACAACCGGGGTCTCCTCTTCTGCCAGATCCAAGAGATAGGCTTCCAATTTCGGCACAAAGGTTTGTACCGTGTCCTCTCGATCGAGGGGAAATCGAGGACTATCGGTACTCACGTTGGGCGGCCGCTTAAACCCTTGCAACACCGCAACTTGCCCACCATCTAGCCACAGAAGAATGGCTTTCAGGAAGTCGTAGCAAAATCTCGACTCTTTGCAGATGTTCTTACCTTCGTGAGCAGCAGGTCTAATCTGGTCGAATTGTGCGAGCCGAACATCCGGGGCTGAGGTGAGGCTTTGCAAACGTCCACCGAGGGTGCGGGCCAAACAGCCAGCTGCTTGCACGAATCGCCAACTCGATTGTCGATTTCTCCTCAAGGTATTTTGTAGGGTGACATCCTCCTCACTCGGGTTTATCGGGTATGACCATGTACGGATGACCTCGTCCATCTGAGGAAGCAGCGAGGCACATCGGCCAAGGGCACTAGTAAATGCGGCCGTATGGGGTGTGAGATCTGAAGTCCCCTCTAGAGACGCAGAAACATCGGCGCTTAATGAGGCAGAGAAGTCAAACAAGGTCTTGCGGAGTTGAATGAGTGATCTTGCCACCCGTTCACTCGATTTCTGAGCTTCCGAGAGCAGGAGCTCATGAGCTGACGGGGTCCCGGCCGTCGTTTCGGACATGGGGGAAGGGATAGGGATAAGCTCAGACTCTCCGTCAGCGAACCTTGCCAACAGAGCAGTGCGGCCCTCTTCTGGACGGTCGTCCGGAACCCTCCGTAGACGCCTACTGGGATTGGCTGCATCGCCCAGACTGCTGGAAGAGGCGTTCGCTTTTCCCCTCTTCCTTTTGCGGCCGGAAAAGCTTCTAAGCAGGAAACCTTCATGGGCTCGGGCATCGGCTTCCCTCACGTCGGGCGACTGGACGATATCAAAACTGTAGATATGATCTGAAGACCAAGAGGCCACGAGATTGTTGGGGTTGGCATCACTGATCTTGCACGCCGTGATATGCCCATGTCCACGCGGTCCCATCTTGCGCTTGTTGTTAGGCCCAAATCGTCTAACACACCTGGTTGCGTCAGCCATGGCCTCGTCTTCCGGGGAGCCCGCGTCAGGCTTTCGAGTGCCAGGTTGGCCCTTCTCAGAGCCCAGATCTCGACCAAGCATGCGCCTGTCGTGCAAAAAGCAATGAAGATGAGCCCCACCAAGCGCAATGTACTGTGGCTGACTGGGCGCGCAGGAGATGGTGTTCAAATCGAGGGCGTATTTCTTGTAAGAAATGAGGGGAGGAGGCGAGTCGCCACTGTCGCTCTGAGCTCCCTGGTGAAATCGTGCGAAGCCCCGGAGACCCCGAGGAGCAGGATATGCTGACGAAGGCTGTCTGAGATCCCATTGTCGCACATCGCCATCCTCGGAGCACGTCAAGAACAGGTAAGGACTGGACTCGGTCACTATTCTCTTTGTGCGATCTGAGTGGCTTCGATATACCCGACAGTTGGTATTGCCTTCATTCAGCCACCTCGCGTTCCGAAAGAACCTGTTGAACCTCCGGCTTCTTGTGCCTGCGTCGCTCGACGTGCTCTGGCTCGCAGCTCCAGCATATTCCAGATCGAAGACGCGGACTTCGGAGTCTCCGGCGCATGTAACAACGGTGTGGTCGCCCGAGTGGGGCATGAACTTGACTGAGAAGATGTTTGCATGGTGACCGGTGCTCACACTTGTGTTCAGCGTGAAGGGCTGGGTACTGCCAGGTGCATTGTAATCCCAGATATTGAGATAGGTATCATCGGAGCCTGAAGCCAGAAGGTTGCCACTTTTCGACCAACTACCAGAGACAGTATCAGCACAGGTGTCCCTTACGCACGCAACGAGAACGGAGGGGGACGGCAGAATTGGTGAGACCTATACCAGAGGGCATTGACGCAACCGGTGTGAGCTCCAAGCTCATTGACAATATCCAAATCTTCCACCCAAGACTTATCCCCATACAGAGTTTTAATGGACCTGCTTCTTCTTGTCTCGCCCAAAGATCGCTTCAGTAGCCGAAGGTCAAACTTGTCGCCCATGTCGTATCAGCCGGGGGGCAACTGAAGTCTGTAAACTGAGGAGGGGATGAATTGACACATGCAAGATACGAAGCCTTGTGCCGACGAGGATGACCTCGGCTGAGGGCGCAGTGGATGTGATGTGAGGTTTGTTCGGTGCCGGCTCAAATTGTGCACGCACGGGGAACTATGAACGAGGCTAACGGTGGAGGGAGCATGTGGTTTCTGAGTTGCACCGAGTATTGTGGAAGCGCTCGGCTAAAATGGTGGCAAAGCGAGCGCTGGAAGAGGGCAGCAGTCTGTGAGAGACGATACAGAGTGGTTCTTGGTAAGAAGCTGGCACCCAAGAGAGAGCAAAGCCTTGGATCTAGAGAGGGACTTAGTGATGTGGGCGCAGTCAGAGGGATGTGTTTACGCCATGCTGAGTGATGGCGGAGGCGGAGGTGCGGACCATACAATAACCATCAAGATGGAAAATGAGGGAAGAACCCAAGCATTGCCGTCACCGTTACTGGCACCACGACCCGCCAAACGGAAATGGTTGTTAGCCTTGCTGGTGCCACTAGTGCTTCTGAGGGCCACTAAATGCCACTAGTTCAACCCCGCGCAGGTCACCAAGGCTCAGGCATTAGCAAACTCCTCGTAATGCTCATGGCTTTACTCGTATTTGTACATCCGTCCAGTATTACGCCTATCGGCCACTTATGTACAAGTAGTATTCAGCAAGTAGTAACCCTATCGCTCGGGTCTTTTTTGTCATTCGGCGTCCTCCCTCCTCGAGTTCCGCATCTACTACTACTCGTACAGTAAGTAGATACAAGCTACTTTCAAACTCTTGAGAATCCACCCTCGGTAGAATCCCTTCCCAATCATTCGTCAGACCCTCAATGCAAGGCATTATTTGATATTTCAACAATTCTGCTCAATGGGTTTTTCTTCTTCTTTCCAACAAGGAAGTTTCATCCAGTGTTCTCCCTCGAGCGATGGGGCTCCCGTGAAACACCGTTTCCCAGCCTTTCGTGCTCATAGTACATGTTTGCCTCCTTGTCTTCTGTAACGCCTCCCGGGTATACCCCATTACCAGCCGAAGCATATCCCACGTAATACTCGCTGGCCATTTATCTGGCCCCGTGATCCACACCCTTTTTTTTTCAATATGCGCCTCCTGTTTCGGGAAGTTGCTAGGATGGCTATACGCCAAACAGCTTCATTGTTCTCGTACAACGCCGTGTGCCATGGCTCCGGAAAAGCCTCTTTGCAGCTCCCACTCTGAGCCACAGCGACTGATGTCCATAGAATAAGGCCTCCCGGTTTTAGAGCCCTCGCCCTGTTGTGCGTGCACCTCGGTTCTCAATCGCTTGCTCTAGAGTGAGGGCAGACGCGTCTCCTTGCATTTCACAAGCCATATGGGGTGTTTCTTCCGGCAGCGGTGGATCGAGTAGATCATGATAACCATTTGAGCTCGGTATTGGTAGGCCCGCAGGGGGGTGTGGCAAACTTTGTCTTGTTGCTGCCTACAACCACAATGCCCGCTAGCAGTCGCGACTATCGCGACTTTGGACCCGGTTTGCCTCACCTAACTATCATCTGTGCGGCGTTTTTTGCTCGTGAGTGATTTTCGAACGTTCTCCATTGCGGTAATTGCACTTTCGATCTGCTCGGCCTCTCCCGCGAGCTCTTGAAGCATTAGTTCCAATTCGACACACCGGCGCCGAAGCCTGATAATCTCTTCTCTAAGAACCTCAACAGAGCCCGAAGTCAGAATGGGATCGTTTGCCACGGGGGTCGTGGAACCAGAAACCGGCCTCGTCTCGGGAAGCTTTTCCTTACCGGACTCGAGTTCTTCAATTCGTTTCTGCAGCGCTGCCCGTTCTCGCTCCCACCCTTCTCGCTCCAGTCTGAATCGTCGCGCTTCGTCAGCTCCCTTGAGTTGTAGTTGCGATGACATAGCCACGATTTGTCTCCACTGTGCACCATCTGCTGACGATTGCTGATGAACTTCGTCACGTGATTTGACCAGATCCTGGACCTGACTTTCCAATGCATCCACCTGTTGCTGGAGCCTTATTTTGTCCTCGGTCAACGTGTTGATTTCGTGATCGGACACTTGCGACTTCTTGTCCAAAGCGGTGCACCGAATCTGAGACCTTGAAAAAGCGGCCAACAACTGGTCATGTTCACGTTGTAGAGTCTGAAGCGCGAGAGTCTTGGTCGAAATCTGATGTTGTAGGTCTTGGAGGTGAGAAGTGTGGGCAGCCTGAGTTGTCGTGGGAGAGTATTGTACATATTCCGAACTCCCTGTCCGCGGATATTGGATTGACGGTGGTGACGGCAGCGTGCGGCTGGATGGTTGAGATTGCATGGGCGACTGTGCTGAGCCAAAAACCGAACTGGAAGACGAGGCATGAGGCGACTGCCCCGAACCCGAGGCCGTCTGCTCGTATGGTTGATTTCTTTTCAACTCTTCCCCTTGAAGGATTGGGGGAAGTCCTTGTTCGAATGGACGTGGCATCTGGACAGCTGGGTGCTCAAGTGTGCGACGTTGGTGATCATCACTTCGAGGAGTGTCTGGCGGAAGGGGTGCTTTGCGGGGGTCATTTATAGATGTGGGAGCTGCCGAAGATTGCCCATGGATAGATAAACGACGTATGTCGTTTACAAATGGGGGCGGAACAACATCAGCCAGGGGGGGTAACCCCGGTTTCGACGTAACTACGTGTGACTGTATGAGGCGACTCGTATTTCGAAGTTCATTGAGGGTCCATGTAAGAGACTGTTTGAGGCCTAGCTTAGTCACTTCGACTCCGATAGACTTTTTTGGTCCCGTCAGCACTTCCCGTTCCAATGGGGCGGACCGGGGCTTACCTCGAAAGGGCTTTTTTGCCCTGTTGAAATGGCCAGAGCTCGAGTGACCTCTGATTGAAGCTCCAAGAACCCATGTACGAGGTCCAGCACCAGCGACTCGGTATCTGAACAGTTGCCGCATGATCCGCGCCACGCTTGATGATGGGGTATATCTTCTGGAGGGGGGGCGGGAGGGCGATGCTCTCCCGGGTAAACATACGAGCTGGTCTGGGGGGCGAAAGGCGGTCGTCAGTCACTCTCACCAATAGACGTGCCCATCCAAACCCTTCCGAGGATATGGTTATGGCGTCTATGCGACCACCAGTCACATACCTGAGGGTATATCCTGCTCTTGGACGATTGCATGTCTGTTTCTAACCTCTCCGGTATATAATCCAGTCGCGGACGCTTGTCCGGAGGCTCTTCCAACTCCACCCGTGGACTGGTGCTCCCGGGAGACCAGAAGTATCTAGCAGGAGATGATCGGTCTGTGGTACGTCGCTGGTGAGATTGGTCCATAGGCAGGTCGCGTTTTCGGGGTGTCTGATGCAACGACGGCGAGAAAGGACCATCTACCCCTCGGCGAGAGGGTTCAGGCGCACTGGTGACACGGGAGAGGAGGAGGCTGGAAGCCATAGAGGTATTGGGCTTCACATCTTCTGGCTCATCTGGAGAATAGAAATCACCGTCCATCCCTTCCACCGATCTCGCACCAACTTCTGGTCCTTTGTTAAACGGGAGTGGCGTGTGCAAGGCAACATTTGAGGGGACAGTGGCTGAGGAAGAGGACGCGTGTGGCAAACCAGCGCGAGGACAAGGAGGGTCGGTCTAGGACGAGGACTTTTTTTTCTTCTCGGTTTAGGCGCCGTGTAATCGTACGTACCTTCCCGCCTAAGTTATCGTAAAGGACGGGCGCGGGAGGCAAATCCTTGATATTGCATACTCGCGGACTGCGACGAGAGCCAGGACGGGTACCATAGCATGCCTAAGCAGGCATGGGGGAGACTGTACAGTATGTTATGTCCTTGACTGGATCACCCTGCAGCTAGGAAGGAAATGGGATCGAGCAAAGACCAGGGCGAGGTAACAGAGATGGTGATCGTCGATTGGACCGTGGAAAGGCGGGCACCAGGGGATAAAGAGGATCTGGTCGAGAGAAGGCAGAGATCGAGAAGGATTGGAGAAGAGGAGCAAGAGCTATGATAATTGGAGTCAGCCCGCAGGAAGTACGAGGTAAATTTTGGGAATGGAAAAAGATCCAGAGATCACCGCGCTCCGTACTTTGTTTCGAAGAAGTTTAGTACGCAGTGGGCGCATGGATCACTTTACCAGCAGGGCGCCAACGGTCAAAGTTTAGTCTCCCGCCAGACAAGGATACTGCAACGGGCAGCCTGGTGGTGCGTCTCGGCCGCGAGGGCCATCTTTTTTGGGAAATGGGAGCTCCGATTCGCCTACGCAGAGGGCCTTGAGGGTTTCCAGGTGGGTGAACTGTTTGCTTCGCTCCGCGTGTTTGTCCATTGTAACAGAGTTGTTCTGTAAAAGGTGCGCTTGCTCCTTTGGGCTCGCCACGGCTGGCGTGTTTTCGGGATGCGAATGAGGCCAGCTATTGTGTCATTGGCAGGGCGGAATGGATCTGGAAGTGCCTATCGGAGGTTGACCTCGACGACTGACATCAAAAAACTAACCCGAGGGGGGAAGTGGTGTAAGGATTGCTGGAGTCAAGGAAAGGGCACCCATGGGGGACCTAACATTCCACGAGAGATAACGTGATCCAAGACAGAGAAAAGGAAAAGGGGGGGGAGGAGGGGGAGGAAGCGAGTGTCATGCACAACAAGGAGGTCGAGGGAAAAAAAAGATCCTATACCCAAAGGCAGATGCAATGCCTTGTTGGGAAGTTCCCCAGCCTATCTAGGGAAAGCTTCAAGGCAAGGGAAGCTGGCTGACTCGTCGCCGCCTTGGGTGAATGGCGCTCAATGGGTAAGAGCAGCGAGAACCAGTCATCGGCCACCACTAACAGCACTTCACATCCATCCCACCTCCCACCAGGTGATTACCCCTACAAGTCTCCAGCTGGTGCCAACTGCAGACAACAGCCGACAGCCAACAGCCAACAGCCAACGGCAGCCACCCTTCCGAAATTCTTACCTGATCAATTGCCACTGCTGCACTCCATAACTTTGTGTTGTAACCTCTCCAGCTCCAGTTTTCCGATGACTACAGTTGACCACAGTATTAGATAAGCCACTCACTAAACCCGATCCCTACCCATCTCCTCCGGAGCCAAGCGCGGCCGCAAAAGAGACCCATCGACAGAACGAAAGATGAACCGACTACCAAATGGATCAGTGACCACAAGCTCGGCCGTGTGGACTAGGGCCTCCAATGCCTAGCCAGCAAAATGGGACAAGAGAGGGGACTCCGTTGGACAAGGCAAGTACAAATGTGGTACATGGGCACTAGGTACCTACATCACATCGAAAAGAGGGCTCTTCTCACGCTCCTTGAAAGGTATCGGCACCCGAGGACAGGCCACGATCAGGCATACCACGTGGGTGCTAGTAACATTGACCCAAGGTAGGGATATGTATATCACCCAACTCTTTTGATCCTTGAGATACTGGGTCGCTAGCCATGATCGAGACAGGCAAGTCGTGAAGGAATGTCATGGGCCAATTCACACCGAATACTTGCCGAATCCTGCAGGGTCCACGACCAAGACAAATCCAACGTTATCATGCTCTGGTGTCTCTGCCTTTACAAGTAGTAGTGCCAGTTCTCGCACGAAACGAATCCCTTCGCAGGCTAGCACTTATCCGGTTAGAGATCTGCAGAGCAAAGTATACCGCCCTTGCCTCTCCCTCCTGACCACCACGCCTCTTGGTCTCGCCGCAGGCCGCAAGAACGCATAGCGAGATTCACACAAGACTGCTCCTACTAGAATTAGAAAGAGAGAGGTACTGGATTACTACGGGCCCCTGGCAGGGATAGCATGACGAATCAGAATTCTCAAGCACTGCCGAAAGGTTTTGAGAGGAGCCGAGACGGAAGCGGTTTCTTGCAATGAAACCAGTAAGAGAGACATCTCTGCTCTGAGTAATGGGCGATAGCGAAAAAAAAAAAAATAATTACTCTTCATTCAAGTCAAGTGGTCAATGCACCTGGACTCGGGCCGAAGAGAAGAGGGGGGCGTATTATTCATCCAGCCCCTCGACAGTCATGGGCAAAAACGTCGGCAGTTCTCCACTGACATGCAGCGGCACCAGGGAGCGGTTGACGTTTGGCTCTAGGAACGAGCAGGAGAATGGAGGGGAGAAGCTTGGTAGATCGGCCCTCAACTTTCATCCCTACGATTGTGGGGGCAACTAGGTAAGATGGGCCAAAGCTTCTGCACCAACTTACAGTAGCTACACTATAACTAATTCAATCCTAGTGAATTGACTCGGAACACATCTTGGACCTTTCCCTGGGATTGCCCTCGTCATTCTGCATCTCAAGGGGGCCTTCTTCGGTCGCCCATGATTCGACCGACTCGGTCCTCCCTTTTCACCACGAGTCCCACTATCCCGACACCCTCCGGTCGCCAAGAACTCGGATATGTAGTGGGAAGGTCTTCTCGAAGCTCACTGCCACTCTCTGTGACCTCGCTTCGGGTTAATCCACCGTCCCTTTTCTGTGAAATACTACTCCATCGTTCTCCTCGCTTGAACCATCGAAATGGCTCTTTGGTCGCGCTCCAAACAACACAGATTCCCCTCTACATCTTCGATTCAAGCCGAAAACCTTGTCAGCAGATCTTCCCTTTGCGGGAATGCGCACCCTTGAGGAGTTTGCGCCAGGAGGACGACATCTAGGAACGGGTTTCTTTCCAAGCTTCTCTTGTGTCTTGTTCTTTGGGTGTGACGACACCAAAGCTTCGAGCACACTCGTTCAGATCCAGCGTGCTCTTCCGCGCTGAGTTGTTGTAGTGCTATCGCCGCGGCTCTAAGAAACCTTGCCTCGTAGGTTCCAAATACCCATCCTGGCAGTGTCAGGGATTAATTCTACAGAAGGATGTAACTCCACGTCCGACAGAGCTTGTTGGACTTCGCTCGCAAGCCGCTCTTGTTGCTCCCGAAGCATGAGGCCTTCTATTGCCCTGCAGATACAAATCTCTTGTAGTATCTGCTCAGCGAGTGTGTGGTGCATCTCGATCAACGTTTCAAGTGACGACGCCTCCAGTGACCCATGTACTCTTAGACCCGCCAATAAAGCCGCACACGCTCTAACTCGGTCGTGCACAGCGGACACCAAGGCTGACCATTGTGGGTCTATCGGGTGGGGACAATATGCTTTCTCCTCGCTCTTACCCTCACGAAACAGATTGTCTGCAACGTTGGTTGGACGCCTGGAAGACGCGTCAAGGTACCAGTTTTCAAAGGTCATCATGACAGCCTCCAGTAGTCCATCCTGGCCGCTGACCTCGTGCAGCTCTTCTAGGCAACCTGCAAGCAAGAGTAATGTGTCTGACCCTGCATGCTCTACATCTTGACGGCTCCGTTCCTGGTCGAGCCACCTCCTGACGGCGAAGGCGTTTATTTTCGCCTGTCGATCATGACACAGGGACCTGAGGGTGCGTAGCTGATGTTTCACCCCCTTAGATTCTGTCTGGAGCTGCGATTTGATAGATGCCTCGTAATGCTGGAAAGTGGCCGCAGACTTTTCGTATACGAGAGACAGTTGGAGAAGTTCGTCTTCCTGACGCGCAACTTCTGTGCCAGGTATGGCGCGGGCTATAGAGCCGGAACGACCGGCGACGTGTTGGGAATCCGAGGGCAAGACCGGGACGACAGAGGTTGAGATCGTTGTTGGCTTCTTGAGACTGTAATGTTGCAGGTTGGCGTTAAAGTCTGGTTTTTTGCCCAGTCTCGCTGTTGGTCTAGCAGAGGAAGACGACACATTTCCTCCAGCAAACACGTGGGGGTCGACCTTGGAGACGACTTCTCGTGAAGTTCCAGTATCGGGGTTAGGTCTCGGCGGCGCTGACGCGCTCAAGGCTCTATTGTGCGACTTTGAGACCGGCAATCGTGTGTCGGCGGAAGATTTCGTTGAAATGCCATGTTGCGAGCGCGAAGATGCCGTAGCGGTTGCCACTTTAGGCGCACTTGAGGTAGGGCGTAGGGTGGTTGCACTACTTGATGACTGACTCCTAGAGTGGCCGGGTACGAGACGACTAGCACGTGCAGCAGCATTGACTGTACTAGTCTTCGTGGCAATGCGAGAACCACGAGGCTTCGACGGGTCGCTGCGAAGTCCTCCAGATGCCTCGTTGGTGGCGCGGAGACATGCCGGGGGCGGTTGCAGCCTTGTCGGTTCTTTTGCATCTAGCTGAATCTTGCGCGGCGCCTTGCCGGTTGTCGCTGCTGAAGAAGCGTCAGGCAAAAGGGAAGAATTGGTCTTGATTGGGGACAGGCTTCTTGTAGGGATATTAGTAGGCATGACACATTAGTCATGGCGCTTATCGGTCAGGGCTCCGTTTCAATGTCGGTCCGCTTCAGCGATGGAGGGAAAAGAAACTAAATACTGTTTCAGATCAGCTGGATAGTTGTCACTGGGGGCATGGTTCAGGGTGTTGTTTGGGTTTGGACGAGTGAGAAAACAGAAGGTGAACCAACCCGGTCGGGGAGTGTAGCGATAATAAGCCACAGGTATGTGGCCGAACAGAGCAGGTGTTCCGAGCTAAGCCTAAAAGTCTCCTATTCGTCAACCGAAGCCTTTCCCGTTCTTCCTCCTGACTTTGCCTGTTTGCAATGCTATCCAATTCTCAGGTAAAAATCAGTGTCATCACAATGTACTTGGTAGGTACAGCGTACGTGAGTGAAGCTCCCTTTCATACCCATCTAGTGTACTGCAAAAGATGAAGACAGATTTCAGAGAGCAACAGTCCCTCGCATATCACGAGTCAGGCCGCCAGCTACAGTTCTCTCGGAGACATATTGTATGTGTCCGAGAGAGCCAGGCCTGACAATTCTGCTACATTTAAGAACCTCTTTCTTCGAGGCGATCCATAGGATTCTGTTCATTCTGCACCGAAAGAGTTGCTGTGTGACCACCGAGAAGTGAACGCAAATTATCGCGGGCCAGTCATCAAAACTGAGCGTGGGCTACCCTGCGATTCTTACATCCACCGGATCAGACGGTCTTTAGCATTTGCACCCAGACAGCGAACGCCACCATGGCCACTGATGACGGACACGCGGTATATAAAATGTTCAACGATGCAAACTTCACCAAGGTATATGCGGAGAGTGCCGAGAAGATGACTGGGCACTTTGCCGATCTGCTCATCAAACAATCAAAGTTGGACGAACTGTCTGAGAATGAGGAGTTGGTAGTGCTGGACCAGGCTTGTGGGACGGGAATTGTCTCGGAGCACCTAGTCAAAATGTTGAATAACAAGCAAAGAGCCGACCTGGACCTCACCTGCGCAGATTTTTCGGACACTATGATCGAATTCGTTGGTCCGCGGATTCGTGGGTTCGGGGTCAAAAGTGCCCATGCCGTCAAAGCAGATGTCATGGACACCAAACTACCCAGCAACAAATTTAGCCATGTTTTTCTCAACTTTGGACCCATGATTTTCTCAGACTGGAAGGTCGGCATGACCGAAACCCACCGCATTTTGCAGCCTGGCGGCACTTTGGCCATGTCTTCATGGATGGAACTCGGCTGGTACGACGATGTGAAAGATGCCTTTGCCACAGATCCAGAAATCCCCTCGTTCCCGTCAATAAAACAACTTTGTGAGCTAATCAACTCGGATGGGCGATGGAGTGAGGTGGACTGGATTCGAGACAATGTGGCACAAATTGGGTTTGTTGATGTGGATGTGCGAGAGGCGCCCCATACCAGCATATTAAGTGGCGTTGACCAGTTCACCCGCTTGATGACTGGGATGGTGGGTTTGGTGCAGCAAAAGACATGGACCGCGGAGGAACAGGAGAAATACAGAGACAGGGCGACGAATGCTGTGGTGTCCTACATGAGACAAAAGTACGGCGACGGGGAGATCAAGTGGGACTGGGTCGCCATTCTGACTACTGCCAGGAAGGCTGGGACAGCATGAAAATCGGATCCGAAACTTGGTAATCTGGTCTGGAGCTTTCGATTTGCATGTATGCAGGCATCAAGGAAGAAGCATATGTGACCATTCAGGGGAGACTAACTAGGTACTTGGTGAACGACGACTCTCGTCTCCCAGAACGCTCACTTTATCATAGAGGGATTAACTCCGAGCTGGATCCGTAATAGGCTGCTGTGTGTACTCGTAATCTTTCATCCTTGCCATTACGCGGAGAACGAGGGATATATTGGAGGGTTTTTCGAGAAACTCGTCCGAGTTACAAGCGCAGAGTGAGCGGGACTTTTTGTCTGCGCCTCCCAAACACCCGCAGCCCCATGTTCCGTACCTCCCCAAAGTGCCTAGTGCTAGGTATATGTGCCTCTGGACAAGGTCCTGTACCTAGTTTACCACCAGGAATGAACCCATTGCTCCTGTGTACTCGGTACACGTAATTATTACAAGTACTTTGTACTACAACGGTAAGAACATGCGAACCGTCACAGAAAAAGTCTATTTTTGCCACCACCTGCTTTGAGGCTCATTGAAACATGCTCTATTTGCACGAAATTCCCCCCTTTGTCCTTTATTTTCACCTCTTTTGTCGATTTTCGGCCGTGATGCTTGACACTTTGACACTCATGTCAGAACAAACTTTGAAACTCTGCCAAAACGTTTGCTGTTGCTTCTCGCCACAAATATGCTCACCATTGTTGTCGTCGACCAGCCCAGGTCTTTGAACGGCGTTAACGCCATTCGCCATTCGACCTCGAATCTTGGGTAGAAGGTGATGTGATATGATTGTCAGCCCCTTTCTGTGCGGCAGACGATCTTCTACGAGGTACACCGTCCCCAATCACCGTCCACCATCTGCGTAATGAGACTTTTCAAAGTATGTAACGGCCTTTTGTCTTTTTGGCCACTACGGCCCGGGCAATCCCTGCCAGCTGTCCTGAGATGACTGCATCGTTCGAAATGCGCCTTGATCAAAATTTAAATGCTTGCCTGCACCTCCATGCCACATCGCAGGAGCCACCTGGAGGATCAGGGCCACGGACTTGTTCTTTGGTACACTCCATCCTTTTGCACTGCCATCAAGTATTATTGGGGCCTGAGCAGACTATATTGGAATTGGTGATGAGTGGGAATCCAACTCTCAAAGGCTTTGATCCTTGCGGAGAAGGCGAGTACTGTATCCTGCTTGCCTTGTCCTGCCTTAATCTGTGCCGTGTCAATAAACCTCAACCTCGATGGAGTCCTCGGGCCTCAATCTCTCTTGTGAGCCTTCGACGCAACTAATCCTACATTGTAGATTCAATAAGCTGTTTTCGGTGAGATGGTGAGAATTTTGTTTCCTTAGGACGAACCCCCTTTTTCTATCGCATGCAATTGCCAGGGGGAGGATGTCATCGCCTGGGAAAGGATTCGTTGTGGAAAATCATTACTCGTCCTTCAACGTTTCACGATGATCGTGGTCTGGGCTGAGCGGGTAGCCTTCTGGGCCGAGGCGTCAACAACGGGAGAATCAAATGGGTGGAGACAGGAGCACTGTCTCGACGTATGTAGGTAACGCACTGACTGGATAGGAAGCTTTCAGGTCTCCGCAAGCCGACCAACAGCCATTTAGGGGGTCGCCAGATCTGAATATGTGTGCAGATTTCCACGTGGGAAAGTTCCCAAGTTGGCGAGACTATCGGGATTGATGCCTGTGAATGGAAAAGCAGTGGGCCTGAGATAAACATGTGAGGCCCAAAGCGACACAAATGGCGTGGTTTGTTCAGCGCAAAGCTGACGCTGGCTCGACGCAGGGGAGCGCAGCTGAAAACAAGCTGTCATAGCCCAGCACCGGTCACTTCCAAGGAGCAGGATGTCCTCCTAATGTCATCCGTAAAAGCTTCGACGTGGTATTCTTGTCGCTGAGGTAGTAGTCTTGCTCGCATCGGGCCGTGTGAGTCCTATAAAGGGAAACATCGCATCGGAAGGCGGTCGACTCTTTTGAAAATAATCCAGAACAGAACACCAAAGCAAGATGATATTACATGAAGCCTTCTCGGTACCTGTACATAGATTGATTTAATGCACGACAGACACACGCAAGGGCCCTGCGAGCACCAATAAGCCACTCAGCCAAGCGGCAACCTGCAGCGCGAGAACCAAGTCCAGCTAAAGGCTGGCCGCTAAATTCCAGTTAAAACCGGGCCCTGACATTATCGCCGGGCGAGCCCATCACATCACATCCACCATCACAACATTCCCCCCAGCGCCCCCCGATCTAGACTCCCTGACAAGGGCGCTGCGGTTAGGACCAATCTCCACCTCCGCAATTTTGTAACTAGGATCGAGCAACACCTCTTCCTCCTGACACTTCCGTCGAACATTCCTTTTCTCAAACCACCAGCCATTTGGAACCACCTCCACCAGCAACCTCAGAGGCTCTTGTGCCTCGAGTGTTGCTGGGTCTTTATCTTCCTGTCAGACTTTGCGTTGATACTCGAACAAAAGCACACCGCGAGCGCCTCGAAGGTGCCAGTAAGTGGAGCGCTTTGTGATTCTACGGTTTTCCGGAAGTCTGGCGATAGCCCTCTGCACAACAACAGATCCTAGAATCCCTACCACCGATCGCACGATTATGTCGTCTTTCGCTACCTTATTCAGCTGAATCATTGCATCACTCAACATCCAGGATCCAGGATTGCTTCTTTTCCACATCCACCATGTCGCCGCTGACAAAACCCCTCTTGAACCTCTCCGCTACCTCCGACGGTCAAACGTTGACGAGCCTTCCCATCGATTCCTCTCCGCCAATCCGGGCAGAAGATATCGAGTTGCCGCCATCTCCTTCGGACCTCGAACCTGAGTTATCCTCCTCTCCTTCACCTAGATCATCTCCTTCGAGGAGTGTTGAGACACTTCCGAAACACACCCACTTGCTTACACAGAACATCACACCGTCGCGTCCTCGAGCTGCATCTCCGCCCAGAAGAGTGAGGCCACTGTCAGTGGGAAGTTTGATCAACGCGCCGCCTATGCAGAGAGCTCATTCGTCGCCTGGTGTGGACGCCTCAGGCCGGTACATTACTCCTTATGGTGTCCCCAGAAGACCGTCTTCGCCACTACATTCAGGCAGAAGAAGAAGCCCGTTGCGTGCGGCCGTGGAAGACACTCATCCCGGCGTTCCATCCTGGAGTGGTCTAAATATTGAACCGAACATACCAGAACATGAAGAGCTTGAACTGAGCGTAGACGTGGATGTGTCACAACCCTCACCCATGTCTTCCCTCTCCCATACATTCCCGAGAGCGCGTCGGCGAGGTGCACTGCCACTTCACCAGAGCGCAAGCGCCCCAGCTCTATACACGAGGGCTATGAGTCCTAGTGTATCTGGAAGGACATCACCATCTCCGTCCTTCGCACCACAGAAGTACACCTACGAGCCATACCCCATGTATTCTCTCAGCTCTGCTTCGAGCATGCCCAGTACTCCAACGTCGTTACGTTCTCGGTCGCCGTCTATCAGCTCGCTGGAGACAATAGAGGATGCACCAGATGCAGAAGTGGCGGCAGTACTTGAAGAAGAGGAAGCAAAGTTGAGGGGGGAGGATGCGGATGCGGGCGACTCGCGGCGAAGAAGCTCTCTCGAGATTCGTGGGGGCAACCTGAGGAGTAACAAGGAAAGAAAGCGATGGTCGGTCTGTGGAGCGGAACGAAGAGCGGACTTTTCTTTGGAACCCATTGAAGAATAATTAGGGAGGCACATTTTGTCCAGAGCACGCAACACAGGGCTTGCGCGCTGGAGCCGCGGCAATGGCTCACGCAACATTCGAATCGATTTTGGTATGGAGTCGGGAATGAGAAAGGCCTCGACCCAGAAAGGGCCTACGAAAGAATTGCGGGTCCATGGGAGGCGGCGCCTTTTCAGAGATACCCACCGTGCAAGCAATTCGGTATTATTTTTACATTCATGAGGCATGGCATAGCATAGCGTTGCATAGCAAAAAGACGTGAGACCAGGCAGCAGAGGACACGTTATGAACTCTGATGAGAAATGCGAGCATCAAACCACCTTGTCAGAATTTTGGTTTTTCTGGTTATCTTATATATTGACGGTTGACTCGATTCGTGCTCGATAATGTGTTCATCCAGCCTCGCCAGGCACATTTTTAGCGCCGGATGTGAGCCCACTCTTACTCGGTACAAAAGAGACAACAGGCGCAAGGCTGCACCCTGCATAAATAACATCTGGCCAGAATCAGCCTCACCCTTCCGTCCCTTCAATCCTTCGCTGCGCCGCCGAAACGCACCACTACTACCCGCAGTGAAATCGAAAGTCTTTTCTCTACCCCCTGAAGAAATATTCGCGATTATCCCATACATGTCGCGGACTACAATACAAGAGCTGTCAAGGCTCTCATAAACCATAAAACTTCCCAAGGGCAATGGACTCCTCCTTCGAGAAACATGGCTTTGACGAGTCGGCATTCGAGGACAAGGGCCTGTCAGGGCTGAGGACATTCGATGCGTTCCGTGAGTGTCGCCCCGTCGTTCCTCCAGGGAGGCAGATCGCACCTTTGTGACCTGATCCGACTCTGTGTCTGCATTGCCTTGTGTATAGCAGAACCCCCGTTACTGATCATTCCTTCTAATAGCGAAAACTAAACCGAACTACACCTCTGCGACCACGCGCGGTGGCCAATGGACCCTCGCCCTAATAATCCTATGCCTCTGTCTCACTGCGTCGGAGCTGCGCACGTGGTGGCGGGGGACCGAAACCCACCATTTCAGCGTTGAGCGCGGCGTGGGCCACGAGCTCCAGTTGAACCTCGATATTGTCGTGGCGATGCCGTGTCGCGACCTCCATGTCAACGTCCAGGATGCGGCGATGGACCGAATTATGGCCGGCGACCTGCTGAAAAAGGAGGACACGAACTTTGAGCTCTGGCTGGACCCGCGGAAGTTGTTTCGGCTGAGGAAATTGCAGCAGGGCATCTACCACGGTCTGCACGAAGGAGATAGGAAGAGGAAGAAGGCCGAGGAGGAAGATTCTCACGTGGGCCACGTCTTGGGACACATGCGCGAGAACAAGGGCCGCAAGTTCGCCCGCTCGCCCAAGCTCCAGAAACACATGCCAGTCGACAGCTGTCGCATCTACGGGTCCCTCGAGGGCAACAAAGTGCAAGGCGACTTCCACATCACCGCGCGAGGACACGGCTACATGGAATTCGGCATGCAGTCACATCTCGACCACAATCTGTTCAATTTCTCGCACCATATCAACGAGCTCAGCTTCGGCCCCCATTACCCTAACCTCCTGAATCCGCTGGACAAAACGAGCGACACCACCGACGCGCACTTTATGCGCTATCAGTACTACCTCTCCATTGTGCCCACGATCTTCACGAAGCGCCGAGTCGCAACCAAGAGTGGCAGCTTGGACCCGGCGGCGCTGCCACAGCCTCCCACGCTGGACATGGCGCCGAACACGCAGCGCGACAAGGACGGCGTCGTCCGCCACGTCCCGCACCCCGAGCAAGGGCGGGACACGAAATCCATCTTCACGAACCAATACGCCGCGCAGTCCCAGTCGCGCGAAGTGCCCTCCTCCACTGTCCCGGGCATCTTCTTCAAGTACGACATCGAGCCCATCCTCCTCATCGTCAGCGAGAGCAGGGCGAGCCTATTGGGCCTGTTGGTCCGCTTGGTCAACGTGATCAGCGGCGTGCTCGTGGGCGGCGGCTGGATGTTCCAGCTGTCCGAGTGGGCGGGCGAGGTTTGGGGCCGGAGGAAGCTGAGGAGGAGCGAGACGGGGCTCGGTGTCCTGGACGGCGCCAAACCCAACGGTGAGGCGAACGGGCATTTGAAGCATTGAGATTCCCCGCACCGGCCAAAAATGCGCCGAGAGTAGACCCAGTTGGACCTTACCAGAGCCGATTGAGGAAAGCATTTTTCAATGAGCAATGGGACATTGGATAGACATGCATGCGCAAAGAAAGGGCAGACATGTGCGAAGGATGAGACCGAGTCACAGTCACGATCCATCTACGAGTACTCATACGAGTACGCATCGGACCATCTATATATTTATCAAGCAATCAATCCACAATCCGCAACATACATGGGTTGCATGAATACCAAACACGATAACAGGGAGGATGGCACGTCTTCTTCTCTCCTCTCTCTCCTCTCCGCCCAGACCAAGCTAAGTCTATCTAGACCTTTCGTACATGAGTAGCGAGGACATCAGGGCACCCGGACACTCGATGACCGATAACCAATAGAAACCCTTCACCCACACCCGCTCATACGTGGTCCTAGAGAAGATTGATGTCATTCAGAAACGAGAATGAGAATGCTCGCCTATCTTGCCATCTGATATTATATGGGTCGTGCGCCAGGGGGGAAGAGTCTCTTCAATAGACCTACATGCATCCGGCATGCGTACAGGATGAATGGAGATTGAGTCGGCGGGCAGGCTGGTGCGGGCTGGAAGGGAGGTACTGTACAACTACAGTTTCTATACGGGACAGAAATCCTCCAGTCGTTGCATATGTAAACCATCAATATTGTTTGATTGACTTACAGACTGACTGTCTGTCTGTCAGTCAAGTTTTTCCGACTCTTTTTAACCCTAAGAACCCCAGAACTAGTCCTACACTTCTAAAAATGCTTCATGCCATCTCTTGTCATTCATTTCCATCGTCAGGTTGTTGGTACATTTTTCCTCTCCCAATCCTAAAAATGCGTGTAGTCCCAAATATAAACGCAGCCGTTATTTCCGGCAGACGAACCCCAAAAAGAAAAAGGCATCTCGTTACGACTTTTGTTCGAATAAATTGGCTGCGAGGCAGGATTTGATCTGGCATATTCCATCTCCAGGGCCTGGTGCTTGAACAGACTGAGGATTGTGGTTCAGTGCAACGTAGGGTCCCAGTAATCATCAATACAAGACGAAAAATGTTGACCGCTATTGCGCCATAACTCCCAGTCTGGTTGGGGTTGATTTTGTTCGAGGCGCACAACTACCAAGTCGCTGCGGGTCTCAATGTAGTCAAATGAGGACTAAATCGACTGTCCAGGCGATGGAGACCATGGTCGCCGTAGTGTATATTAGTTAAGTCGCAGGAGGCCGACTCGCGACTGAATTACGCCTCTGTCGAGTAGATACTCTTTGAGTCTCAGGTCCCTTTCTCCACGTAGAACGAGGAAACCCGAACTTAAAGAGGTTTATTGGGTGCCTTCTATGAAACTTCCCGGCCATGTATAACAACATCGCGGTACAGTTCTTCGGGCAGTTCTCTCACAATCCACACAGTCATCTTGATCACCTCATCAGCATTCAGGTTTGGAAAACTTCGCAGCATCTTCGCAGGACTGGGTTCCCCAAGAAGTTTGTCCTTCAGCAAGAGGAGCTGAGCAACAACACAGATGACGTTCAGATGCACGCCAAATGCGAACAAGAAGTCCCACAGTTTGAGCACCTCTGGAAGAGGTGGAGTGCAAGCACACAGTGTCAATACGGAAGGAAAGGCGTAGATCTTCGCCGGTAAAGACTTGCTGAGAAGGAAGGATGAGAGGGTCGGATTTATCTCCGACAAGATGCTGTCAATGAGGTCAAGACCTCTATGTACGCCGGACATGGTCGGGGAGAGGTACGTCGGAATATGCTCAGTCAATAGGCTTGTCAGGATCGCGTATGCCTGAGCCTCTGAGCGAGAAGCATATAGCAATGGAGCGGAGAGGACGTTGATGCCCTGGAGGTATGTGGATTGAGGATATCTCTGAGCAAATTCCGAGGGAGGATCGGAAGATTGTTCATCATGTATCCGCCAAGCGGTTGCATTCAACAGTCGGGTCAAACTTGCATCCGTCACGCGTCGCTTGAAAAGTGTATCGGTTGCCAACGTGCGGAAGACATCGTTGGAGATCTTCTCGTAGGCAGGACTACGACTTCGGTGTATGAGATCAAGATAGGTATCAGTCGAGAGAGGGCCGATGTTAAGAAGAGTCAACCACAGATATATTCGGTAATCGGACATGCCTTCTTTGGTTGCATTAACTCCACTGGTAAGGATAGAGTGCCGGAGCAAAGAGAGAGCGGTGGCAGCGGTGGTCCCAGGCGGCGGCCCATCACGAAGCGTCATTTCGAGGCTGGACTTGCGGGCATGCGTCAGAATATGGTTGGAGGAGGGATTTGAGAGAAGTGTAGGTGGCGGCTTGCGGTTGCGAGGCACATGAGGCAGAGGCGCATCACTGTTTGCGCGGGCGCGAGAATGGCTAACGGCGTTTGAAACAGTGGTATGTGGTTGTGTCGCCGCTGGCTGAGGTTGACTGAGCTGTTCGCGTGAGGGCTTGGTCAAGACCCCAGACCGAGGTCTCAGATTGGAAGATTGGGTGCCCATATTGCTGGTCGAGGAGAGCTGATTGTGGGATTGCAGCCGACGAAGACCGCGAGACCTTTCAGTAGAGGTCAAGTTATTCTTCTCAGGTGAGTCCGGAAGCCTGATAGAAACAGGGTCGGGAGAGGGAGCGGGCAGAAAGACATGGCGACCGGCGAGCTTGTGAGGGGAGATAGAAGTGGCAGTCATCGTGGTAGTACGTGAAGAGACGCGGGTGAGGCAAAGACGGAGGGCGCAGATGGTGGGATGCAGGCAAACGCGTCAACAGGTTTGGAGCTGGAGTTATTCCATATCTTGAGGGCGAGTGAGACTGGATCGCAGTTGGAGAAGGTCCAAAACCTTCAGCTTTTGGGTCGCAGGGTGTTTGGTGTTTGGTGTTTGGTGTTGCAGCCCAGCCACGAGTTTAACAGTTGTTGGCTGAACGGCCCTGAGGACCCCGCCATGTCCCCCTAACACAGGCTTTGGTCTGACGCGATCTGACGCGTGATCCTGGCACTGCGTTTCTGGGGTGCGAGATGCCGCAGCCAGGAACCCGAGGCATCACCATCAGCAGCAATCAGTGCCAGCACCAAGTGTAACGACAAAATGATCGTCAAAGTTCGTGGCTTACGATCCCCTTCGCATGTCGATGACCTGCAGCACAAAGCAAGATGGACACCATGGGAAATCGTTCCGGTCATCTCCTCGATAATCCAGATTCCCAGCCACTCGCCTACCTAACCGATGGCGCCATACTCGTACGAGGAGGAAAGATAACCCAGTACCGAGTAAGCTGCTCCCTATTTCCCTGTGCAGGAAGCCGTTTGTTGATCCACACACTCCGCCAGCGACAACTCCGACAACAGCTTGCAAAATGACCACTCCAACATCAATCTTCCTTTTCACTACTCACCAACGAGTGCAAAACACTGTCATCTATCCGAGGCTTCATCCAGCATAAATTTTCGTTCCAGCTATGATAACACATAGATAACACGGCGGGCAGAGAGAGACGGAACTTTGAGGTCTTGCGTTTCCACCTAGTCAGAGAAATTCCCCCACGTTACACGAAGAATGGCCGGACGTCGACCCTCCGAGACCAGTGCTCTTCTCAACGACCATGGGATTGATGACTTCCGGAAGTCTGTTGAACAAATCGATCAGAGAATATACGGCACAGGTGACGAGGAGGAGTCCTCGGTTTTCACAGGTCCGGATCTTGACACGACATGGAAGACGGAGACCAAGCTTCTGGCTCGGTATTCGGGTCCGTTGATCCTGACCTATATCTTGCAATACTCCTTCAGCTTGGTCACAGTGTATGTTGCCGGACGTCTGGGGACAAAGGAGCTGGGAGCAGCATCCCTAGCCACGATGACAGCCAATATTACGGGATTGTGCGTCTTTGAGGGCCTCGCAACCAGCCTGGACACATTGACGTCGCAGGCATTTGGGAACGATAAGAAACATCTGGTTGGTCTCCATGTTCAACGCATGAGTCTAATGGTTTGTGTGGTCACCATCCCGATAGGCGCTATCTGGATTTGTTCTCCCTGGATTCTGTCAGCTATCGTGCCCGAAAAGGACGAGGCTCTTCTGGCTGGTACTTTCATGCGCATCTACTTGGCTGGCGCTCCCGCTTGGGCCATCTTTGAAGCTGGAAAGCGTTTGTGCCAGGCCCAGGGCGATTTTACTGCCTCGCTCGTGGTTGTTTTGGTCTGTGCTCCTCTGAACATCCTTTGGAACTGGCTCCTGGTGTTTCATTTCCACCTGGGCTTTGCAGGTGCTGCTTGGGCCGTGGTCATATCCAATAACCTTCAGCCGATTGTTCTAGCTCTGTATGTCGCCTACATTGCCCCCTCAAACCTACAATGTTGGCCAGGCTTGGACTTGCGACGAGCATGCCAAAACTGGGGTCCCATGATCAAATTGGCCGTCCCAGGCGTCCTCATGACCTTTTCAGAATGGTTCGCCTTTGACATTCTTACAATTGCAGCTGGATATCTGAGTGAGCCAGACCTTGCTGCTCAGTCTGTTTTAATGACGGTGGTTGTGACCATGTATCATATCCCATTTCCCATCTCGATCGCAGCGTCGACAAGATTCGGCAATCTCATCGGATATGGAGCGTTAAATGCTGCGCGGAAGGCTTGGAAGACGCACTATCTGATCTTCATGTGCATTGGGATATTTGATGTCATCTTGCTGACATCTTGTCGACATGTCATCGCAGCTATTTTCACCACGGACGACGCGGTGAGGGCAATCATCGCCTCCGTCATGCCAATAACCGCAGCCGCCCAATTCTTTGACGCACTCCTTGCTATCTCAAATGCTCTTTTGCGTGGACTTGGGAGACAAAAGGTCGGTGGTTGGGTCAATCTGGGGGTCTACTATCTATTCGCTCTTCCGTTGTCATTCTTCTTGTGTTTTGGTCCGCCTCAGATGGGCTTGGGTGGCATGTGGATTGGCCCATGTACAGGACTCGGATGCGCAACAATCATCATGGCCACGTACATGCGGCTGACCGACTGGCAAAAAGCTGTCGAAGATGCACGAGCACGGGAGGAGTAGTCGGTAGGGACGGGAAGGGACTTGATGTACCCTAAGTCCGTCCGGACTTTCCATCCAGGGGTGTGTTTGCTCTAGGATACGGCCGGATAAGTCGAGTGCAAGGTGTTTGAAGGATTCGAAATCTCTCAACGTTGCGGTGCTTCCTATCGTCCACCAACAAGCGACTCTCATGCAGCCAACAACCCGACTACGTGCTGATACGACAGCATTATAGCCTTTGGAAGGATCTCCCGGGACGCTCAGCTGACTGGTTCTTTTAACATCCCCTCGTGTCCACCACCAGATTCGATGCATTTGAAAGGTCAATGCCTTAACGAATGCATTGTTCCGGCTCTCGGCATGATTCCGCATTTGGCCGACGACAGCCGCAGACAGCCGCGTGGGTTGGAGTTTATTCCGCCCCATGGACGACTACTGGAGTCTGTTGTTCTCCTCCTTTCCTTGTCCTTGACGACATCATCTCATCCTTCTCATGGGGAGCCGGTTCTTGCTGTGTTGATGCGTCCAAAGGTTTCATCGGCTCAACTGCTGCGGTAGTATCTGACCTAATCCACGCATTTAAGAACCCCGTCCTCTCCGGGGGAATACAAGATAAGTTCTCCCGGTTTATCCTATATAATTAACTCTATTCCTGGTCTACGAGAGCCAGTTTTCTTTTGCGATTCCGTTCTCGCCTGATTGTTTCGTGCCCTCCAATCTCCCGTGACTTAGCCTCGCCATACCTCAGCCACTGAATCATAGAGTCATGGCTTCCCACATCGACTTGGCTGAATACCTCTTCCGGAGGATTCGCCAGGTTGGAATCAAGTCAGTTCATGGTGTTCCTGGAGACTACAACTTGACTGCTCTGGATTACATTGAACCAGCCGGCCTGGACTGGGTCGGAAACGCCAACGAACTTAATGCTGGGTATGCTGCAGATGGCTATGCCAGGATCAGAGGAGTGTCAGCGCTTGTCACTGCCTTTGGGGTCGGCGAGCTATCAGCCATTAACGCCATTGCCGGAGCATACAGCGAAAGTATGTGTCCCTACCCATTTAGGCACTAGGATCTATGCTGACATTAGCCACCAGTGGCACCAGTCATACACATTGTAGGCACGGCCCCTACCAACGTGCAGGACAACCGCTTGTGCATGCATCATTCGCTGGGAGATGGCAACTTCAGAATCTTTGCCGACATGTACGCAAAGATCACCGTGGCCCAGGCCAATCTGAGAGACCCGGGTTCCGCACCGGCGCAGATAGATCGGTGCATTAGAGAATGTGTCCTCCAGAGTCGACCAGTTTACCTCGAGTTACCAACCAACATGGTGAAGGCCCAGATACCGTCAGCGGCCCTCGATGTACCCATTGACCTTTCAATCTCGCCAAATGACGAAGGCTTCGAAGACACCGAGGTCGAGCTCATCCTCAATAAAATGTATTCTTCCAAACAGCCTTTGATCATCGTGGATGGGTGTACATCAAGGTACGGTGTCAGTCAGGAAGCAGATGAGCTCGTGCGAGTAACCGAGTTTCCAACTTCGACTACCCCTTTCGGCAAGGGCATTGTCAACGAGACGTATCCCAACTTCTATGGGATTTACGCTGGTATTGCGGGCAATGAGATCTACATGCCCTGGGCACGAGGCTGTGACTTGGTCATCAAACTGGGACCCTTGGAGAGCGATGTCAACACTTTTGGGTTCAGCACCATCCCAGACCCGAAGTCGGCCATCGTTTTCCACCGGGACTACGTCGAGATCGGTGGTACCAAATATAACAACCTTCACATCAAATCTCTCCTGCGAAAAATCCTCTCAAAGCTGGAGAAGGACAAGCTCCCCAAGTACCACCCGTCTATGGACCTAGGGCATCCACAGTTCCAGCTGATGGCGCTCCCCGCAGCCGACGAGAACGATACGATTGATCAGGCTACCTTCTGGCAGCGAATCTCCAGCTTTTTCCGGTCTGGTGACATCGTTATGGTGGAGACCGGCACAGCGTCAGTAGGTTGCCGCGATATGGTGCTCCCCGCGCATACCTCTCTCATTAATTCTTGTATATGGCTGTCGATCGGCTACATGCTGCCAGCAGCTCAAGGCGCCGCTTTGGCCCAGCGAGAACTGGTTGCAGAAGGTAAGCGCCGTAAAGGACGGACTATTCTCATCGAAGGCGATGGCAGTCTGCAAATGACGGCGCAGTCTATCAGCGACATGATTCGGAACCGTATTGATGTGACCATCTTCGTCATCAATAATGACGGATACGTGATTGAGAGATGGATCCATGGCATGAGGGCGGGATACAATGACATTCAACCATGGAGATATCTCGAAGCACCATCGTATTTTGGGGCGCCTAAGGACGACCCTGCATATCCTGTGGTGACCCGGCGAGCTGAAACTTGGGGTCAGTTGCAGGAGATTTTGGCCGAGCCTGGACTTCAAGCAGGTAGAGGCCTCAACATTGTCGAGGTGATTATGGACCGGGAAGATGCTCCAGACGTGCTGAAAAAGCTAGTCCAGAGCACATCGCGGAGAAACAGTGGCGAAGCCGATCGTTCCCAGCCGCGCCAAACCATGAGCCACGAGGAAAAGGTGATGAAGGTTCCCGGATGAGGTGATGGATAGACTCTGACACACAGCGGGTCGCTCGAGAAGGTGTAGTCTGCTTCTTTGAGCACATGGCATTTGGCCTTTCTGACTTCTGATCTCTGGGGTTTGGGTTCTAGCGGATTGGTGGAGTGCTGGGCGTTGTGAGAGGAACGAGTCTAATGTCAGGAGTCTCCTTCCCCTTATGACATACTATATGATGGGGCTAACTAGTAGCGATATTCCTTCCGTTTTTCTGGTGTTTAGACCGTGGCCTGTCTCTTCATTGTTTAGCTATATATAGTATAGGTATTCGGGACCCGGGGTGCCTACGTAGTTACGACACGGAGGTTTATGTTTGCGAAATGCCGAGCAGATGTCCAGAACAGTTGTGTATGTACTCCCCAGAGCTGACAACGTGGCTTTGGTTTTCTCCACCTGAGGATTCAATCATACAAGGAAAGCGTTGGGCGAAGAGTCACGTACATCAGGTAGTCTAGGCCATAATGCTACCACACGGTGGCTAAAAGCAGCAAGCCGTCTGTCTGTTTCTGTCAAATGTCCGTCAAACACATTCTTGGCCTTTTGCCTGCGCCTCATGTTGTGCTTCTTCCTCTTCCTCTTCCTCTTCCACTCCAGCTGTGGTCGCCAATCTCATCAAAATTTTGTCCTCTCACAGCTTGACGCACACTCCTCGCTCACTCCTGACCTCGTATCTTCATTACACGTAAGGCCAACTCCTTGATTAACGTCAAGGTTTGACAGGCAAGACAGGCCTTGCACTGATCATGACACAGGCTGTGGGTGGGACAGCCGTGTCCGCCCAACCTCCTAGCCGCGCTGTGACCTCCACCTCAAGCCCGAAAAGGGGCGTTTATCAGGCGAGCTGAACTCGAAACTCTACCACCAGCTTCGGTTATCGACCTGGTCAAAGCCTTTCCCCACCATCATCCCTGTCCCAGCGGCGTCTGCTCATCCAAGCTGAGCTTCACCGTTTTCTTTTTCTTGGGTCTTCCCTCTCACACCATTTGCATCATCGGACTGCAACTTTATGGCTGATTTTGTCAATTTCCCCATGTCTGATGACCACACGATGGCGCGCCCATCACGGAGATTGTCCCCCCTTTGCCGACAGTCTGCCTGCCTCTATGCCTCAGGGCGTTTCCAGTACCGAGTATGCTTTCTCCAACCGTCCCGCCCAACAAGCCAGCCAGCCATGCTCCAACCTTGACCTGGTGCATGGGGAAGACTGCTATCCATTTGGTCCAAGCTACAGCAGCAAGTTCCCGGGATCTAGATCTGTCGCATAGCACTATATTCGACGGTTCGCCCCATTGGTGCCATACTTTTGCCCTCGTGTCTGTGCGAAGTCACACAGCCCGTATCCGACGAAAAAAGGATGCACGAGATCCAGTGATATAAAGTGCACTGCTCGGCAAGTCTCTAGATGGTAGGTCTTTTTGGTCAATGTCCTGTCTGTGCTCGTCTCCCTCGTCTCGACTACGTTGATGGTATATCACGGCACCAGCAAAAATGCCTTTCTCGAGTGCTTCAGATGAAGCATTCTCACGCTCTACAGTAATGGCACCACACCAGGTCGATCCCAGCCAACCGACCAATCTGGAATGTCTTCTCATCCATACCATCTATGCGCTTTCTTTTTGCATTCTTCTTTGCATCCTCATCCTCTTCCGACAGACCCGGAATCAAGGTCAGCGGTCAGACCTCAGAGAACACGCCCTAGAGTCGGATCCGAAAGACCAGGGTTCAACACATTCAGATCAACATTTGACTCGATCAATGGTGCCTTTGACGGGATCCTCTCATACTGTTCACGACTCTTCACCGATGCGGTCAGGTCCAGTCACAAGTGGGTATCTGGCATCTGCGGCAAAAGCTGCGAACGCGAGAAAGGTGGACTTTGAAGTGAGAGCCAGGGGTCGAAAATTGGGTGCTATGGCAAATGCAGGCCCAAGTGACGAAACACGCAGCATCTATGACGAGCCCGACTCCTCGTGGAGACGACATTCTTACCCACAGCCTTCGCAACAGGGCGGCTTGCTCCGTCAGGACTGCAAATTTGATGGCACGGAGCATTTCTGTGATGGACAAGATGCACGAATTGTCTGGAGGCGAAGGACATTGACGTTTGAGGGAAGGCGTTGAGCGTCGAACTCTCAAGCCACGACTCCTACCGAATGATGACCTTGGAGCTGAAAGACTGTCGCTCGGCGGGTTCGGCGACTTCGGCTACCATTGAATAGACGACAACTCCTCTGCAGATCTGTCCCCAATTCCAGACGGGATCCCTTCGTGGAACTGTCAACGTGGCAACGCGGCGACGATAGTCATTGCAAGAGGTCTTGGTAAGTTTGGCGTGGTCCAAATGGGACTTCGGCTGGACCGGATCAAGCGCCAAAGATGCAAAAAGTTAGATATACCCCGCACATGGAACACGAATGGAAGCTCTTTTGAATGGACCAACGGGGTGGGTGGATTCTGGGTTGGATCAACACTTGTTTGAGCTTTGGAATAGGCCCTTTTTGGGAATTGTCAGGCTATCAACGCCTCTGCTAGCGAGGCGTCTTTTGCAGATGGTATACCTACAGAGATTAATTATAATCCACCAGTGGACCACGGCGATGCCCCCGAATCCCGTTTGCATTGCAGATCTGGAATGGGTGGAAGTAGCCGTGAGGCTGGGAGACCACCTAGCAGCAGCATACGAGTTAAAAAACTTGTCGTCGTGATTTGTGGGTGTGGTGTGGTGCGGTTGTGCGCTGGTCTGTGCTGATGATGGTTTTCAGCTGGACAGGGATCCCGACCAAGTGACCGAGTGACCGACCGGTTGGCCGCACCCAACGAAACGGACACTGCACCCATCTGCTCGGGGGTTTTTCTTTTTTCTTTTTTTCCACCCTCGTACCCTGAAACCCTTTTCTTCATTACCTTGTGTGTTTATGACGAGTGAATCTCGCCCTGGCAATGCCACGTGTCAGGAAATACTTCGTATGACGAAATGGAATGGAATGAAAAGAAGCGAAGCGGAGAGAGGCGAGGCCGGGCTAGGCGAGACGAAGAGGGACCTCGAGTGCGAATGATATTATCCGGGAAGAGGGGATACGAGATGACATGAGATGAGACAAAGTCGAGATAAGACGACAAGTTCGCATACATGTATTGTAAGGTTCATGTGGTGGTATATGGTGGTCATGTGGTATGTTAGGGTAGGTAGGTACGTATCTTCTGCCTCATTTCTGTATCTGGTACCTGGTACGGAGGACTCGGTACAGACGACCTGGCATCCTGGCATCCTGGGTACATGTCCCGTCCGGTTCGCCCGTCGGGTTTCAAAGCCCCTGGCGCGCGCCACCACCATCAGCCAGAGGGCTGCAGGCAGGGAGGGATCCTTTGGTTTCTGTTTCATGTACCGAGTACATACTACCTACATACTAGGTAGCTACGTAGGTATATGTGTTCCCAGATTTGTTTCGTCTACATACATACACATTGTCGTGTCTTCCTGCCCACCGAGAGGAGATAAAGTAAGTGTCTGATCGAAGTTAATTAGAGTAATCGGTATATCCGTCATCCATCACTCATCGCCTTCTGGGTTCCAGATTCTGGATTTGAGTCGAGGCTCGATCAGTGTAAGCTATCCTATCATTATCACGCTCACTATCGCGCGCGATCCAATTCAGCACTCATCAACACTTTAGCGTCATCCTTGTCGTGGTTCACTGTCTCTGTCGTTGTCACTTTCATTGCCATTGCCACCGTCGCTCTGACTCTGTCCATCCCTGTCCCTATCCCTGCCTACTGGTCGGGCGCTCGATTGAATGCATCCCTTGCCCAGCTGAGAGGTGCGTGAATCGCTTCGGCCTCGAGGTGTAACTCTGCATCATCCTTGCAGGAGTATTTGCCATGCGCAACGCACACCCTTAGCGTCCAAATCCAAACCATCCCTTTCTCGCCGCGGGTTTCTGCTGCTCTTCGCTCTTGTCGACTTTTCCATTAACTTCTTCCCCGATTCCTCCCATCTGTACGTCCTCGGCTCCTCCGACTTCGGCTTCGGGTCCCTTTTCGCCTGGGTACTTGATGTAGTTCCATGCCAGATCAAAGAAGAGTGGTTTGACGGGGACCGGGCGGAGTTTGGGAGGATAGTTGACGAGATTGGTTAGGTCTACGTTTGGGATGTATTCGTTGTGTGAAAGACGCTCGATGAGAGGTGCAGGTTTAATTGCGGTTGCTTGGGCCGTGTCTTTCGGGGTTGGCCGACTTGTTCTGGCGAGGGATTCGAGGTCAGCTAGAGCGCGGAATTGGGTGACCAGTTTGCTGAGGGTGGCGGTGGTGTGCGTGAGATGCTGGATGGATAAGTCGAGCTTTGGTGGTGCAGAACTGTGGTCAGCGGACGCTGCTTTCAATGTAGCTGTGGCTGCTTCCGCCAACTCAAGTGCTCGAGCATACAAGGCCAGCGCATTTGGTATATGGTCACTGATCGCATGTGAGCGGCCAACAGCCAAACACTTCAAGGCACGGAAGTATGCTCGTTTTGCATCAAGCTCATCCACAAAAGCACTGTCCGCAATGACACCGGGTAGTTCCTTGACAGCGTCGAGACTCTGCAGAATCGAGTCGTACAGAGCAACCCTCTCGCGCAGCCTCGATAGCTTGCGGCCCGAACTCTCCTCCTTGGGCGCGCGAGGTTTGCCGTCCTTGCGTGGCTTCAAGCTCTTGGTCGGCTTCTCGGGTTCAAAGGCCAGACCATCGTCATTAGCACCACAGAGGATTCTATTGCGCCCAATCCGCCATTCGATCACGGCATAGTTGACGGCCGTACGGGTAATTTGCAAAGACTGCAGCCGAGAATCACCAGTGTCAACACCTTCGGCAATCAGCTCGTCGATAGCGGTCTTCGTGGCATCGGCGGCATCCTGACGGGCCGTGATGACTTCTTCGTATGCGGTTGCTAGGTCTTTGGCACTTACAGATCCATCTTTGAAGGATTTGTAGGTGCTGTCCAACTCGTCTTCCCGTTCTTTAGAGAAACCAAGGGCTTGAGATATATTGGCGTCTTCCAGATTGACTTTCCTACTCCTCCAAGAAATTGTAGAGGGGATTTCCTTAGGTCCTCCTTTGGTGGGAGCCGCCTCAGTTCCTGTCGAGAATGCCTGTGGATTAATGTCTTCGACTGTGCTCCTGACAGCAGCTTCACTCTTGGGAAAGTTCTCAATGACGATATCATTGATGGTCCTGGTGCGGGGCATCTTCATCTGATATGCGGCATAACGAATGCTGGGGTCCACGATGCCCGATAACAATTCTTTGTACGTGTCCGTCTTCGATGAGCGTGCTAATGTCGTGTACACAACCTGGGCGATGGAGTAATGTTGAATACATTCCTGCCATCTTCCCTTCTCAAAATGCAGACTTCCTCTTAACATGGCGAGATAAGCACGTGCTTCGAGTTCGTCTATCGCTTGTGCACCAGTCGTGCTGCGATCTTGCAGAACAGTCACAAGGTTATCGGCGTAGGTGATGGCTCTTCGGAGCCTGGAAGCAATTTGTTTTTTCGTGGAACCAGGCATGGGCTTCTGAGTGTTCTCTGCCGACTGGGCCGATTTCATGGCCATCGAAGACGCCCATGCCCGTTCGGAGCTGGCTAGAAGCAGTTGCACCCATCTTCAAACACAGTCAGTCGACCAGTTCTGTTCGTGAAATGATGCTCTTACTCTGCGTTTTTGGCCACATTTTCTGCGGTCACTGGAGCTTTGGGAGTGTATTTTCTTCCCCGAGTTGCGGCACCGAGTCGCCTGCGGAGGTTGTGGATTTTGCGGGTGGCTTGCGCATGATAGGCATCATAGTCCCCTCCTAGCAAAGCCCGCTCGCGCTCGGAGACGATCGATCTGGTGATATCCATGGTGGAAGCCAGTCGAGCAAGAGCTGGTTGCGGAAGAAGCCAGAATTATCACAGCGCAACCGAGAAGTGAGGGCAGACATAAATGTGGGGATAATTCCAATGTGTGCAGTTAGTAGCGGTGCTGCGGCGCAAGCGGCGTTAGCGAGCTACCATCCAACGCAGGCTCAGATGCCTCGTACACTTCGTTTATTATTATTACCCTTCGACTTTTCTCTCACCTGATACATATTGTCGCTTCACATTGGCTTTCCATCTCACCCTCTCCCTTCGCGTTGTCATTTCTGTGACTTTCCCACGTATCTCTATATGTCAGAAAGACAGTCCGTCACCACAGTTAGCAATTTTCATCTTGTGCTAGACCATACGTCGACTGTCTCGATCGTGGCATGATAGAGCGTACTGCAGCATGCATTGAACCAGCTTCCCAACTCTTTCTCCGACGCCTCGAGCCTCCTGTTCGCACACACCGTGCGCTTGGTCCCTCTTTCTGGAAAAATGGAGGCAACCAGCTGGATGTCCCTCACTGGTGGCCATTGTACCTCAACAGCATCCGCGCTCTTCGTCCAAATCCACCTGGCGGCGAGTCCGCTCTACCATCCCCGAGACAGTCCTCGCTAAACGATCTCTTCGAGATCCCTCGTCGATCGCGAGTACGAACCTCAACATCCGATCGATATTCTGCCGGTCCTCAATCCTCATCCTCTCGAACCTATACTAGATCCACGAAGTCCTCGCAGAAAGCTGTTGCCGTAGCTGTCAGGGAAGAGGAGCATTTGGGAGATGTACTTATTCGCTACCCACAATCGGATCTTCCAAGACATATAATTGAGGACGCTGCAAGAGAAAGCGACAATGGTGCGGTTACCGCAGACGCGCATGAAGAGGCATGGAACGAACACTCCATTCAGGCCATCAGTGAAGCAGAAAAACACCTCTTACATATTCTTGATATCAATAAGGATGTGCAGGCAGAGTCGCAAAGCGCCCATTTTGACCGTGCTTGGGCCTTGTTCAACCAGATTCCGAACCAGCAAGCTTACGCACCTGAAGTCTTCCATTTCCTTTCCAAGTCGAGCAGGAGGCGGGACCAGAGTCTCGCTCTAAGTGCCTTCAGACTGATCGACGAAGAGCACAGGACCCGAGATGATTATGAGCGGGCTGTTCGATGCGCATTAATCGCTGGCAACTACCGTATAGCTTTGAGAATCAATGCTCGCGCCACCCAACGGAATATGCAACAGGGCTGCAGTGTATTCCTCTTATTGCATGCTGTCTCAAACCAGCTCTGGAACACTGCTGCTTCAGTATGGGACACCTCTTTCAAGCGAGTTCCTTTTCGCGCAGGGCAAACATCTCCGACTCGCCTTGCCATTGCAAAGGAGATAGGCAATTACCGCGATCTACCATTCGCAATCTATCAACTCGGAACAAAGCTACGGGAGCGGGCAGCAGTCACCATGAAGCATTCAGGGATTCTCTCAACACTATTTCACGAGCTTCTGAATGCCCTAGTCAGAAATGGTACACTTATGAGCATTATCACACCGCAAGGACTGCAGCATCTGTTTCAACTTTCGAACGACCTCTCCCTATCGAATCCATCTCTTTATGTCACTGCCATCCACACCATCAACAAAGTCGCCATCAGACCGGACAGGGGAACTTTGGCTGATCTCGTGTATAAAACACTTCGGTCAAGTTTCCCGGGGGTACCTCCACGACCCCAGACCTTTGGTTCGTTGCTGTCGATACACTGCCGTGAAGGAGCTCCCGTTGAAACGTATAACCGCTATCTGGACGAATTTTCAAAATTCCACGGTGTTGCAGATCAAAAGAGTTACCAGAAAGTCTTGTCGGCCCTGGCTGCTCAGGGCGACGTCGACGGCGTCCAGCAAGTATTCATTCGGCTTTGTCAAGCCCACGCACGGCCTACTGATGTGGCGTACTATACGCCTCTCCTGTATGCATATGCTCGCTTGGGAGATGTTCAAGGGACAGAACAGGAGTTTCAGTCGATGATCGACCATGGAATACGCCCGAACTCTTATTGCTGGAATATCCTTCTTTATGCCCACTCTAGATCTCTCAAACCTTGGCGGGCTTTTGAAGTCTTTGACAAGATGAAGGCTGAGGGTGTTGCACCGGATGCGTTCACCTTTACAACCCTGATGGGTATCTTCTCAAGAATTGGTGACACCGATACTGTGCTCGATATTCTTGAGCAAGCCCAGCGAAATAAAGTACAAGGGTCATATGGACTGGTCACTGGTCTGATACAAACATACTGTGTCAATGACCAAGCGGAGGCCGCCGAAAGGCTAGCTGAAGCAGCCACCGCTGCCAATCTTCAGGGTTCGCCTGTCACAATGTGGAATTATCTACTACGTCACTACGCCTTCGCAGCAGATTCTGATGGTATGCTCCGTGTTCAGAAAAGCATGAGTGCACTGGGAGTGGAGCCGGATGCCATGACTCACGCTGCGTTCATGACAGCGCTCGTGGTCCTGAACAAGACTCCGGATGCGCTTCAGATACTCAGGACTTTGAGCTTGAGTCAGACACTTGCCGCCACACCCTTTCACTATGCCATCATACTGCACGGATTTGCAAAAGAAGGTGACAGAGATATGGCCAATGTTGTTTACCAAGAAATGGTTGAGAGATTTCCTAGGATCGGCGCCAGTCCACGCCTTGCGATGCTACATCTTCAGGCTAGTCGAAATTCTATCCCAAATGAGCGGCCACGATTTGCTGCTCAGTATTTGGAAGAGATCCTCCACGAGCTCTCGACGCCGGATCGAGCAGCACGTCAACCACAACCCGGTCTGCACCGCCGTCGAGTCGTCGATGCTGTGCCAACGGTATATCTGGAGTATCTTATTGACCTTCTTACGGCAAGAGGTCAGATCAAGCACGCAGAAAAGCTCATTCAGAGATTCCATTCTCTCGCCCAGTCGTCCTACCTCATCTTAGGCGATGCTGCTTCTACCTCGATCCAGTTTCTGACTAGGCGCTTGATGGTCTCAACTGAAAATCATGCCTGGGAGGAAGTCGAGGCCACTTGGAAACAAATACTCGAATGCGGCATCCAAACAGCAAGAAGGTTCTCCCGTGCAACCAGAAAGCAAGTCCCTGGGGAAAGTACGACCCCGGACACCCAGCAACTTCTGCCGCTAAGGCCAATAGGTCTGCCCGACTCTTCGCTGATCGTAAAGGAGGACTTCTCGTTCGAGTCGATGATTCCACAGAATCTGCCGCCCTCTGGTCCATTGAATGAACCCGGGCTGGCGATCCTTCCCTCGCAAAAATACATTCTCGAAGCACCGTTGACACGGTACCTGCACAGTTTGTCCGTCCGCGACCTCCAATCTCGTGCTGTAACCCTCGTGGCTGAGCTAGAGGCAGTTGGTTTTGCATTGACCAGTAAGAATTGGAACATGTATATTCAGACCTTGACGCTGTCGAAAGATCAACAACACTGGCTCCTTGCTTATGAACTCTTCGAGCAGAAGATGATTGCCAATACTCCGCCATGGTCGGTCTTACGACGTGGGAAGTGGCTGTCATCCAAAACATCCCATGGATCGCCTCCGATAATCGTTTCCCGGAAATCTATTGAGAAAAAGGATCCGGGGCAGCTGATGCCAACCTATTACACTGCAGTCCACCTTGCCAGCGTCCTGCTCAAAGCAAACAGACTTGCCGCAGAGGGCGACAAGGCCACATACACCGCTCTCCGGAAGACCGCTCCCCAAACCTGCCGCTTTGTCCAAAGCATGCCCTACCATAGGGACCGAATACAAGGGGTGCTCCTTCGTGGGAGAAAAGTCAGGGCAGATCCGCCGAAGCGTCCTCGGCAATCCGCAGAGCCGGATCGATCTGGTGTATTGGGAAGTAAATCACCGGCAGACCATATCCCCGTTACAGAACTCGTCGGGTTTGAGGACGCTATAATACGCAATATGGGCGATAAGAAGTCATCTAGTGCCATGACGGAAGCGCGTGAGATACACCAGGCAGAACTATATGAAGGGCAAATCACTGTCTCCCCGAGCGTGAACTACAAACAGAGGGACCTACAAGATGCAAAACAAACCAAGCGTCGAGAACAGCACAAGGAGAGGAAGCACCTTGGGATACTGGAGAAGATCCGACGTGATGTGTCACTCCCACGCACAATTAGCGACGCATACATTGGTCATCCAGCGATTCCCTCAGGAGAGGACCTGGCTCGGACAGGGACTCCGCGCTCAGGAGGACGGGGTCTCTATAACCCTGTTGATCGACGTCTGGAGCAGAACTCTCTTACCAAAAAGGAACTCCGTGAGCAGCGACGGATGGTGCCGTTACCAATTCACCCGGACTCCAAGTGACTGCCAAGATCCTCGGTGCGGATTGCTTGTATGTGAGTTTTGACGGAGTGTGTCACATGTCCACTCTAGACCACTTCAGGACTAATACAGAAATATGATGTGATTCAAGGATGGAAGATCGTTCAGGGTTGTCCAATAGCCATATCTGGGTCGAGACCGAGCAAGAATGGGGACGTCGGAGCGTTTATTGTCAATACCCCTAGCCGCAAAATTTGGAGAGCAATCGAGCGATGTCGAGATAGGACGAGGCCTGGCAAGGTCAGTTACCTGATGCCAAACCTGCCGAGGTAGATAAGAATGAGTTACCGCGGTGGCGAGTTGTATGCTTTGTGAAACTCGAGATATCAAGACAGAAACTTTGAGTATTGGTGTGATTTTTGAATGAACCAGGGTTTTTGCGTAGTCTTCGAACGGTTTCATATCTGCTTGGAGTCCCTGATTGGGGCCGCGGATTGGCTGGATGAGACTGACATTGAGTCGTTTCGAACTCTACCCCACCGATAGGTAATTATTCCGCATGGGGGGACGTTGGAGCTACTGCATCAAGCCGAGCAGCTAGCCGGATCTTGCCTCAGCTAGGTAGATATCGTGACTGGACTTGGTCTAACAGCGAGGGAGGCATTGGGGGAATGTGATTTCGCACGCTGACGTCGTTCCCACAAAGGAAACAAAAAAAGTTATCCTTACATCTTCCGAGGTCAGCATCTTACTCGGAGATAGGACTCAGCTAGACGGGCAACATGGGCACAGCAACCACGGGAATAAATGGCTCGTGCCTGACCCGCGTAGGCTGGATAATTTCAGACGTGTCGAGGCACTGGGAAATACCCAATAAATTTTCAACCGTACGCTCTTTGCACATGATATTGATTGGGACTACAGGAAGAGAGGCCACTCACAGTGAAATAACATCCCACGCCTTCGAGCATAAACCGTACGACAGCCAAGCGTTTTGTGCGTAGCGCTGCTGCAGCTCTAGACCACAAATTCGATGGTGTGGGAGGTTTTGCATACGGGCAACGAATTAAACCTGGCCGAGGGCGAGGTCCGTCCCTTGGTTGGCCTAATGAACCATGTCAGTGGGAATAGTGGAAACTCTCGAGGTAACCAAACGGGAAGAACGGGGCATATTCCTGGAAAATCCAGCCACGAATCTGGGTGATTTGGGCCTCAAAGAACTGCCAGAGCGCAGTCGAAGCGTCAGAGACTTCGAGAACAAAAATACAATCTCACGAGCTCAGCGGATAGCATGACCACGAACGGGTACTTGCCCATAAGATTTGTGTCAGCGGTTATTGAGCACGGAGGATACCGCTAGGGCTGAGCAAAGGCCTGATGAACCCTCCTTTTGTTCACGCTTGGTTGACCGAGCAGCGGTATGATCACGGGGTAATAAGGGCGCCTCGAACGGGTACATACAGAGTTTGTGACTCGGAGGGTGTACAGCAGAGGGTCCGGTGACTCTGCACACAATCAAACATCGCTGGAGCACTGCGTAATGTTACCAGTCTCTTACTGCTAACAAGCATATCCCACCTTGGCTCTGGCCGTCAAAACTAGCGCCACTGCGAACTGTCTTGGAAAAGGTCAGTGCGAGGACTCGTACTCCTCACTCTGCTACCACCGTAGCGAGGATGGGAAGGCTTGGTCTAAGCTTTCTCAGTCCAGGAGGCAAAGGAGTCGGCTGGCTGCAGAGAGCGGATTGGACGGTGCCTTGATTGCGTGGGAGGCACAGTTGCCAGGATTGGGGGGCCTGTGATCAATGGATTCGTTTAGCTGCAGATGGCCAACGAGGGCAGACGAGATGTCGGAGGATCAGGGCGGTAGGACGGGGTAGTGAGGAGCGAGGGCAAGGTGCAGGAAGGGAAAAAAAAGTGGCCAGGTAAGCCAGGGAATGGGACGAGGAAGAAGCCTCAGGCCGAAGGACCCGTGGTGGATAGGTGATCCTCGTAAGTGCGGAGTTACTGAGTATGAGTGAGTGAGAATGCGTGAGTGTGTCTGTGAGAGACAGAGTGTGTGTGCATTGAAAAAGTGGAGTGAGTATCTGAGTGAGGATGGGCTTGTGTCCAGTGTTGGTGGTGTGAAGGCGACAGCTTGGAGATGAGACGGGCAGGGCCGTGAAGGCCACTTTCGAGGCCTGCAGGGTGCGAAAGCTGCACAACAGCGCTGTTTGCTGTTTCGCCGGTTGCTGCTGGCTGCTTCTAGTTAAGTGTTAGGCTGCTGCTGCAGGGTGGGACCCCTGGAACCACCCCCCTCAGCTCCATCATGACTTGGTGGGCATCCAGCATCCAAACCGGCTTAGTTGATTCCCCTCTTTTTCCCTCAAGGCTACTGCAGCCTTCAGACACCAATGCCATTCCCGATCAGGCACCCTCCTCTGCCCATCTTTTTGGGCCCTAGTCTTTCAACCTCCACGCTTCTCAATGTGCATTACATTTTCTTTATCTACTAGAAGGCCGAATCCTCCCATCACCAGGTCTTGATTTTCACTCACCACACACATACACACTCACCATTACCCTCCTTCTCAGAAACACACCGAAGACCACATTTCATGATTCATTACTATCTTGAACCTGAATAGCTTCTCAGCCTCTGGCACACCCTCTTATATGCAAAGATACCTCAAACGTCAGCCGTGTCTGAGGATGAGATACAAGTCTGCCTGCGTGACCCTTGATTGACACCCACCACTGCCACACGGCTACAACCACCACATTGGTCAGCCCGTGGCCTTGCGATACCCTCCCCCTCCCCCCCAGAGGAAATATAAATCGTCACCCACCAGACCTACCAGACCTTCTTGAACGAATCTCTCTCAGCCTCTCTAGTCACTGGAACCCTACCATCTCTCCTTCCAACGTCGTACAACAGACCAACAACAACATGGATTTCCTTCTCGGAGACTTCTGCCTGTCCTGCGATCGTCAAACTAACGGCACAAACTTTTGCTCATCGGCATGTCGTCTAACACAACTCGATCACTATACCCTTGCGTCGTCGACACCATCCTCCTCTCCCCGTGACACAAGTATCACCGCCTTCATCTCTTCGCCACAACGCCCTTCTCTTAATATTGCCACCACCGGTCTCTACCTTCCACCAGCATACGACTTCTCTATTCACCGGACCTCGTCGTCGAACTCGCTCTCCACCTCTCTGATCTCTCGTCCAGTCAGCCCCAAGTTGTCCGAACAAGCCCAAAATGATCTGAAACATTATGCGGGATCATTTGATCAGACTAGGACGTTGAAAAGACGAGTATCGATGCAGGGCAATGAAGAAGCGAAAGCTTCTTGGAGAGGGCCATGAATCGGTATATTATTCGACTATTGCTATGAATTACCACGGGAATATGATGTTGACGACTCGGGCTGCTCACGTCGGAGCTTTTGAAGAGACAGATGTCCATTACCGGCTTTAATCTTCATTGCGTTTTAAGCATGGCTAGGATGATATGGAACAAAAGTTTACTGCATTTACATTGGCGTTGGTTTGACTATTATGAGAACGAAGAGGATTTGGGTAAAATACGGAGCGGTTTGCAAGCGTTTCTGGTCCTTGTGAAGGCTCACGAGTTGCGCATGTGCATGGTGTTCTTCGACAGTTGCTAGCGATGGACTTTTGCCACTGGTGTTTGGTCCATGTTCTGCATCAAGCAAAGCATCTAGATCCGACGGGGCGCAGGCTGGGACACAAGACTGTTGGGGTTCAATCGAGTGTGACATCAAGATGTTAACAGTATACAGGGCAAGAAGGAAAGCCTTGAAGACCAGGTTGGTTGTGATGGGATGGACAGGTGGATGGCACCAGACATGGAGGGAAGCCGTTCTTTTCTTTTTCCTTTTTTCTTGACGGCATTTGGCAGGAAATTGATGGATCAGGAGCACAGCACTCGCCTCCTCACTGTTTTTCTTTTGTCATGATTTGTCGATTCATCAAACAAAAATGGCGGAGAAATAGTTCTACTCTAGCATTACCATACGGGATCTTTGAAGCCATTGAGTTGGCGACCCGAGGCCTCTGACAGAAACAACGAGATTGACCAAGACACGATTATTGTCTCTCCTGTGCCCTCCAAGCTACTTCTACAAAGTTTGCTCAATCTCATCTCTTGTTATCTCCCCATCAATCTTACTCCTTCGCCCACCTCTGGATCTACCCTCCCGCCGGGCTATCCGCTGCCTCTCCACTTTGCACTGGCAAAATGGTGTGGATACTTTCTCCGCTGGGCACGAAGGCAGACTATCCCCCCTCGTCGTGTCATTTTTCTGCGGAGAGCGAGGCTTGGTTCCCACACCTATCCCCATTTGTTGGTCTCTGAGCCACGCTGCAGAAACTCAAAATCTCGCCTGGAGCTTTTGGTTTTCTGGTTCTTGTCACCCTTGTGCCCCTAGTGACCTCGTACAGTGACCATGGGCTTGCTGCTTTGGGAACTACTCCCCCACAAAAACAAGTTGGCTCAACTACTTTTGACTTCATTATTGTCACTTGCTTGGTCTCCATCTCTGGCTGTCCGTCCATACATGCATCCTGGTGACTTCTCCTCTCCCCTCCCTCCCTCCCTCCCTCCCCTTGCATTATTGACCGCCTGATCGATCGCGCCATCGCTGTCTTCCCCTGCGTGAGGGAGGATATTCTCGGTGCTTGCAGATGCAGGTGCAGGTGCAGGTACATGTACCTTGATAGGTATGTACATATGTCTATATGGATACCGCGAAATGCAGGGGATAGATGGACGGATGGGGCACAGGGGCACAAGCAGCAAGAGGGAGGCCACTGGTCCCCTCGTACTCTTACTCTCACTCTTACTCGTTGTAGGAAAATGATTTCCCGCGCGACAAGTACTTTGTACATTTGAGCTACCGGCCAGTCCAATTTCTCCACTCGAGACTCAAAACAATCGCCCATCCCATGTACCGAGTAGGCAAGTAAGGTACCCCACACAAACACACACGGCTAGAGAAAACACGAGCACGAGCGACGAAATGGGGGCAAACGGCATTTAACGCACGAGGTACACAGCAAGAGAACACACACGGACACGCGCAACTGAGTTTCGAAACGCCCCCCCGGGGGGGGGGGGGGGGGGGGGCGGGCAAAAAACAGGGAAAACATGGTCGAGTTCTAAACGACGAGGTACAATATCATGAGGGGGGCCATTACCGATGGAGAGTAGGTTTATAGATACAACGGGTAACATAACAATATGGTCATCCGAAGATTCTTATGCTCCACAAGTTTCCCGTCTCATGGAACCTTTTCGATCGAGTATCCCCCGTACCTAGGGGTGTTGGAACAGGTATTATGTCGGCCCATCTACGTGGACGAGGGTGCATCTATCTGCATTCGTCGATGCTGCTCGGAGTCCAAAGGAGAGGGGGCGGCAGAGGGAAGTTTGTATCTTACCTGCCTACCGCCCGCCACCTACGTACAGTACGCACATAGATGGGACTGGATGGGTACATGGGTACGTCTTATCCCCATCATGCCTTCGTGCCCTGTACCTTGCACTTCGTTGAGTCTGTGGAGTGAAGAACCTACATGTGTACATACCTCACGTCCTGTAGGCGATGCGACATATGCATGAAAAGTGCGGAGTACGCACGAGCTACGAGGTACGTACGGAGTCTGTCAGAAGCCAAGTCCTGCCTGTATCGGACCTATCACCTGGGTACCTAGGGAGCTGGCCTGCTTGGGCTGCTGCGGCGCTGGGCAAGTACGGACTTGGTAAGGGACCCCGCGGAGAACCCCAATAAATAATGTTTGAGCCTGCGGGGGGCCCTGCACGAGGAGGAAAGAAAAAGTACGTTGCAGTTTGAAAGAGGTTGCATCTAGTGTACGAGGTACATAGGTCGTAGTATTGTAGAGGCTCTGAGATCCATATATACTATTACACGTAGGTAGGTAGGTAGGTAGGTAGATACTCACATGGTACTATCACCGCCATCTCATTTCCATTCCCATTGTCATCAACTCATCAAGTCATGTACGAGGTACTCATCCTCTCGCCTAGCCAGCTGCCAGCCTCGCAATGCACCACCATTTTCATCCCACTATTTGATGCCTGGTGTAGGCAGGCAGGCAGGCCGCTGAGAACCTCCACACACATACACCCTGCACACCCTCCTGGTGCTCCTACAGTCTTCTCTCTCTTCTCTTGCTTTGCGAGATGTCTTGCGCATGACTCACTCGCTCAACCCTCGTTTACTCGCTACTCTGTCAAAGATTCAAAGCCACGGCTGAACACGTATACCTACCTACCTGCCTGCCTACGTTCGACACCATCACCTTCCTCGCGATAATTAATTTCTTTGCGCTCCATTAGTTTCCAGCCCCGTCGCTTGCTCTTTGCACCTTGCTCCTTGCTCCCTGGTCACTTGGTCACTAGTCACCTAGGTTGTTACTGCTGGTCACACAGATCGTTACAAAATAAGAGCGGGCCTGGCCCCGGATGTGCACGCCGAAGTTCGTGTTCATAACCTGATTTTGAAACCCCTCAAAAGGGCCGCTTCCTGCCTTAGTTCCGAGCCATTTCCCCCCCTTTCAACGTGGGCGAAGAAACAGAATCGATCGAGGCCCTTGTTGGTCACTTGTCACTATCATTATCTTGTTTGTATTTTCTTCTCCCCTTCGAAGACCTACTTCGTACGTACAAACTCCCTCACCCCCTTTTTCCGGTGTTTACGTAGTTCATTCCTCGCCGCCTCCGTCATTTGACACGGCAGAGACAACTCTAACCCAACGGACTCACCGCCACCAAATTTGCTGTTTCCGCTCCACCCTCCGTCCCATGGGGCCGCAACAGTTTTTGCGGGGTAGCATCGTCTAATTCCTGCAGATGACCGCTTTCTGCGAAGCACGATAGCCTGGATAGCATGCAAGGAGGCCGTCCTCGGCGCTCTCGGCGCAGGTCCAGACTCTCCACAAAGTGCAAAGACTGGAGTAAGCCCACCAGCCGACTAACCGTGGCGCCCGTTTCAACCCCCATTAACGAGGACACCATCACCCTTCGCCCAGACGCCGCGAGTCTTGAGCACCGCCCCTTTCCAGAAGGGTGCCAGTGCATTCACAAAGGTCTCAGTAGTGGCAGCTGGGGATCGAACTCCAGGTTTTCTCTCGCTGAGTTGGTGTCATTTCCTGGGGTTTCGGCACTCCCTAGCCGGGGTTGATGCCAGTGCGATAGTAGGGTCCTCTGATTGTTCAAGGGGTGTGCTTGGTTGTCCCTTGATTGAACAGGTTTGAGCAGGAGGAAGCTCTCGAGAGTGGCGGAGTGGGTAAGAGATCACGCAATGGTTGAGAAGGTACTCGCAGTTCGCCGACTCCTTGCGCTCACATCAACTTGCTGACTTTGCAGCTGAAGGGTACCAAAATTGGGATTCTTCCTCACCCTGGCTTCTGTCAATGCCGTTCCTTGACGCCTGACGGAATCTCAACTGATCCGAGTCACAGACTCCTATGCACTTCCTAGAAACCTGTCCTTGACCTCCGCTCTAGAGGCGCTGCTCGAGTGGATAAGTGTATCAGTGTCGAGGGACATTGTTCTTGTCTCGCATCGCTCGCGCCGACCCTTTGACAAAGGCCGTTCAAGTGTTAGTGTCAGTGGACCATTGGCAGTCCCGCGTCAATCGCTTCCTTAATCCTTGGGGGAGCAGGAGTTGCTTTTGGTCTGCAATCGGTGTCCAGGAAGGCGACTTCTCCGGGGTGCCAGCCACGGCTTTCGCCCGTGTTTTCGTGCTGGAAATCTGCTCGGGTGGGTAGACGGGAGAAATGGACGCCATCGTTTTGCAGCCGAATCAGCCTCGCTAGCAAATCGCTGAAATGAGAAAGCGGTCGCTTGGGACACCCCACGCTAGCCCATGACGAAACTGGACGCTGTTCCTCATGCCCCTTTCAGCTCGGGTCCATCAAGAAAACGACTTTTGCTCGCCTGGGCTTCCCTATAAAGAAAGGACATGGGATGGCACACCCCGAGTTCTCTTCGCTTGTAACCTTGCTACAAGTGTCGGATTTTCCCATCGTGCTGTAGGTTTGACGTGAAACAGACCACTTCAGCCAGCCACAATTTTTCACAAAGCCCGATGCTCACAAATACGGCCACTGGGAAGACCACCCTCGACCGCGAAAGATGGTGCAAAGGTGAGAGTATCGTATGTAGCGGGTCTTTCAATCTTGCACATGGGATCACCAAGGTGATTTGCCAAGTTCATTGCTGTCCAAGCTTGAGTCCGCATTCTACAGACGTGAAATCAACCACCCAGCCGATGCCCGCCTTCTTTTCAGCAAAAGATACTAGCTGTGCTCGACCATGGCTCATGCCATTCGGGTTTCATGGACGGGGATCAACCTCCAATGAATCGAGTCTTCCTGAATCCAGATTGAGACGTGGTGACTCTCAGCCCGGACCAAATTATCAGAAAGGGGTGACTACTCACTGATAACTCGGCGATTTAGCAATTGCACCCGAGTGGAACGAAGATTCCAGAGCACAAGCGGAGAAAGATCAGACCTGGTGGCACATCCATGGATCATTTTGGACGCAAGGACTTCTCTCGTGTCGAAATCTCGGAACGTCATTGCTCCTGTCGTTCGTGTGATAGACGCGTTCCGGACACCTGAGAATCGCCCAGCAATGTCCGCCGAATCACATCTCCATCACTTATCAAGGACAGTCATGCGTCCAAGCCAAAGCAGTTTTGACAAATCGCAATGGGATAAAGACCTGGTAAGACCACCAGAAGGGCACTGGATCCTGAAAGTCGTATAAATCATCTTGCCAGAGGATCAAGTGGCCGGAAAACTGGATCAACTGTCGCACATAATCAATAACACCGATCTTCAAGGTGGCCAGGCTAAGGAGCGGCTCAAAGAACAACCGCAGAAGATCCTGGCCAAAGCAGTACGTTCCATGTATCTTCGAGTCCGGCGTCGCTACGCCATTCTCCTGTGGCATAGGCTGAGCCGCTGCATAAGCTGGCCTCGTCACTTGCTTGTCGGCGCTGACTTGATCTGCATTTAAACATTCGAGATAGGCTCGAGTCAGTTGGACCGAACCGCCCAGCCCCTGAAACAATTGCGCCGCAGCCTGGGCTTTGACACAGACCTGGACGGGGAGAATGATCTGAGCCACTCCAGATTCTGTAACCTGCTCTTCAACACAGAAGTCGATACCCAAGTGGGTGGTGAAGTCATGACCTTGATTGTTCGCGAATGTGTGAACAAACCGCAGCATCGCCATACTGAGGGCGGATTTCGGCTCCAAGAGCTGGTAGCAGCCAGGATGTCTCGACCGGCTGGCAGCAAAGGCTCTGAGAGAGCCTCTGACAATGATGGCAAAGGTGTGGTATCTCTCCAGTTCGTCCACGTCTTGTTCCAGCTTCCAGGGCATCGTGGTCGTAATGGCCATCTGGGACACTGTATTGTATGTTTGGCTAAGCGTCCTCCGTGGAAGCACAGCCCGGGCCGAGCTGGCAGGAATCCCATTTTGGTCCAAACTATGAAGCAAGTACTTGCGTCTTCCTCGCGCTTGGTTAAGCACATTGTGTACCTCGTCTCGTGATTTGACATGGTGTGTTTCCGGTACCGGTAGTCCTTGGCTGGCCATGTATAAGAGAAATGCTTCCCTTGTCGCGAAATAGGGGACATCATTCACCCGGAGGGCGAAACATTGGCACGGGCTGTTTTGCTCTATCACACTTCTCGCCTGCGCCTCAGTGCTAGGATCTGCACTGCCCGTGCAGTTGATCCAAAGATCAGCATGTTCTTGCTCAATGATGCGGACCAAACACGCGATGTACTCGACGTGGCGGCTATCGTCGGATTGGTATGGGAGGCGGTAGAAGCGGCTCAATGCATTGGAGAAGCGCACGTGGATAGGGAATCCATCAGGCTCGTAGTCAGCGCCAACAACTTTATGACATGTGCTATGAAATGCCCTAGCCAGTCTCAGCCCGTGAGGCGTGTTGACCCCGGTGATGAAAACCGTCCTCGACCGGAACCCTGGCACCCTTTCGAGACGCTGATGGAGAGATGTCCTTGGGAAGAGCGATATCCACACGAGGTTGAAGATTAAGAGCAACGTCGATGCTGGAATACAAGAAGCGGCCACGGAGGCAAAGAAGAGATACTGGATGGACACCATCAGAGGCATGGCCAGAGGCTGACAGATCGAGTGGCCGACGACATCGACATCGAAACCAGGAGACCAGGAGACCATCAAAAAAATATTAAAAGGTTGTGTTGGAGTTGACGAGCCACCGGTCAATACTGGGTAGGCAAGTAGGCAGCATGGATAGACGATATCCGATACACATGATCAACACACAAAAGGTCTCTGTTGAACCCTTGTCGCTGATTGGATTGGGTATCGCAAGAGGACTTGTCGGTGTAGGTGGTAGGGCCGATAACCCTGGTAGCAGCACCAGTAGAGAGGAGGAGAGGAGGACATGAGATTATGACGACAGACAAAATACAGTGACGATGATGACAAAGAGAGCGATTCTGACGTGGCGTTTGTGGTTGGAGTTGGTTGCCCGTCTGACAGCGTGTATTAGGTGCATTGATATAGGGCAGCCATGGTGACCATAGGCGCAATTCGTATGAAGAAGGTGGCAGGCTCCTTTTGGTCAGACCGAGGGCATTAATCTCTGAGAAGCTGTGGCTGGTGGGGGTGCTCTGGGCGGATCACCGACGGACTTTAACTGGATGGACGCCCCAAGCGACCAGATTTAAGCTCATCCGATGGCGTCGCTAGCGAAATGGGTCCCCAGATGCTAGGTGCCAGCATCCAATAGCCCGCTTTCTTCCGCCTTGTGGGCTGCACGAGCTTGCGCCTCGCCAACCCTTCCAAGCTGAAAACACAAATTGTTCCAGTAGGTGCTACGGGTGCCAATAGACACAAACATCGTCATCATACGAGTACACACTACTTCTCATTCATCGGTTTCATCGGTTTCATCCCTCCTTTCACTTCTGGGTTTGGTTCTCGTCGGTATTTTCATCCCCATTCCCATCCTCTATTCATCGTTGCGCATTGATCTTCGTGCTTCGTATCACCAGAAGCAAGTCGCGCGCCTGTGCTGAGTGCTACGCTGAGCGCGTTGCCGCCCAGTCCAAGTTGACAAGAGTGTCAAAAACGCGTCGCAATCATGGCACACCAAGGACAAGCCGCTGATTACTACAATCAGACCATGGGCGGCACTCCATATCAACAGCAGAACTATCAGCAATATCCTCCTCCCAATAATCCGCCGCCTCAGCATTATCCGCCGCCTCAGCAACCATACCAACCGCAAGAACCCAAGTATGGCGTTGCACCTCCCACTTACGGCGACAACTTCATCCCTCCTCAAGATGACAAACAGACCTTTCAGCAGACGTTCAAGATTCCCAAACCTAAATTTCACGATGTCTGGGCGGGATTACTAGTGAGCACTCCAATACTCTATGCTGCTGCGGAAACCCAAGGCTCACAAGCTATAGCTCATCGCAACCTTCTGCGGATTTGTCGCCGTTTCGGGACTCACTCTGTACCGCTACTCTAAATACCAGAGTTTCAATGGAGGAGGGATTTATGGATCGTCAAACGACTTGTAAGCTGTTGTCGTCTTCTGAGAGATCTGGTTGAAGGTGCCACTTTCTGTCCATATACTGACGGCTTTTTGCAGTTCCCTAGACACTAATACCATTGTGCTCTTCGCCTTTATCCTGTGCGTTGGACTCGTCTTCTCCTGGGCCTACTTCCTCGCTGCTCGCGCCTTCACAAAACAATTCGTCTGGCTGACCGGTATCCTCAACTGTGCCTTGGCAATTGGCACTGCTGTTTACTACCTGTATCGACGTCTGTGGGGTGCAGGCATTGTTTTTGCCATCTTTGCTGTCTTTGCCGTCATTTGCTTCATCAGCTGGATCCCGCGCATTCCTTTCGCCGTGGTGATGCTACAACAGACAATGGACATTGCAAGAATGAAGCGAGTACACGTATTCTTGGTCAGCTTTCTTGGTGGCATCGCTAGTGTTGCATTCGCAGCATGGTTCTCTGTCACTCTGGTTGCGATTTACACATCCTACATGCCGGGCAATACTGGCAGCTCAGCCAATCCGTCATGTCCGGCTGCAGGCTGCTCGAGCGGGAAGGTTATCGGGCTCGTGGTTTTTGTGACCTTTGCGGCTTACTGGATCACAGAATGGCTCAAGAACACTATTCACACCACCATTGCCGGCGTCTACGGTTCGTGGTATTTCTGCGCCGGCAAGCCAGGTGGTATTCCTCGGGGCGCAACCGCCGGAGCTCTGAGGCGGGCAACGACGTACTCTTTTGGCTCCATCTCATTTGGTAGTCTGATCGTTGCACTGATCAACATGCTCCGACAAGCCTGCAGTATTGCCCAGCAGCATGAAGCCGCAGACGGTAACATCATTGGAACCATCATGTTCTGCATTCTTGGCTGCTTCATCAGCCTTTTAGACTGGCTTGTCCAATTCATCAACCGGTACGCGTTCTCTCACATCGCACTATACGGCAAGGCATACATCCCGGCAGCCAAAGATACGTGGACAATGATGAAAGATCGTGGCATTGATGCCCTGGTCAACGACTGCCTAGTGGGCCCTGTCCTGACTATGGGAAGCATCTTCGTGGCATACGTCTCGGCACTGCTGGCTTACCTATACCTGGAATACACCCATCCGGCATACAACGACGGGCGCACTTTCACCCCCGTCATCATGGCATTTGCGTTCCTCATCGGTCTGCAGATATGCCAGACTTTTACGACCCCGGTTGGATCGGGAGTCGACACCATCTTTGTGGCAATGGCTTGGGATCCCCAAGTTGCCATGACAGATCATCCCGAGTTCTGGGAGCGGCTCGTGCATGTGTATCCTCGAGTCCAGCAAGTCCTCACTCACGTATGAAGGCGCTGTGAAGGGTGCTATGACCTTTGGTCTAGTGTGGCTCAGTTTGTAGTCGGGCTTTTTGGAACGAACTTTTGTCTTCTTAATTGGCGGCTCATTTCTTTCTGACACAGGCCCGAAATGCAAATATTACTGCCTCATATGGACGCACTCCAGCGCCCCCAGACACTTGCGCAATGACAGTCAGTGCATGTTTACGCTTCATTCTAAGGAACGACTGACAGAAGACGATGATTTCGAAACACTGGACTGGATTCAAACACAGATAAGCCACGCGGACAGGCACAACTGCATCTCGTCGACGGTACCTGATTTCCTTATCGTGACGAACTGGATCCACGTATGCGCACGAAAAGTCTTGGGCACTTTTCCCTGATCTCCGTCGTCATCGACACGTAATTCTGATGCTGATATAGTCGTACGGGACCAAAGACTATGGGATTCTGTCCGGTACTTTATGTCTCGTGCCCGACTTGGGTCTCGACATGCAGCCATAGCCACGGCAGACCGAGTGGCATCACTGTTCCTTAGTTCTCGGTGACGATGACAGACGCCGTACTTAACCGGTAATATCACAAAGCCCTCTTGCAAAGGCCGAGTTGTCGACCAGACTTTCGAGTCATGTACTGGCAGCGCGGATTTCATGCAGGTCGGTGATTCGCCTGTTGCAAGCATTGGGTTCCCTACTCCAATTGGTTACCGACTGACCGACGGCTTGCGTAACACAAGTTATTGGTTCGATGGAGGGTTTGCTGCCTTGCCCTTACATGTGTCAAGAAGTGATCGGCTAAGCAAACCAAGGCAGGAGATTAGAGCAGCCACTCGCTTGTCGAAGACTCAGGGGTATCCCAAGTTGAATCTGCTTCTCATTGGGTTTCACTCCCCTCAACCGAATGGGAGCCGAGAAGTCCAGCGTGGCACAGTGTGATAGGAAGGGCTCAGACAAGCGGATAATTCCTACTTTGGAAATGTGGTCCGAATGGACGCTCCGCCTGGTGGAAGTGTTGCTCCTCGGACTGCGCCACTGAGGATGAACTACAGGTTAAGCCAGAGATGCCCATCTCAAGGTCGTGCCAGTTTGCGTATTGCATCAATGAACAAGGTGTCGATGGTCCAACACGTCAGCGAGAAGCCCACATGTCTTTCGCCATCCTGGATGCGTAGAATCACCCACTGCTTCTCCAATATCATTTGTCGCACCTCGAGGCAATGAATGGGGTGCAGATGCTGCGACGCAGGACACACCAAAGGGTAAATCGAAAATCCCCAACACCCTGTACCTTACATGTATAGCTAGCTGCATCTCTTCTTGCATGTCCCGCATGGCCTCCTGTCTACGCGCAGCATGCTGATCGCGATCTATCAGCCACGACTTGAGGGATCTTTCAGCGTCTATCAAACTGCCACACATATTGGTTTCGGAAGGGATAAAAATGAGGCATCAGATTGAAGCCACACGGGAGACCGGTCGTTTGGTGGTCCGACAAGGTTCGTCTTCTCTCAGGTTACTTGGGCACGGGCCCTTTGATGCGTTGCTGCGAGACTGGTTGACCACGGAGAAGCCGTGTACACATTAGATCACTGCGAGTAAGTGAGATGGCGAAAAGGCTTTGGAGGAGAACAATTGGATTTAGTCTATTAGCCACCAACCGGATCTCCGCCAGTCGCATTACGTATTATAGGGGAGGAAGGCAATGGGGACGGCGCGGAGGGAGCGACGGCTATATTTAGCCATCTGGTCACTTGTCTCACGCGACATTTGTGACGTTATCAAGTAAACTTTGAGAGAGGAATATTGTCCGTATTGTCAACGCATCTTGCTTGAGGTATTCCAAATCAAACGTGGTGCTTGGAAATAAACCATGTACCTCGCAGACCAAAGAACTCAAGAGTTCAAGACAAATGCTCGATTTTAGCCGCGCAAGCCGAAGCGATCAGCCACATCATGGTGGCGTTTTTGCCAAACCTGCAACTAAAACACGCATCATTCATCGGCGGGTGCTGAAAAGCCGTAACGTCAGACCGGGGTGTTGCTCTTAGGTGCATGATCGGATAGGAGGATATCGCAACGTCGTTCCAACTTTTTGTTTCATGTGCAACCGCCCAAACTCTTTTGACTACTTGATCGAGTCCGCTGACATTTCTTTGGGTCCCTTGACGGCCTCGATGAGAAGATGAGGGGGTGTGCGGCCGTTCGCTATGACCGACCGGGGGTTGGTCTCTTTTGGGGGTCATGCGGTAGTCTTTATATGTTCCGTACTTGTACAGGGGCCGGGCTGACAGCCTTCCTTTCGGCGAGCGGATCAGCAGGGCTGTGCCTCGTTGGCCCCGATTTCGTACATAAGCTGAGCTTTGCTCGGAACGGAGCTTTTCGAGAGGAAGAGAGAGACGGAGAAAGAGGGAGTTCCGTTGGTGCCGTCACTTTGTTCGTCCTGAGTAAGATCTGGATTCCTTCATCTGGGGCGAATCAGCCATACTTCATTATGGTTACGAATACACCTCTCAAATTTAGCTTGATTTTCCTTTTTTCGTGCGATTGGTGGAAGCATCCAGCCTCCAGCCTCTTCTCCCCCTCGAACCCAAATCTCCTCAGGTTTGGAGGTACCGTGTTGCCATGGTCATGTCGCACCACCACCGCTCACCCACCAATCGCCTTGCCAAGGCGTCGTAACAGCAGATGGTTTGTTTGCCTCTGGTTTGCCAGACCTCGGTATGTCCCGACCTCTATTTTTCGTGGCAAATCTGGGTGGATGTGGTCTGTTCGAGTGTCTGAGAAAGGAGGAGAAGAGAAGCGAGGGAGAGGAGGCGATGGTGGCCTGTTGTTAGCGAGGCGTGGAACTTTTGGGGGGAGAGGGAGGGACAGATGTTTAGGAAACGCCAGACGGTAAATGCCTGCACGGTGAGTCGGGGAACTTTTGCTCCCTCATGGCCAACTACTACTTCTCTTTTTTTTTGCCTTTTGTCCATCCGTGCCATGGCCATTTTTGAACCATCGTGAGCCATTCCTTTGCCCCCAAGGAGCTGCCCAATGAAATGACTCATCACTTGGGGGACAAGAGGATTCCTTCTTGGAACCGCGACGGCGACTCGTAATAGTCATGTGGATTAGCCAAATATGGAGACATCGTCATCCCCCCTCCCCGGTTGGGAGTTGGTCTTCAGATGCTCGACACACAACCCTGGTTCCAGGCTCCCACGACAGTTCTCGTCAGGCATGCAGGTCAGCTGTACTTGTAACTTGTATGGGTTGATGGAACCTTAGTGCTATAAAATGCAGGTTGCGCCAACACTCCCCTCCCCCCTCCACACCCCCCCTCTTGGTCGCTATGATCTCGCCGCAGTGTGGCGCATGATTTGCTCCTGGAAGCCACGGTCCTGGGACAAGCTCGCGTTCGCGCGTCTACTATTTCCAAAAGGCCAGATACTTAACCTGGTGAGGCATACCTGATTTTCGAATCACCATGTTGCACAGCCTTGCAGGCAACAGAGCGTGTTGTCAAGCCATCTTCCACACTATATCTCCAGGCGATTCAAGGTACTTTCTGCCATGTCGCTCGCTTGAACTGTCATCGCGCCCAGTGTCCAGCTCAGCATCACCATCACTATCACTTTCACTCTCATCGGCATCAGCTTCAGCATTACCATCTCACATCTCCCGTCCAACCACCGACCATCATGATTATGAGAGATAACTATCCAGTCTCGCCTCCAAGCGACTACGATACAACGACATACACATCGATATCCACATCCACGCCGGACCAGAAGAAAGCGCACATCACCATCATGGCAGAGGAGATGATCTCTTCGCTGCCGGAACCATCCGTCACATCCGTCAAGATTCAGGGAGCCTTCCGTCGCACCAGGTCACCCCCCCGCAACGAGCAAGGCCAGATGGTATGCGACCACATTAACTGTTGTGGCAAAAACCAAACATTCAAACGCGTCTGCGAATGGAACAAGCACATGGACAGACACGAGAGGCCTTACAAGTGTCGAGAGGCCGGCTGCGAACTCAATCCCGGATTTACCTACTCGGGCGGGCTCCTGAGGCATCAAAGGGAAGTTCACAAAATGCACCTGTCGACCAAGCAGCCGCTGTTCTGTCCATTTCCCAACTGTAACCGGAGCTCGGGCACCGGCTTCACCAGGAAGGAAAACCTCGAGGAGCACAAACGGCGCCGACACTTGGAAGAGTTGTCCGATCACGGCCCAGGCGACGCGGCCTCGCAGCCTGTTGTGGGCACGGCGTCGAGCTCGACCATGGCCCAAGAGCCCGCAGTCAAGCGACGGAGGATCTCGACGGCTACAGACATGCTAGGGTCGGTGCAGGGGCTACAAGTACAGCCTCAGCAGCATCAGCAGCAACAACATCTACAAGTGGGCAGCGAGGTTGCACCCACTCCTATTGAAAACATTGTCGGAAGCGCCGAGAGCCAGTTGATCCAACATCTCAGGGATGAGCTGCGACAGAAAGAGGATTTTATCCGCCGCCAGGCTGCCGAGATCCATCGCCTCCAGAATTTGCTACGCAGTTTGCCACCGCAGGCGATCTACCACATGCAGAGCCGGATGCCTGGCAGTGGCGTCGGCTGAAGCGTACCTAATTGCCTGGGAGGTTTCTTGTTCGGTCGAGCTGGCGTTGGTGAACCTGCAAAGGGAATAAGGAATAATACATTACGACACTATTACTCACACATAGTCACGCAGACACACTCATACACACACATGACACAGGGAAGGATATCTATGGGAAAGGAGGAGTAAGAGGTTAGGGCGGGAACAATATCGTCGCTGCTCCGTCATTTTTGTCTTTGCAAGATACCACGATACCATCGCCACGCAGGCTCATACGCATTACGCACACGCAACATGCATGCGCACGCGTACGCGCACCACGCAAGTTTCTTTGACTGTACTTTTGCACCATGAGCCCCTCTACTACTACGACATTGCCACCATTATTGCCACTGCCATTCACTACTCTTCCTCCTAATATTCTTGTTAGAACGTCACGGCGATCGACTCGTCGTGGCTTGGCGAGGCTATCTGAGATAGATAGATACATACCTAGGTACTTTGTTCTCTACCCTCTCTCCTGGTTTGAGAATGGTAGAGGAAACAATGACAATTATCTGATCTGATTTAATTTGCAAGTGAACTGATTTTGAAATTCAACCGAGAGTGAGAGTGAGATTTAGTCTGAGAGACACGGTTCCTCTGCATACGGGTGTATGTATATGACAGAGGTAGGCTCGTAACACGCAGGGAGTATTCTCGTCTCTGTTCCCGCGATGGCGATGGTCGAAGTCGATGTCGATGTCGACGTTTTCGTCGTCGTCGTCATTGTCATCTCGATCTCGTCGATGCAATGCATAACAAAGTCTCGGTCGATGAGGTGCCGGGGCAGGGAGCCAGGCAGTCAGGCAGTCAGGCAGCCAGCTAGTCAGGCACAGTTCGGGCACCGGGCATGCCAGACCCAGAGGCCCGGAGGTACCCGGAGATACCGAGACCTAGAGGTATACGAACATAAGCAGTGTACTCGGTACTCGCAACTCGGTAGTGTACTCGGTAGTGTAGTGTGCCTTGCAGGTACTCTTCCATGCTCTCTGTGCCTTGCCCCTTCTGTGAGTGAGTAAGTCACTAAATCACTCAGTACAAGGACTTGTAGGTAGCCGGATAGCCGTGGTTAGGGTCTTGTATCGAGTACGAGGACAGATAAAGGCGCAGGTACAGGTAGACCGGTGGACACCAAAGGACCTCGTAGTCCAAGTACCAGTAGGTACCTAGGCAACTAATATGCTAGCATGGACAAGGACAAGTAGAAAGCCGAGCTAGGTAAGCAAGTAGGATAGGCAGACAGCCCGAGACAGCCAGATACGAGGTACCTCGATGTACCGAGTCGATGTATACTTTGTAGCTACATGTGTCTACTCGACAAGGCAGAAATGGTCCTTCCCGCTCCCAGACCGTTTGGTATCCACGAGTACGCGTAGCAGTTTTAGGCAAGTACAGATTGTCACTAAAACCTAACCTCACAAGGCATCAACGTCGTGGGCGAATGACTGGGATGAGTAACTAAGTTAACTAAGTTCAGTGAGTTCAGCCGTGCAAGGCCAGGCTGTACCTTCCGGGGTGGAAGACGGGAGGTTAAGAAAAAGCCAAGGCCACGCACAAGGCAGAGCAAGAACTTAGGTAAAGCCTCTCGAAGCAGCGGGGACGGAGAAGCCAAGAGTAGTGAGCCACGAGTGGCGGTACCTGCGTACCTAGAGTAGTAATTCTTGTTTACAGGTCGCCACTGTGAATTATACTTTATGGTCCTCGCACTCAATACGAGGCTACCTGTACCTGGTGACATACAGTGGTGACTACATACCTCGTACTCATTGTCGCTAAGTAGGTGGCTACCTAGTGGCTACGAGCACTCGGTATGACTTAAACCTCGTATACCTGCCAAGTGCTTGTACCTACGCTAGCCAGGCACTTGCCTAGGTTCAAACAAGGCGTCAGCCCAGCCTACGAGTACCGAGTAGTGTACCAACCAGCAGTGGTCCAGGCAGCAGTGCTTCTTACTTGTACAAGGACTCGTACGCGGCACCCGCGGCAACTGCTGACGCCTCGAAACCTTTTGGGGGGGCGCGGTACCGAGGACTCGGGACTCGCTCGCATTACACCTTTCTACAGAGTACGAGGTACCTGACCTCGTATCGCCTCCTTGTACATGTGTGAGGGACCTGGACACGAGCAGCTCGCATGGTACCTACTTAGAGTATTAAGGACTGAATACTTGTACTGGTGGGTTGGTGGTACCTCCGCGGCGAGACAAAGACACTCCCTTGAGCGAGTCGTCAACTACAGCTGTTGTTGGAGCTGCGGGGTGCCTGGTGTCTGGCTCCTGGTGCTGTAGTCGTACTCCTCTCCTGGTGCCGCGTCCCTCTTATCATCTCCCTGCGGGTACGAGGTACATTGTGCAGCAAAGTGCCCATGCTTCCCATCACCTCTGTGGTACTGTTACTGTTACTCTTATCCTACCCTAGGTCGCAAGTCCTCAACTCACTCATTTCCCATCCCTTCCTTTCGTTCTCTCTCATCCCACCTCTTTTCGCCCTTTTTGTCCTTTTTCTTTTCTTCTTCCCCTTGTTAACCCCTTCATATTTCCTTTTCTTCTTCTCGCGTCCTCCAATACCCTCGCCACTTTACTCGCCACCACCGACTAAAAACCCCTCAAACCCTTACCAGTAAAGAGCCAGCCCGCTCTGTCTGTGGCGCAGAACCAATGAAATCACGATAAATGACTCGGGGGCTCGGCCACTTCGGTATGGGCGACATGAGTATAAGCAAAAGCAAAGACCAAGTAAAGGCCAAAGAAAGAAGGATGAGCTAGGACGAATTGAGAAGCCAGGTAGGACTGAGACACTGAGGACGTCCTCTGTCCAAGTACGAAGTATGTACAAGCACTTGTACAAGTAAAAGGGAGTCTAGCCTTGTACTCTGATGACTCGTGGCCTCATCAGAGGAATACAGACTAGGTCAGGTGACCCGACCCGACCACCCCGACCCGGCCGTGCCAGCCCGGCTTCGACTTGGGCTTCGGCAGGTCAGATGATCATCAATCAATTACGCCTCATATGCTCGTGTTCTCCTGCCTGTACGAGGACAAGGACGAGTACTTTGTATCTCTTGTCTCAGGTTTGTCGTTGCTTGTTCACCATCATGGATGGGTTGTCGTATCTCGTCAAGAGTCAGGGTCATGAGGACCAAGGCTCCACTCCACTCTCGTCTCTCTCTCCCCTCTCGTTTCATCTCTTTGGTCTCTGCAGAAGGAAAAGAAAACCATCAGTCCGACATGTGTCGTCCTCGATCGTGCTGTCCATCCTATCATGCCATCATTGCATCGTCTCATCATCCTATCGTCTTATCCATCATTCAACTGTTTTGAATACCAAGACAATTCCTCAGAGTCCGGTCAAGTCCAGCTAGTTCAGTCCAGTCTCCGATCCAGGAAATGGCGCCCCCTTCCCCCTCAAAGGCCTTGACGTAAAGGGGACTCTGGTGTGTCTCATGACCATCGTTTCCATCGCATGATACTCTCATCAAAAGATTCCTGTTCTCGTAATCATACTGGTCCTTGTATCTGGGGTAAGCCGCAGACCTCCCATCGCTGTCGCCTTGGCTTTTCGCCTGTTTGTTTGGACCCGGCAAGTTCCATCCATTCCAACCCTTCCCTAGTACGAGTATACCTGGTATACCATTCCCGTTACTGGGCTAGGCAGGGCTGGCCTGGCCTAGCCTGGCTCTCTCGCCGTTTTCTCCCTGATCCAACCGTTGCCCGTGTCATGTCCCTCACGGACAGTCCCTCCGTCTGTTTAGCCCTGACACTTTCCAGCTCGGTCCGCCTTGGTCTTGGGGAGGAAAAACCGGGTTCGGCAGCAAGCATCCCTGACTGGACTGGATATAAATTCCGGGCTTCGTTTTGTTCGACAACTTAACACGCCTCGACTCGACTCGACTGGACTCGACTCGTTGCTGCTCAGATTCGAGTCGCTGTCATTTTGTACAAGGTAGGTCATCAAATCAACGATCTCGAGTCCGAGTTTGACTACCAGTACCACGTCTGCCACGTGGCGGGTGGCGACTCGCAAGAAAGAGCACACGCGGCTCTTTGCTCTCGGCGACCACCACCAGCATGCACTTGTACTTGTACGTGGACAATGTGGACGAGAAGCCACCCCCAAAATTCCCAGAATCCCCGTCATGGACTATTACCCCAGTTCGTGGATCCGGATTCGGCCTGCCACCTCGGGAAAGCTGTTCAAGAAGCGGCTCCCGACACTCCAGTGATCGTAAATGACCACATGGTCGATGAACTTCTGGGTTAAGACGGTGGCCCCCATCAATGCGTCCTGCTCAACAGCCGAGTCGATACTGTGAGGCCAGTTAACACCCCATTCCGCCTGGATCAAAGGCGTGAGCCAGTCCCGCAGTTTGTGGATTGCGGCATCCCGGACGGGAGGTCTGTGGTTCATATGAGCTTTTTCTCTCTCACACAACAATTACCGCCACAAGAAAAAGAGACTACTTACAATGGTATTGTTTCGATCGCGCCGATGTGTGGAACCATGCACTGTGCCGGCGTCGGTTTCATCATGTCAGGGAGTTTCTGGTAATGTTCGAGCGTAGGGACAAGCAGCCACTATGCAAATTCTAGTCAGCTTTTGACCTGCAATGTAGATCTGGACTTTTCCAACTCACTCGCATCATATGTGTGAGCAAATAGGCCGAAGCCAGGCGGACAAAGATGTCGTTGTCAAAACTTCGCGAGACTTCGCATGCCCACGACGCGCAGTCGAACTTGTCCGTCGCTCGACGGGGGCGGAAGAACAAATCAACAGCCACCTTCTCTGTGGTGCCCAGGACATCGGACACGGGGACACCGCTTTCAAGCATTCGCCGCGCTCCATTCACATAGTCTGTGTAGGTGCGGCTCATCGGCGAGTCGTCGGGGACTACCAAGGGAAGGACGAGGTGTCGAGGGATCCTGAGCCTAGTGACTTGATCTTCTTGCGCCACACACAAATCCCATTCGTTCAATCTCGGTTGCGCAGTGGGAAAATTCGTGACCAGCTCAAAATAGGGCGTTGCAGGCGAGGAGGCCAGCGGCAGCGCGCTGCCGCTGGCCATATCGGTGGCAATTCGGGGGTATTTGGATGACTGTCTCGATAAGCTGGTCGATGGTGACGGCGATTCTGAGGCGACTGTATCGGTTGGCTCTATCTTGGGCCCTCCTTGGGAGAATCGTCGAGGGCCTGGTGGCAACTAAACGTGGGGATTCAGGAATTAGCGCATTCTCATCAAGGGCTCAAGCACGCAGGCAGGACCGGCAGGGGCTCGCTATGTCTAGGCATTTATGAGTCGTGTGATGGTCTGTCTCCCGTGCGGGATCGCCGGCTTCAGGCAGCATGAACGATTTCGTGTCGACTCCACGAAAGTGGTGCAGGCACTCACATGTGGGCGCTCCTCCAACCGAGCACTTTGCGATCGTAAGTGCAGTACTGGGTGCCACGCGGCCCGTTCATCAACACCGGGAGGGGTCATGCCAGAATCCATTCCCTCCCAGGAATTCTTTCCCTCTAACGAGCCAAGGGACAAGCCCACCCTTTCGTCGGAGCGCAGTGCCAGAAACTGACGCAAAATGGCCTCGCCTTCTAGAGGGGATGCATGCTTGAGTGAGGTCAGTAAACTAGCGATTGACATCGAAGCGTCAGGGGATTTGCCCTTTGCTGATTCCGAGGTGAGCGATCCCAAGCTCGAGGTATCGGCGGGACTTTTTGTGGCATCCACCAGGGACTCAGACCCTTCTATGTGGGATGACATAATGTCGTCGCCATCTTCGTCTTCGTTCCGGTGCGCGTAATGATGTAGGTTGTTGGTGATTTCCTGATTTGACGCGCCGCTGCGGATAAGCTCGAATATTGCTTCGAGGCGGGGCGAGGGACCCTCGCGGATGCCATCGAGTAAGCTGTTCAAGGCATCCTGATAAGTCCTCGACTCGTCCAAGGTGCGCTGAAAAGCAGCCCTGCGTCTCATATCCAGCGACAGGTCGATCACACACTCGGTACCAAGGGTTTCACACAGCTGGCAGGGTGCCGGCCCGCCTGTACATTTCGTTTTTCGTTTCTTGCAAGCTTCGCAGGCGGCAGAGATACGAGCACTGGATGGTTTCTTCCGCGGAGGTTTGGAGAGTGACTCTTTCGCCGGCTTGATGGGCCGCGCACTGGGTGGCGAAGGCATTTGCTGTGCCTCTGTCTCTGTTTCTCACGCTTCCAGGGTGATTGCACCGTTGTTTTCTATGTGCACCTATCTGTCCCCATAGCGCAGTGCCGAGGGTTATGCAATTGAGTCTGTTCCTTCCGGTTTGCTTTTCGACGCGGGTTGAGTTGTTAGCAGGATGGCGTGCAAAGCCAATTGGGTAATTGGAGGGTTGTCAGTCTTAATGTGCGGGCAAGAATAGTATTTCAGATGGATACATGTTAAATGAGAAGAGAGAGAGACAGGGAAAGAGAAAAGAAGGCGAGAGGAAAACAATGACGAGGGACTGTTTGTCTTGGGCCAACTTTCTGGTTCCCCCTGCGATCGGGCTTCTCATTCTGGGCTTAGTACGAGTTGAATCGAGTACTGCTGCAGCAGGGGCGAAAAAAAAGGTGATAAAATGGCTATTCGAGGTTGCCAGCAGTAGCAATTAGCTAGCAAACCGCAGCCCAGTCGAGTGGTCCTTAGGGCGCAGGGTCTGGTAGTCCAATAGCGTGCAGAAGAGCCGAGTGGAGGACCCTGTGGGAGTCAGGTCCGAGTCAGGTGACCTGGAAATCTACATCCAGACAAAAATGATTGGTCTAGACGTTGAGCAAGTGAAGAGTGGTGGGGCTCGCCCACAGTAACTTTGTGCTGACCTGACCTACTTTAGGGGCATGGGTGTGGGTTTTGACCCCGAGGGGCCATCCCCAATGGCGCCGCCTTATGGAAAGCAACTAGCGACCATATCCAGTGCAGAGCTCTTGAAGTTTAAAAGATGGAGGGTAAAGGACAGAGAGCGAGGTAGATACAGTAACTCATAGAATGGATGGTAATCGAAGGCGACCAAGGGATTAGTTTGTCCCCTTCCTCCGGGAGGTGTGCGTGCACTAGGTCCCGAGCACTGTCTGTGTTAGGCTGTGAAACACAACATGGAGGTCAGGGTGGTGGGCAATCGAGGACGATCGATCAACCACGCCAATGATTTCTACACCTTGGTACTGCAGCAGCTGAGCAACAGATAGGCAGGTGCGAAAATGCGCAGGGATGGCGTACGCTGGATGACGGTAGAACATCATTAGCTCCGAACTAGCGCCCTGCCTAGCGCTTTATCCTGGGTCTCCCTCTCTCCGCCCGGGCCTATCACAGGCATGCACCGGGTAGTTTGGAGGGATCACCATCCACATGGAATCTGGGTGCCGATCGACTGCCCGGAATAAAGTTCCAGAGGGATCCACATGACACCCCAACCCCGACACAACCGCCTACAAATACCTCGTACACCACCATGAACACGCACTCGTATACGAAACATGCCTTCCAGAGGCCGTGGTGCCTCTACCCCCTTGTCTGGTTCTGTATAATGACGTATGTTTCTCGGTTTGCGGGCGAGAATGTGTGGTTTACCTGTCCTCCGAAAGGGGGGTTGAAGATCGAGGCTGGAACCCTGTAGAGAAGGAGACCCGACCCATAACCCATTGCCGGATTGCCAGTATTGGCAGCGATCAACATCGCTTGTCACAGACACAAGACCCTCTCTCCCCGCCGCAGGGACTCCTCGAGAAAAAGGAAAAGGAATCCACAAGGAAAAGTTTCCCTCGAACTTGATGTCTTTTCTAGCTTGCCCGCCAAGAAATTGGAATAAAAAGATCCGGTTGTTTGGGGAACGACAGGATTCGTCTCAAGTCGATTGACTCACACCAAAGAAATGGAATGGGGTTTCTGCTGTCTCCTTTCCTCTGAGGAGGTTTGCCCTCGCGGGAGAATTCTCGCTCTTTTCCCACGAAGCACATCGGCATTTCTATCGCGTATTCTTTCTCGTTATAACCTGAAAATTTCATGAGGCTTGCTTGGTGTGCATGAATGTCCTGCTACATACCTAAGTGGCTGAAGTGAATACGAGTAGATAGGTAGAGGTAACGCTGCGAGGGTAGAAGACCTCGGTGATTCTGCGATCGCGATGGATAGATTGAACAACTTTTTTTGAGCGCGATATTGCCCATGACGTATTGTTCTGGCTAGGACATGCATACCACTGTTATGGTGTCCGCGACATATTTGTCCCCTGCACCTCTCAACTTACCAAACTAGACAGGCAAGTAAATAAGATTGGACGAGACCGCTCGTTTAAGGGCTGGAATCGAGACCAAACGAGAAAAACATCTAACCCGGTGCCTACCTAGGAGATAATCAGGAAAGGTGCCCCTAGTTCCTCTCTGGCGTGCAGGACCCATGTTAATTTCCAAGCAGGTTGTCCTTGGCCCGCCTGTGTGCGGAGGTGGTGAAGTTTGTCCGCTCCTCTGGTTGCGGGAATATTATTGATGGTAGCGCGGTGGTGTAAGGGGGCCTGGAAGATTGTTCCGGGCGGATAAAGATCCAGGTAGGTGTTCTTACCCAGCCTGCCTCCCTTTTTGTTTGTTTGTGCAAAAGCCGCACAGGATGTGTGAAGGGGGATCGGGGATAAAACGCGTAGACAAAGGGAGTCGAGGCATTGTTGTCTCTTCCGCATTTGTCGATCACTTTTCCTCCTCTCCTCGCCAGGGTTCATTGAGTTAAGCGACAAACTGAAATGTGGCCATTGAGATCGAGACGCCAAAGAGAAGCGGCGAGGTATTCGAGAGAGCTCTTCTACTTTGTTAGGGGTGATCAACATAGTATTATGTTTGCTAGGCCATGTCGTATTATCTCATATTCTCTCAAAATATCCCATGTCATGCCAAACGCTTGTCCACAAAGTGTCCAAATTGCAGATCTTGAAAAGGTCGAATCTAGATCCAGATCCAGATTTGCGGTAATACCATGTGCGGTGCTCGTGCTGAATAGTCCAATGCCTTGTGCGCCTGCTCGCTGACAACATTCATGTGCCCACGCATCTTTCTCGCTTAAGAGGACAAACCATGTCAAAGGAAACTCATGAGAACGAGAGTGAGTGCCGACACCTTGTCTCTGGGTTGCTCTACGCTATCCCCGTTGTAGTGGCACCGGGATCTTTTATCCGTCGCCAAATTCCAGATCTCGGGTCTTCATATCGCCAGCGCTCCTGTAGCAGGGAACTGACATTCTGCTCCAGCCTTTGCCGTATGCCCTCCACCTTGACGTCGTCCATCTGCAACTCGGACAGTTGGCCTTCGGTGGTGAGGAACACCACGCTGTGTGCAATCAGCGACCACGACGTCTCGCATTCGTTCCACGGATCATGAATGTCTATCGCGCCGCCCGCCAGCTCGATCTCGTCGCGGAACACGGTGCTGTGTGGCTCTGGACACAGCTTGACGAACAGCCGCCGGAGCCGTCGCATCTTGCGCACACTTTTGAGCACTTCGTCTACATGGTTGTAGAAGGGAAAGATGGAAATGAAGTCGAAACTCAATAGGTTGCTGAACAGCGCATCTCCAGCAGCCGAGTTGTTGGAGTGCAGCGCCGTTAGCAGAGACGGAGTTCGCCGCAAGAAGAATTCGTAGGTCGTGTACGCCAACAGGCTGGACCCTTCGTTGACAACCATGTTTTGCCATGGTCGCGCAACTAGGAAATTCGGAAGATCATCGTAGTCGATCGGCGTCCGGGCGGCTTCTAGAGTCTGGTCAAGCCGCAGGATCTGGAAGGCCATGTCAAAGGCCCAGGCGTCGCTAGTCCACGAACAGATCCCCGCCAGCTCGGTTAGGATCTCGGGAGCGGCAACGATACTAAAGCGGATCGCAGGAACCTCGTTGAGCAAGCGTGCCCACCAGGCTGGATGAATGTGGTTGTAGTGGCCCGGCACGTGGGCGACAACACTGACGACATATTGGTTCAGGTTATGCCTCTTGAGAAAGGAGAGAAAGTCGCTCAGTAGTAGCGGATGGAGCACGGAGTGCTTGAAGAGGACGGGGAGAGTAAGGGTCCGGAGAAGGCGGCACGTCAATGTCAAGTTCTTCAGGGCATGCGGGCGGTGCAATGATGTTGGGATGCTGGTCAACTCAATGCCTGCCTCAGACTCGAAGGGAATCAGACCCGACTTGGGTTTCTGCAAGATATCGGCATCAAAGGGGCTGGGGGCGTCGAGGAATGAGATGATGCGGCTGAGGATCTCGTTGGGGTGTTGGAGGAAATTCATCTGTGTTAAGTTGTCGTTGATCCCGCTGCTCTTGAAGGTTCAGATATCAGATATGCTCGCGTGCACTGGACGGAGATGCGATCAATGACGGGGAACAGTTCCGTTTCCCAGGGGCAAGTGAGACAGCCTGACAGCCGACTCACTCCGATGTCTCAAGATGGCATTTACCTGCTGTCTGATGGTCAGCGGTAGCACGATCGATGATCACCAGGTGGACAAGTATGTGTAGGTGTCGTCTTGGTCTCACTTCATTGCCGTCGTTGAACTCGGGCGGACTTCTAGACCCGACCTGAGACACAGGACTCACCTTGGAGATGTCCCTGCAGCCTTTAGTTCTTGGGTCCTTTGAGTAGGAGTGGTGATTGGCCCGGATGGACAAATATAGGCGGAGATCCTGAGCAGGGAGAGACAACAGCCCAATTCATGTTTGTCATTCTCCTCGCCAACGCCGCCATCGCCATCGTCGTCACACTTTCCCCGCAGGACGCAGGCTCACTTCCTCCCTGCATTCTACCCCTCTTTCACTGCCACGACTTGCCTCCTGTGCCTGTGCCTCTCCTCATCTCAACAGACCACCATTCTCCACGCCGTAATTGTACCAGACTCGTCTCCAGGCGCTTCAGGCCCAGCGATTGGCCTGATGTTCCTTGCCTGACTCTTTCAACCACAACCACACAACCAACCCTGAAAACTTTTTGCCCAGGCGCGGGGTAAGGGTGTCGTTGTTGGCGCTTTGTGTATAAAAGGTTTGTTTACGTAGCTAGTTCTTCTTCCGTACTGTCTAGAATAGCTTGTATAAGCTACTTATCCAGTGAGAGATAGTGTTCCTGCGCCGTAGTGTTTGAGGGACAGCTTGTCAAGTACAAGAACCACGAGATCCTACGCTCATCCATAACTCCAGAAACTACAGTTCAACACGCCTACCTGACAGCTACCATGTCCTTCCCTCTGCACCGTAACCCGCCCTTTCGCGCCGAACACCTTGGCTCCCTCCTGCGCACTGACAAGCTGCTCGACACGCGTCATGCCTGGGAGGCCGGGAAGGCGTCGGCTGAAGCTCTGCAGGAGATCGAGGACGTCGACATCAAGGACATCGTGAAGCTACAGCTCGAGCTGGGGTTCCAAGCCCTCACCGATGGCGAATACAGAAGACACATGTTCTGGGGATCATTTTTCCCCGGGCTAGAGGGAATGACCGAGATTGAACACCCGGATCCAGACCTCTTCCGTATGTACATCCCAGACATCGCCGCCTTCACGGAGGAGGGCTACAAGCCCGGCGAGACGGTGTTGTGCACGGGCAAGATCAGGCACAAGGGCAGCACCTACACCGCCCAATTTGACTTCCTCAAAGGACTCGTGCCCCAGTCCCAGTGGAAGAACCTCAAGCTCACCCTTGCCGCCCCTAACTGGTATCATCTCAGGTACAAGCAGGGTAAAGCGTATCCCGCCGACGTGTACAAGAACGATGATGAGTACTTTGCCGACATTGCCAAAGCGTACCAAGAGGAACTGAGAATTTTGTACGACCATGGATTGAGAAATGTGCAGTTTGATGATCCCAATTTGGCTTGTAAGTGGGCAGGTTGAAATCCACTCTGTAGCGTCAACCACTGGCATGGAGACGTTTCCAGCATGAATTGACGCTTTTATTTTCTCGTACAGATTTCTGCTCCGAAGCCATGATCGCTGGTTGGGGAAAAGACCCTCTAAACACCTACTCAACCGACGAGCTTCTCGCCAAGTACATCGACCTGTACAATGCATGCATCTCTCAAATTCCCTCAGACATGCATGTCGGCGTTCACCTCTGTCGGGGCAACTTTGTCAACTCGCGCCACTTCTCCGAGGGTGGCTACGACCGTATCGCCACCCTACTCTTCCAGAAGCTCAACATGCATACGTATTACCTGGAATACGACACTCCGCGGGCTGGCGGCTTTGAACCGCTGCAGCACCTGCCCAAGAACAAGAACGTCATTCTGGGTGTGGTGACAAGTAAATTTCCCAAGATGGAGGACGAGGAGGAGATGGTGAAGCGGATCAAAGAGGCTGCCGGCTGGATGTGCAAGGGTACGGGGGAGAGTGAGAAAGAAGCTCTCAACAGGTGTGGTGTCAGTCCGCAGTGCGGGTTTGCGAGCCATTCGAGCGGTAACGCAGTCAAGAGAGCGGATATGGTCGACAAGTTGAAGTTGGTGAGGAGGATTGCGGATCGCATCTGGCCTGGGGAGCCGTAATTGGGAGAATCCAAGAGATTGTCGATACTCGGCAGAACTTGCTTGGACCGGGACGTCGAGGATCACGTCTGGTCGAGAGGGGCCTTTTGACGGGGACCGCATGAACGAGTTGGGCTTCAACAGTCCCGGACGCGGAGTATAGATCAAAGGTTGACGGTAGACTTGGCTGCGCATGAAATCACTTGGGGAGTTGCATTCAACATCGGCCTGAGTAGTAAATAGTGAGCATCGAAGAGCTTTCTCATGTCCTGGCTAGCGAGATTTGGGGAGGAAATTTCCGACAATATTTCGTAAAATGTCTTTCTTCAATTCACCAGCAACAATGGCCGTCTCCTGGTTTGAACCTAGGATATATCACACTTCAGTGCTTGTGCGTTCGAGACACTCGATCTCCTCGGTAAAAGAGGCTGCGGATCAGCGACCATCGTTTCAAGCACTAACGGCATGATCGGCCAAATCGTTCGACGGCCGCCCTTGGTCCTCCATGTGTTGGAGCAACCTGGTTGCAGTAGCGACGGTAATGTCATGATGCTTTGTTGTGGCGGCCGGGTTCGTCACGTGGATAGCCCAGCGCGTGAGGATCTCGTCATCCGCGGGGACTTGCTCGGCGGCGTTGTCCAGTAGGAGGGAAATTATGCTTCCTTGCAGGTCTGTCCCTTTCGTGGGGTCTTGTCCTCTTTCGCATACCAGGTGGAATAGTCGCAACGGCAGTGGCTGGTTCGGGTATTCAAGCTTCACGATCGAGTTATATACGTCGATCAGCACTTCAAGAGCCATTCTGTTACCCTCTCGGACGGCATTCGCCATGCCCTCGAATGTTGCTTGCGGCGAAGGACCCCTCCGGATGGGACCCCAGTCCTTGTTATCCGGCAGGCTGCTATCTCTGATGTCCAGGGCTCGGAGCAACAGTCGGAGGAGTCCGACATCCCTGTACGTCCATGTTTTTCGGCGCACGAGGTGTTCTGGAATGGTGTGTACTGCGAGTACACTCTCCATCACACGCTCGAGCCAGACCTCTTTAGGTTGTGGCTGAGACCGGACCGGGAGATCTGAGAGATACGTAGTCTTGATGAATAGGGAGGGTGATGTATTTATGCTATCATATGTCACTGCCCCAAGCCAATGTATGTCTGGAATGGCTAACCCCAAGCCGAAGTACTCTTGTATGCCGATTTCATCGTCAATCGCTGGGAGAAGGATATCGAGGTCGGGAAGCTGGGCAGATTGACCACCTCGCGTCCAGAGGATCCCTGCAGATCTTGCAGCCGTCAACAGCTCTCTTTCACGGTGCCAGTGTCGGACCATGGCCAATCTGTTCAGCGCCGGGACGCAAAACTGGAGAAATTCGGGAGTGCACCATCTGGTGACCAATATGGCTTCCTGTAGACGTCGCTGTTCGTCGAATCCAATCAATCTGAAAGTTGCAGGCGAGAAGTGGCGAGTCTCCACGTGACTCGTTTCATCTGCTTCAAAAAAGGCGAATAGGACCAGTACGGAATAGACGGAAGGTCTGGACAGAGCTCTGGCTAGATGTACCGATGCCCTAGGGAGATTCAACTCCAAGCAATGGAAAAAGATCTGCTCGATGATCTCAACTGGCAGTGATTCGAGAGCGGATACTTTCTTTCGAGGTTCGATCTCTCCTGTGAGCTGTTCGCGGATAAGGTTGGCTCGTAGGGTTCGAGCTGTGCGAGAAGGCTTGAGCTGGTTTACTCGTTTCATAGGTCGTCCACGTCTATGCCGTACACCATGGTTGGGGTCTGAGGTCGTGTCTCCGCCACGACGCATGTGCTTCCGAGGCATCAACATTTTGATTTACTGAAGCAAATCACGAGGGCCAGCGGGTGACAGGCTGAGATATTCGCAGATAGGGGGCGCGTTGACATCAAGAAATGGATACACGTTTGATCACCAGGTTGTGAGGCTGTCAGGTTGCCTTGTGGAACCAGGAAAGTCTGAGATACTAATGTCTTGGCAAAAACTTGCTGTGGTTCGTCATTACAAATTGACTTACATCACCTTCCACGTTGTCCACTCGTTCGAAACCCTCGTTTGTCGACGAAGCTACAATATGTACCTCGTCAATATCCTCAGTTGTGAGGTCCTGCATATAATTTCACGATGCTCGCTCAAGTCGAGAGATTGGCGAGGCCTTCACGAACCGCTGAAACGTCCAAGGTCTTTGACAACCAGGCTCAGCACCAAACACGCTCTGCCAGAACTGGGTGATGCTGTGCAGCGCTGAGAGCTGTGAGAGCGCGGGTGGCTCGCCAACGCCAGTTGTGAAGGACTCCCAACATTATAACTCCCTCTCGCATCCAGGCTAACTCATGCATCTCTTTTCTTCGTCGTACTAGTACAACAAAATGCTCCCTCCACCAGCCCTGCGACGCGTTCGACGTTGGCACTGATATGAAAAGAACTTGAGGCTCGCGAACCCACCAAAAAAGCAATCTACGAGTATGCCAGTGTCATAGACGCATGTGCCACGTGGGGACTTTGGACTTTTTGTCGGGCGGGTGGTGGTAGTCCTTTTCGCCTGGCGCGCGAGGGCGGGAAGCTTTCCCACACAAAACTTTTGTGAGACTTTTGTTCGGATGTTACCAGCGAGGACCGACGCGGGAAAAGGGGGACGGCAGTGCATTTCAATGCAAAAGGTAACAGGCATGGCCCACATGTCCTCGTACATGCTGTCGACAACGACGCCAGGCAGACTCTACACGGTACGTATAAGTACATACCTACCACGGTAGCCTAGGTAGTACCGTACCTGGTACCTACCTAGCTATATCCATACCGCAAAGACCGCAATTGATTAGTTAGTCGGTTCCATGCGCATCAAGATTGCCTTGGCCCTAACGCAAGGTAAAACACAACGAGCAGGTACTCCGTATGCACTCGTGCTTGGGAATCGGGTCGGTGTCAACGGAGGTCCACAAGAAAAGATTCGTGAGGCTGAAAGAGACACTACTTGTACGACTCCACGAGTAGGTTGGTACCTAAATGCCAAGAGGTAAGGCGCACTTTGAACTATGTGTACTCGGTAGATGGTTCGAGGAGGGAGGAGGGAGGGGAATCTTCGTGGCCTCCACCAGGGCCAGCTTCTCCCATGGAGCAATAGGCAGGCAGGGAAAATGCGGACCATGAATAAAATGTGGGTTTGTTTGTGGAGGACACGTCGTGGGCAATTCTAGGTGCCCAGGTAGATATGCACTTCCACCTTGTCGGAGTGCGATACCTGTCCTTGTCGATTGCACATGGACACATGGACGGAGAGGCTCAACAGGCTGGATTCGGCCACCTGACGTTAACGTCACGGGTGGGATCTACTCGTAGTTATCGTAGGTAATCGAGTCCAACAAATACGCGGCTCGCACGATATGTACGAGGTGTCAAGTACATCGTCAGATTCGCCACCTGCGGCGGATCTGGGGTGCATGGTCATCGCAACTGGGGCTTGCACCGTCTTTGATTCGTGGAAAACATGACAAGATCTCATACACATCACACGACCACAAAATCACTAAAACCACAAACCACGAACGAATTCCTCACTGCCTTGAACAGCCTTGAACAAAGATCCTTGTCCGCCCCGGAATGGTCCAGCCGTTTCGGAGGTAGCGATATCTCCTGGAGTCATGAACAACTCGACTTGATTCGTAAACTCATCGGTGATGTGTCATCCATCATCACCTGGATCCCATTTTCTATAATGACACATAATATCGTGAATAGAACCCCCAAAAATGCCAGAGTTGCCTCCCTGAATAATTCCTGTCCGTGTGTATTGCAAACCCGTCTCAATCATAGCCCTTGTGTCTTTCGTGACTGTGCCGCCGTCCGTCATGACGGCCATGACTGTGGCCCCGCTCGTGCGAATCCACGTCCCGACTTTGACTTCGCGAACGACTGTGGCTGTTTTTCCTGCGGTATTCCTTCTCCCAGCGTTCCTGCTCGCGCTCCCTCTTTTCCTCTCGCCATTTCCTGTGTTTTCCATAGTCCTTACCACCGACCCATCCCACTAATGCGCCACCCACGGTCCCGAGCCCCGGGAAAAGCAAATCGCCTATCAGCCCGCCACCAGCGGCACCGAGAAACCCGTCGGCCGCGGTCGATCGCGAGTGATCCGATATGCGGCGGCTTCGCTCCTTGTGCTTTCTTCTGTTAGGCTCAGGATCTGAGGAATAGCCAGAGCCAGAGGGGTCATTGTGCGACGGTCTGTGCTGTGGGCGATTGTGAGGTAGTCCATAAGGCTGTTGGTAGGCCTGAGGTACGTATGGACCTGGAGGATATGGAGACAATTGCTGCCCGGGGTTGGCTTGGAAGTTGGGTTGATTGAGAGGGTATGTTGTTTGGCTTGAAAAGGAAGGTCGATGCTGTCCAGCCCCTACAGATGATGGAGCGAAGTGGACTTTCGGTTCATTATTGATAGATTGGTAGGCAGGAGGAGGAGCATGGGGAGGTGGACCATATGGAGAAGGCGGTTGAACACCAAACTGTGGACTGAGATGGCTCGTTTGACCTGGTTGATAATTGAACCCAGCCTGCGAGGAGTGTACTCTCTGAGGTTGTGGAGGCACATATGGCCCATTGTTGTGTTGTTCCAGCGGAGGCCTGGAGCTTGATGTAAAATACTCTGCGGCTGCCATCGTGGGGGGGCTTATGAGTTGTGCTCTCGGTAGAGATGAAGATGGGGAAAATCAGGTTCACGAGAGCCGGAGTTGGTAGGAAGACTTATAACAAGAATAGGAACCACATGTTGTCGGATGTTGATCCGTCACAAGAGGCAAAGGACCTTGGACGGTATTGAAAGGACTGCCATGACTGCCTAGCGAGGCTAAATACCGGTTCGTGGAATGTTCGAAGAGGCTGGGGGGTTCGAACTGTTCCAAGTCACAAGCGCCAGTCATGCGCCAACCAAGGTTCTGGATCTGAGTGAAGCAGGCGGGAGAGCGGGGATTCTCGCCTCTTACTCAAACCCCTCTGAACTTTCTGGTACTAGGTTTCCCTGATCAGCTTCCTGAAACTCCGTCCTCGGTGGTTCTGGTGGTTGTGGTCCAAGTCTGAACATGATTCGTGGAGACGCGCTGCCCTCCTGTAGTTTGGGTGTGGCGCAAGCTGGGGCGATGAATCAAAGAACTTTGTGTTGTTCAAAGTTCCCTCGTCGTTTTCGCTTTTTTGGCTGATCCCCAAAGAGAGCGGGACGCCCGATTTTCTGGGGAGCGCCGACATCCCTTGAGATTGCCTGAGAGTAGTGTTAGGTAGCCTCTGGATCCCTTGATTGTCGCTCAACTTCGCCTCTGTTGGTAATGAGGAGGAAAAGGCCTCCCACCAGCCGACGTCATCACGATGGTCGCCAAGCCCGCCAAACCGTGAATGGCTGTGCTCCTCATTGGCCGGTAGTATGTGTCAAATCCCAAGTACCCAGGGGTCTTGTTCACGAAGATCTGGTGAGCCCTGTATATACAACAACCCGGGTCCCGACCCGTTCTTTCAAGTCCTTGCGTGAGGGATGAGCCAGCACAATATTCCCAAAACTCCCGCAGCCCATGAACATGAGTTACACGATCATCAAGCTGTTCACCGCTTCTCAGGCAGCACACACGAAACATTCAGCCCCATTGTTCCCTGCCTTTTAGCTAGCGGCAGCGTCCTGCGCCTTGAGCCGTGAAATTCGACTTAAGAAAAGCCCTCGGCATATTGCAGGACTATCACTGACAGCTAAAGTCAAATGAAAGATGTTTGGAGAGTAAGATTTGGTGACAGTTTGCCTGTACATAGGTCTGCGCAACCCCGTAATGGCTGCCTTGCGCACTATAGCTCCTCCAGGCGCCTGGTAATGCTTACATATGTCCCAGTAGAATTTTTGTTCAAGCTGTCATAAAAGTACATTGAGCCTCGACGACAAAAGGCCGCAAGAGCAAAAAGCCTCGAGCAGACACTAGCCGACAACTTCGCCTGCATCCACCAAAATCGGGTTCCAGGGTTTGGCTCCGGGCTCTTCCATTTCGCTGGGCAGTCGAAATTCGGTCGGGCTGTAGAGATACCACCCCTTGAGCGCTGCGACAGCTGCTCGTGTTCTCGCTTCGTCCAAGCTGGCCCCTGCACCTTCTCCTAACAGGTCACTGCCTGAATATATTCCCACCACAAAGACAGGGGTCCTGCTCTTCCGACCAGTTTCACTCAAAATCTTGGCCACAGGTGCCTGGAATCCTTCTCTTCCACATAGTCGACTCAAATCTCGGGTGGGGTTCTTGAACTGGAACAGACTCGACATGTCCAATTGTCGAGACATGAAGTGGTCACTGTAGAATTTCTTCGCGGCTGCTCTTCCAGCATGCAGATATACTGCACCAATCACCGCTCTCACAAAGTTTGTGCTGGCTCGTTGTAGAGTAACGCCTTTCGAGGCCAAATCTTCTGCCGGAATTGGACGTTCTGGCAGTTCACCAAACTGATCGTTGTGTACCGACTTGGCGCTTAAACTCCGCGTCCATTTTGCTCTCGGATCACTATTGCTGCTGCTTGATCCTGAAGCTCCGTCTCCGACTCCAAGAGCTTGTTCCGGCGGCATTCTCTTGAACTGCAACAGACCTGGGTCAACCTCCCCTCCAGGTTCCGCCGCAGCTTCCACACCCCATTCTCTGGTCATCTGCGTCAACGTCGCCGGACCATGATATGCGTACATGGCCGCGTATATGACGGCGAGTGGTAACCTTGGGTATTGACTTATAATGTATTCGGAGGTGTAGAAACCCAACAAATCATTCCCAAGCAGAGCAAATGCTTTGTTGTTGAACCGCATAGAGCGATCCGCCGAGTCGTCAATGAGGGTTCGTGCCAGAGTTTCGAGGGGAAATCGAGACGGTAGGGCAAGCCGAGCATGCAAGGCAGCTAGTTTGGCAGACGTTTTCGCAGCAGCAACCGGAGGTGAGGGTAGCTTCATGAGTTCTTCTTCCGACAGGTACGGTCCATCTATGACCGGATGGAGAGATTCATTTTCGGGTTCTGAGGGCGCAGCGGCAGTCGCTTGGAACCGCCGATGGAGGTGGAACTGACATTGAAGAGGTTCTGGTCTCGTTCGAGGTGAGAGTACAGTGCCGCTCCATCTCAGGAGCCTCGACCTCTTCATGAGAATTGAAAGAGCCTTTTGTAAACTCTGGAGTGACTGCGCAGTGCTCTCGACAAGGTTGATGGAATAGAAACCCTGAGGGTGATTGAGCGCTGGGTGCCAGCGAAATCGACGGTGCAAGAGACTTTTTCTCCTGCGACACGAGACCACGGAAAGTTGAACGCGAAAGGAAATTCGGCTGGAGAGACATCAGCCAATCATATTTTGTCTTGGCAGCCGAGCCTGAAGAGGCCGTCGTTCTGTGCGTCCCTGATCTCTGTTTCCTTTCCACCTCATTCTCTGACAAAACATGTTTTCTCAATCTACAAGTTATCATCGCCGTGGCAGGCATCTATACCTTTGCGGCTTGAACATATGACAAGTTGAAGACAAGATCTCCATGCCAATGTAGACGCCAAGTTCTTCCAGAATGGGGATTTACAGGATGAGCATCAGCTCAGAGCCATGGCCGTCTTGAGAGGTTCCAACAATCATCATGGCTGTCTGCCTCGCTGGCGGTATTGGTAAGACAGGCACACACATTATTGGTCTGTTGCCCGGCTGCAAAAGTACCTTCTTAATTCGCCTCTTGCCGGGGCCAAACTGCTGCACAAAGCGGTGCCTGTCATCAGATGGAACTGGTTTAACCCTTCAGCTGTTATACTCCCTCTCACGCGCAATTTATCAGGCCACAAAGGACATCTGCAGTCTATCTCATCTCACTAGAGATTCCCCACCCTGCACACCTAATAAATGCCTTTACAGATCTAGCAGCTGAAAAGTCCCAATGGACAACCATGTTGAGATCGTCATCCGTCATATTGGCGAGGTTCGGCAGCCCCTGTTGGGTATTGGAGTGAAATAGTGCGTGGTCCGCACAACTTGTCTGTCACGAGTGAGCCTCAGGATCGCAGGCTCGCGCTGGCTTGCTGGCTGGCTTCAGGTGGGTCAAAGAGAGAGGATGTCGCAGCAATAACCGACCCACAACCAGGAATGAGAACATATTTCACACAGCTTTTCAGGCCGGCAATATTCCGTTCACCACTGCTACTGATATTGCCGACGTGCCATATTCCACATTAATCCGCGAAGCTTGACGGCTTTTCGGCTGTTGGCTATCAGGATCAAAGCTATTGAGTTACGATGAGGTGAGATAATCCGACTTGGCAATGAAGTCACAACAACGAGGCCCACAGGTGCAGAGAAGAGACTGCTACCCAATTGAGCAATGCGTTAAAATGCAGAATTGAGAATTCAGTCTGTCTGCCGAGGGCGATATGCAGAGATACATCCAAGCCGGACTCGCCGGACAGTCTACAACCAGAATGTAGGGCAGTCGAATTGAAATGGCTGGTGGAAGGGGCACAGTAACAGCCACTTCTTCTAGGAAATTCCACGAGAGCAATCGAAGAGGGGGAAACCCCGAATCTAGGAAAGGGGATATTACTGCGAGCGGGCCGTGGCTGATGTCGAATAGCTCCAGTTTGGGCATACGGACGAAGAGGCAAGCAAAAAGAATCCTTGCTTGTCTTTGGTCCACAGGTACTACCTCGCTAACGCGGCTCCACGGTAAATGCTGACAGTGTCTGTCTGTTCCTGTTCGCCAAACCCGCCGAACCCGCCACAGCATTATTAAACCCTGCTGTGTTGGCCAAAATCTCGCGGCGGGGAGTCTTGGCTCCCGCAAGGCTTGTGTACCTGTCTGTATCTATTATTGGGAGCTTGATATAGTAAGCACTTCTAGAAGCCAAGACCGACCGAGCGGAATCCTAGACCTGCGACTACTGTGGACGAATGGGTCTTTCGGCGGTGCTGCTATAAGGGCATTGGGTGATTTGGGCTCGTTCAGGCGATATTGGGTATAGTGACTACCATTCCGCCATCGAGCCAATCGACATAGTCGCCTTGGCGAGCGCTTTGTCACGCCGCGCTTCCCAGGCGCAGTATATACGCATCTCCCGATTTGGACAGGTGTGTAATTCTCCCAGTGGTTCTAGTGGATACTGACGACTGGTTCATCCGAGGAATCGGTCTTACTTCGTATATGCGGAATACACCATACTGTCCTTTAAGAAGGGACATCTGTGGTGGGGTGGAATGGGTATAAAGATGCCATGAGTTCCTCACCAGTCATACGATTCCTCTCCTCATACAACACAGACAAACAACAAACCAACCAACTTACTACCTTTCCTTATTTTTTTTATTTCCTTTCCTTCATTCTTTCCCTACATTCTTTGAGCCCAACTGCTCTACATTCATTCTTTCTAGCAGCCAATAAGAAAATATCTAATCCCCAAAGCTTTTCAACTCAACAACAAAACAACATAATCCGAAAAATGCATTCCAAGGCCATCGTTCTCTCTCTCCTCGCCGCTACCGGTGCTTTTGCTGCTCCTCACAGCCGTCGCAACTACGACGACAAGGTCAACGTTGCCCTGAGCGATGGAGGTGAAACCGGCGCCCAGGTGAACCTCAAGTCCAATGTCAGGGACATGGCCGCCCCGGCCATCAGCGGACCTTTCAACTCGATCGAGATCCGACTCGGCGAGGACGTCCAGAACAAGGAGCTCCGTTGCCAGGCTCTTGACAACTACGGAAATCCCATTGTGGCCACACGCGGCGCCAACATTGACACCACCTTCTCCGATGCCGACAAGGGCGCCTGGACCTTCCGCGAGTCCAGCTATGTCAGCGAGGTTGTTTGCGACCCTTCTTTCGTGAAGATCGACCCGGCCTCGGATGAACTCAACTTGCGCGTCATCCTCCAAAGCCAATCCACCGAGACCGGCTCGCAGACATCCCTGCCTGCGGGCTACCGCGCCGAGTCGGCTCCCGTCGCCACCAGCGGTCCCTTTGAAACCGTCGAGCTCTCCGTCGGATCGTTGGTCGAAAAGCAGGATTACCGCTGCCAAATCCTCGATATCCACGGCAACCCCCTCATTGTCCTCAGAGGCGCGAACCGAGACATCACCTTCTCCGACGCCGACAAAGGTGCCTGGACCCTGGAGACCCCGAGCGAGGTCGGCGACATCGTCTGCGACCCTACCTTTGTTGCCCAAAAGCTGTAAATGAATGAGCTATGAATGGTGGGGAAATATACGGGCGGGGGCTGGCACGACAGAACAGAGAGTCATGAAGGGTTGGCTGCCACTGGCAAATTGTTTGCATGGGACGGATCTTTTGTTACTTGAGTTGCATAGCGATTGGCGTTTTTGTGTTTTCTTATCAGCATTAGCGACTGGCGTTCTGTGTTGTATGATTTAGTAGACACTCCTTTAGCAATACTTAATCACAAGACATATTCTCTGTGACCCGAGAAGATGCGCAATGTCCTGCTTTCGTGAAGTGACGAGTCCCGACCTGGAGAGACTGGAAGAGATCATACGCCAAGAGCTTCTGCGCTTCACCGTATTTTACGGTCGATCACTGACCTCAACATATGTAGATCAAGATATCTCGATGTGTATCAACCAGCAGTCTCGCATTCTCCATCTGCAGCCTCCAATTGATTAGACCGGACCGATTGATCCTAGTCGTGCACCCCAGGACATGTCTAACTTGTCTCAGTATCAAACTGTGTTCCGGATCATTAAACCAAATACCCCTAGACGGGCCGGTCAAGCAGCCAAACGCAAGCATCAGACCAACGGCTTCTCTGCCAACCCTTCTGGCGTCTCTGCTCCTGATCGCAATGTCAGCCTTGACAATGGAGACAATATATCCAGGGCCCAGTCTCGGCTGCAGAAACTCGAGGTAATGGTGACGACGTTGATGCAGGCAAATGAGAGCACACATGGGCAGAGTGGACAGGCAACGCCTCCTCATTCTGACAATAGTCTCCAGACACTGTCGACGAGCGTACGCTCCGACACAGTTCCAGCGTCCTTGGCGACGGACGCTTCGTCAGCGGCAACATGCTCGCTGCCGAACGGTCATCTGGCTATCAGAGGTGTTGAAACCAGATACCTCGGGCCTACTCATTGGGCTGCGATCCTAGAAAATGTTTGTTTGTACATCGTTGCTCTTGACCGGGTCGTCAGCCTCACCGTGCACAGATTAAAGATATTCAGGAATGTCTTGCGCCGGAACCAGAAGAGGCAGAGGACGGGGACTTCTCGACATACAGGAACGACCCTGACATTGTCCTGTCCGATTTACAGCCTCTGACCGTGGCTGAAGTTTGCACTTCTCTGCCTCCCCGAGCCGTGGTGGACAAGTTACTTTCAGAGCAGTTTCATGCGCGATTTCTACATATCCGTGAGCGCTCTTCGTTGGTTTGTTGTAGAAACTTGGCTTACCGTTGCAGCATTTATACACAGGCAAAAGTTTTTGCGAGAGGTAAGTCTCACCTTAAGACCACTGGCATTGGAAGATAGGGGACATTGATGACTAGCAGTACGAATCATTCTGGAACGATCCCTCATCAGCCTCTTTCCTTTGGATTTCGATGCTTTTCTCGCTCATCCATCTGGGCTCTCGGATTGCACGACCCGAAGAGACAGACTTTTTTCAGTGCCTCAAAGGAGCTTCGGGCCTGTTCTTCACGAACGCGGGTCGAGCTTTGGTCGCTGGTCATTACCAGAAGGCTCGTCCCTACAGCGTCGAAGCTATGCTGCTCTATGCCATCAGCAGGTTCTTTCAGCGAGGGGCTTCCGAGACTGAGCCTTGGCTGTTGATGGGCGTGGCTGCCCGTCTTGCTTTGAGAATGGGATACCACCGAGACCCGAGTCATCTTGCTCACATTTCGCCGTTCGAGGGCGAAATGCGCCGGAGAGTCTTCTCTACGGTGCAGACCTTTGAACTACTCTTGTCCTTTCAGGCAGGACTGCCAGCCATTATCCACGAGGAGGACTGTGACACCGCACCGCCAGGCAATCTGTTCGACGAAGACTTTGACGAATATTCTACGACAATTCCTCCATCGCGGCCGCCCACGGACCCGACGCCGATGCTTTACTACTGCTACAAAGGCCATCTAGCGCAGGCATTCAGAAAGGTGGCGCAGCAGGCTCTGTCACCGAGATTTCCAGCCTATGCGGATGTCTTGAGCTTGGACGACGAACTCCGTAAGATTCGTGCTGGAATCCCGCCGAGCCTTAGATGGAGGCCGCTCGGGTCTTCCATCACCGACGAGACTCACACAATAGTGCACCGGCTCAACGTCGAGCTGGTCTATCAAAAGGGCATGATGATCCTTCACAGGAGGTATCTGAGTCACGATAGGACGAACCCTGCATTTCAATATTCACGGAGTGCCTGCATCGGCGCCAGCTTTCAGATGCTGCAATATCAAGCTGAGGTTGACCGAGCCACCCGGCCCGGAGGTCTGTTGCACAACAGTCAGTGGACGTCGGCGAATCTGGCACACCATGATTTCCTGTTGGCAGCTATGATTACTTGTCTTGACCTATATGAATCTCACCGGCAGACCGGCACAGATACCATGCCAACACTGGACTTGGATGCGCAAAGGATGAGATACGATGCTCTGAAAGTCTCGCACGATATTTGGCAATCACAAACACTAACCTCGTCAGATGCTAGGCGAGCATCGAATATTCTCGCCATCATGCTCCCAAAGATCCCCAGGCCAGGACCCCAAAAGAAGGAAGAAGTGACTGGAATTCACAGCGCAACTGCAGATATAGTTCAGCCACTGTCGCAGGTAAAGTTGGACTCCCCAAGGACTGTAAGCACGAACCAGAGTGGTGCAGGACACAACCCCTTGCCATTGGATAACCCTACGATACCCCTGCCTGATGATGTGCTTGGAGTGATCCACGATCCTGCATCCCGGGAGCTTCTGGACGTGTTCTTTAGCGATTCAGACATGATTGACTGGGTTAGTTCTGTCTTCCCCTTTCCAATGGTCTGTTGTCGTTGCTAACCAAGTCGTCGCAGGGTATTCTCGATCAATACATCCAGGATGGGTCAACACCGATGAGGTCGTTCGACTTTTGAAGCCCGATATACCGTGAGAGACTGACCAGGAACATACCCTGAAAGTCTTGTGCCGAAGCACCGTCTCGGGTCAGTCTCTTTTATGCAGTTGCATTCCCTGTCTCGTCTATTAGCGGCTTGGCAGTCCAGGGACAAGTCAATGTCGAATCAGGCTGCCGTTTTGACTTGGCCATCAATCGCCATCTCCCATCTCTGCAGCATCAGAGAGTCGATCTGGTTTATTTCGATTCAAAGTAGATAGATGAAAATGACTCTCGAGAACAGCGCGGCGTTCCTCGACGGACCACGACAACGTCTCAGAGTGGGACCCGCCAGCATTGGGAGGCCTGGCCCCGGAGAGATTCTGGTCAAAAACCATGCCGTTGCAATAAACCCAATTGATATCCTGGTCCAAGATCTGGGCCTGTTCATTCAAAATTGGCCCGCAATTCTTGGACATGATATCGCCGGAGAGGTGGTCGAAGTGGGCAATGGAGTGACTGAGTTCGAGCCTGCAGCACGCGTCACAGCACACGCCCTAGGGTTCATAACCGGAAAGTCTGAGGGTTGGGCGTTCCAAGCATATACCGTCATCCCAACACATGCCGCAGCAGCTATCCCACAAAGTCTGAGTTATGAGGATGCTGCTGTAATACCGATGGCTTTCTCCACCGCCGTCGGAGGACTCTACCAAGATGGCTTCCTGGGTTTGCGGCTTCCGCAGAACAGCCACGAGAAGACGGACAAGACTCTCCTAGTCTGGAGTGGCAGTTCAAGTGTGGGCAGTGCAGTCATCCAGCTTGCTGCTGCCTCCGGGGTCAACGTCGTTGCAACGGCGTCTCCAAGAAACTTCGACTATTGCAAGTCCATTGGCGCAGCGGAGGTATTTGATCATGCTGATGAGAATATTGTTGAAAAGCTGGCAACCAGGCTGGAGGGTAGTAGCCTGCTCGGCGCTTTCGATGGTAAGCGTGGAAGTGAACTTAGCCGATATTGTAACACAACTAACATCTACTTCAGCCTTCGGTGCGGAAGACAGCACTCGGAAGGTTGCTGAAATTCTCTCACGAATTGGAGGCGGTTTGATCGCTACAGCAGGGCAGCCACCGGCGGAGCTGCCGCAAGGTGTCACGGCCAAACAAAGTAAGTCATCGTCTAACGATACGTCTGGAGAAAGTCTACTAATGTAACGTCAGTGCTGGCAGGATTGGTGCCAGACACAGACGTCGGCAAAGCTCTCTGGAAGGATTTTCTTCCGGCTGCGTTGGCGAGCGGCCAATACAAACCTGCGCCCCGCGCAAATGTCATCGGTGAAGGGTTGGATAGCATTCAAAGTGGGATTGACAGGTTGAAACAGGGAGTTTCTGCAAGCAAAATCGTGGTCAAGTTGTAGGCAAGAAATTGGTGCTCGGTAGATAGACATACAATGCGCTAGAAGAGGCAAGTATGCCGATGAAGCTCTCGGCGGCCAATCACAGTTGGGCCTTTGAAACTGCACTGCACGGCACCTCGATCGAGTCCCTTTCTCCCTCTCAAGCTCATTCACCATCTCACCTACTTTACCTTCCTCTCCTCACCCTCCATATCGATCCTCATCCTCTCCGCCGCGACTCTCACAAGACCCCACAACAACGATGGGCGGAGGCGGCAAAGTCGCTTACCCGAAGCACGTCTGGTCCCCCGCCGGTGGGTGGTACGCACAACCTCACAACTGGCGAGCCAACACGCTCGTCATGGGCGTGGTCATTGCCGCGTGCGCCGGACTTGCCTGGAGAGTCTCGGCGAACAGGGAAGTCCGGACCAAGATGCCAGAGAAGGGCGTGTTTTTTCCGAGTCGGTAGTAAGTTCGATCCCGAGCACCAGTTGGTTGGTTGGTTTGATACGTTTGGGTGGGAGTGTGGGAGGGGTTGTCGGAAGAGGTTGTTTTTGATGGAGATGCCTTGGATCGTTTTTTTCAGTAGCGCTGGGGACTTTTGCTGACCGGTTTGCAGTTGGAGCAAACAGATAATCGAGCACGAAAAGGCGCAGAAGGGCCAATAAACCACGAACCGGTCTTCCAAATTACCCTACCAACACAAAATGAACGTCGAGCGAATCCAGCCATTTTCTCTCTTGAGCAAGAAGGTACTGCTCCATTGTACATACTTTCAGAATACTTGAGGCACGGCGCGCATTTGGCTGGGTTGTGACGACTGTGCGAGCGCCGGAGGAGAGAACAAGCAGCAATGAAAGAGGCCCACTGCAGAGTATCAAGACATTAGGGAGGCAGCACAAGAATTATAAAGCTGTACATATCACACCGCGTCAAACATGAAAGGAACCCTGCCGTGCTCGACCGGTCTTGCAGGAACAGCTAGTTCAAGGTCTTCATTGACAAATCAATGACACTTACGAGACTTGGACATACTTCTTTCGGCAGTGTATGTTCAGCTGCATGAGCTTGAGAGTTGAACGGCTATGTGATCTCTCTCTCGTTTTACGTAGTTACGGAAACGCTCTGGATATGCCTCTCCATTCCAACAGTCACCGTCTTCCGTCGATACACTAGGCATCCCCACTTGCTCAATTGCATACCCAGCCGCGACGGTGGCGTGAAGCAGTGCGAAGAAAAGCCTATTCTCCCCACCAAATACAGAGCCTTCGGGGACCTCTAGTTCTTTGAGAGAAGCCTCTTCGGGAGGAGGGGTCGTGGTGCCCGTCATGGCCATGGCCAACGCTCCCAAGAACGTGTTCCCCCCACCGGTCGGATCCACGACTTTTGCTTTACTTTGGTGATATGCCGGGAGATGTAGACCCTTTGTGCTCCCGGCGTACGTGGTGCATCCGTGGGCGCCTTCTCTGACCACCAGGGCCGTTTTTAGCGGATTCTGCTTCTGCCCTCGGCCTTGTTGTCGGTTGTCTAGCCCGAGGAGCGCCTCGACCATCCGTTCCCGGGAGGAAAAATCGGGCATTTCCTTGAAAAAGGACGCGAACTCGTCGGCGTTGGGGCTCACGACGTCGACGCACGTAGCGGCCTCGCGCAGCCGCGACAGTTCCTCGGGCGTGCACAGGTCCGGGATGGGCTCCCAGACGAAGATCGGCCTGTCCCTGTCGCTGTCACTGTCACTGTCACTCTCCGAGAGAAGCTTCCGTCGCCGAGCCAGAATACCCTGGACCAGCGCCATGCACCGCGCGGGGGAGCAGACCATGTGGAACGCGCGGGCGAGCACCTGCCCGTTGGACAGCGAGTGCTGGTCCAGCCGCCGCTTGGGCGTCAGGTACTTGAACGCGCGGAACTCGTTGGGCCCGTAGCCGTTCCACGCCGTGGTCGTCAGGCGAGACCCGTCGAAGCGGAACACGCAGCTCGTGTGCCACGTCTCGATCGCCGTGCGAAACTCCGCGGGGAAGTCGGACCCCATGTCGACGATCCAGCCCACCGACGAGGCGTGGAGGCTGCCCGCGGCGAGGCGCGCCCCGAGCGCCGCATACGTGCCTGCGCCGCCGATTATTCTCTCCTGCGCTTTCTGCGTGGTGTTGCTGGGACTATCGAGGTATTCGATCTTGTCTGTACTTTCGGAGGGCATATGAGTGGATTAGCTGGTAAGATATATACATCTGGTACGAGTACAGCACCAAGCTAAACAAATAACGTGCAGAAGACGCCACACCAGGGGAAGAGGGAGGGGGTATAGCGGACCAATAATCAACATGCCCAGCGTACAGAACGCGAGTCGCTCAGAAGGACTTGCCCCATTGTCATTATTATCGGCCTGAGCCATACGAGGAGATTTGTCGGAAAAAAGGAAATAGACACTCCACTATCCGCTTGCCTTTTCACCCTTTTGAAACTTCGCTATGTAGAAAACTTCCAGGATCTGTAGAAGCTTCATGGAGAGAAAAATCGGCGGCGTTATTTCTAGCCTCGTTACGTGGGAATCTCCGGCTGGCGATGAAGTCTCCTACAACAAAATGATGGCAAGGCTGGCCAATCAGAAAAATGCAATAGATAGGGAGATAGCGCGCGGGCCGGTTTCCCAAAGCAATCGACTTCTCCTCACAGGTTTCTTCCTCTTCATGTCATCGCCTCGTCTCTCTGATTCTCAAAAGGTGGTCACAAGGCTCAGTCCAGTCCACGTGGACCCATGCACCTACTACGGAGGGATTCCATCCCCAAACTATTACTACCTTGTACCACCCAGCCAGTATCTTTTCACAGGGATTCATTGCGTAATACTTTTTAGCTCATCGGATCCTACGTCAAACCTGGTAAGGTGCCACCCGCCTTTACATAAGCTTTATGCCTATTGGTGGTTGTCGGGTCTGTTGTAACAAGGCGTGGATCTCGAGAACAATTCCCGGGCGGAAAGAAAGGCCCCCGTTGTCGATCGAACAGAAGAATTTCCAAAAGATAGAGGAACTACAGTGCAAAAAGGAAGGAAAAAAGTGGAAAAGGGGTGGGTAACAAAAGGTCTTTCCTCCCGGTGCTGGCCGTAAGTAGCCACAACCACTTCCACAACTACAACCCACCCCTCGCCTCTTTTATATCTTGTTCTATTGCTGCTTTTTCTATTGCTGATCGTCTGGCTAGTCCTTGTTCAATTTGTGCATCGCTCAGTGTCCGCGGGACCTTGAAGGGGGAAATATATCAGTGTCAGCCTGCTCTAATCTCCAGTTTGAATCGACAGACACACAGTGAAGTTGCAATGATAGAGAGGAACCACCTCGGGGCCGACACCATGCCTCATGTCAAACAACCGTGGATCGAAACGCCCTTGGTCGAATCGACAGTCCTGTCCAAAATCGCTGGCTGGTAAAGAAAACCACGTCCCTCCTTTCGATACACCCACGGATTTACTGGTTGCTGACCCATGGCTCGTTTGTACAGTCACATCTTTCTCAAACTCGAAAACCTTCAGCCCTCGTCGTCATTCAAGTCCCGGGGCATCGGCAACTTGATGCTTAAGAGCATTCAAGAACAATCAGAGTCCCCGTCAGATGACCGACCGCTGCACTTCTACTCCTCCTCCGGAGGCAACGCCGGGCTCGCCTGTGTCACGGCTGCGACGTCCCTGGGTTACGCGTCCTCGGTCGTGGTCCCCACTAGCACCGATGAACCCACGGTAGCAAAGTTGCTTGCCGCGGGTGCCAGCGAGGTCATTGTCCACGGCGACAGCTGGTTCTTCGCCGACCAACACCTCCGGGAAGTCGTCATCCCCGCCGCAGAAGCCAAAGGGGAGAAGGGCATCTACATCCACCCCTTTGACCACCCTTTTATCTGGGAAGGTGCGGGCACCATGGTCGAGGAGATCCAGAGGCAGATGCCTGACGGCGACGACAAGCCCGACGCCATCGTCTGCTCCGTGGGTGGCGGCGGCTTGTTCTCCGGCATCATGCACGGCCTCGACCGCGTCGGCTGGTCTGACCAAGTCCAGGTGCTGCCGGTGGAGACGTTGGGCGCCGACTCGCTGGCCCAGTCGCTGCAGCAGAAAGAGCTGGTGACCCTCCCAGCCATCACGTCGGTCGCGACCTCGCTGGGCGCCATCCGAGTCGCCGAGAACGCCTTTCGCCAGGGTCAGCGCCCGGCTGTCACCTCGGTGGTGCTCGACGACGCCGAGGCCTGCGCCGCCTGCTGGCGCTTTCTGGACGACGAGCGCATCCTCGTCGAACCCGCATGCGGTGCCAGCGTCGCCCTCGCCTACGACGGCCGCCTGAAGAAGCTACTCAAGGGATTCTCCCCCTCCTCCAAGGTCGTCATCGTCGTGTGCGGCGGCTCCAAGATCTCCCTGGACCTGTTGACCCGGTACCGCGACAAGTACCAGAAGCGGAGCGAGGAATTGGCACGGAAGTATTCGTAATGTAGGCGCAGGAGGGGTTTGAGAACCAGCCAGATGTCACTACGCTCAGAGCGTGACTCTGTATAGATTTCTTGTAATGGTGCTTTTGTTCAAACGGGGGTCGAAAAGACACAATACAGGCAATGAGCACTCGTCAGGGATAAAGAGACGGTGGCACCTTACCCATCTACCTACTTATACAAGAGGTAAAGAAGGAGAATACATGACATAAAATGACATCGAATATTCCATTTCAATCGTTGAACAATCACTTCCCCCCCCCTTTGGCCCGAGAAAAAGGAAATATTTGGTACCGCCTTGACTTATACAGATTGATTTGATTGGGCTTTCTAACCCAAGGACATGTATGAGGATATATAACTCCTGGACTTGGATTGTCGTTTTCGTGCTGACATCTAGCTCAGATCTATTTTACTTGTTCCCTGGGGAACAAACAGTCCCTGAGCCGCGGGTTCTTATTTGACTGGTCTAGTATATAAGTCTCGCATTATTGGGCCGCAGTTCTTAGAATTCGGCGGCAAAGTGTCAGCCAGGAAGCCGTGCAAAAGTCACCATGAATTTGCCTGTAGGTCCTGCGACGTCGCTTGCCATGCCGATGTAGAGTCTATTGTTCCTCACACCGAAGAATGTCGACTCGAGCGTTGGTCCAGTCAAATGCTGACTCATTATGGACTGGCAAATCTCGCGATCGAGGCTGACAGGGGTGTTTTCGTAGAGTGGCTGCTATATGCAGTTCGAAGAAGGTAGACGATCCCACGGGTCTTCCCACGTCGTAAAATATGAAGTCTATGATCGAGTTCGGACATGCCTATTCGTCAAGGCAGAGGGGGAGCCGTTCGGATCTTTGATGGGAAAAGCCCACCCCTGGAAGAGGTCAAGGTCGAAATCACCACCGACTTCTCGCCTGACGTCGACCGGGAGGACACGTTGGCTGATGCTGGGTCTGTGGCCATCACTGCTACTGAAGATATCTTGTCAGACACCAAATGATTGACATCAGATATGAGGGCATCGAGAACGGACGAGGTAGACATACATCCGATTTTGTTATTCTCAAGCCTTGGAAGCTGCTGAATTTTGCTGTTTTGCGTAGGGTGTTTAGGGCAAAATTTGATGCTGGAGAACGATCGAAACTTTTGTGACGTTTTGTGGTAAGCTCATGCTTGGGCATCCCAGCAGGGCTTCCAAACAGACTCTTCATATCTTCCGATCACAAGAGTTTCAGGTGACCGGTGACCTGATCAACCACACTCTTGGGTCCGAGAATGCCCAGTACCGTTGCACTACCGGCGGCGATTTGAGTCCTGCCAGCGTCGTGTATGATCCTTGCGCAGAGCCCCAAGCTAATAGCTTGTGCCTGAAGTGTCTCCAACTCCTCCTCAGACTTGACTTGCACCGCAATCTTCGGCTGTCCACCCCATTCCCAACGTTTCAGTAGAGGAGCCGAAGTGACATGGTTGAGTAGGTATTTATAGCACGCCAGAGTCGCATGGGAGCATTGTGCGGCAATCTTGCCTGCGAGAGAATCAGTCAATGGAACTGGCAACCGATTCCGGATCTCCTTACCCTTGCCCATGCCTAGGTCTGTCCTCACTGCTAAAACAAGCTTCACCTCCTCCGTTGAGTCCTTGAAGTCATTCAGCTCTTTCCCATCATCTTCGTCTTCGTCGTCCGCTTCATCCTCGTCGTCTGCTTGGTCGTCGCTCGAGTCGGCGTGGACTTTGACGTCGTAGCTGTTTGGCCAGCTTTTCTTTGCCTGGTTCGCACTTCCGGAACCACCAAAAACACCAATACTGGAGCCCTGGCCTATGAAATAGCCTGCCAGCAGGCCAAGAATGACAGAAGAGACCGCCACGGCCGTCAGAGAAGGAGAGGTTTTGTCGGCCATGCCTGAAGAACCTTGCGAGAAGATCTAGCCGGACAGAAAGGTAAATGTAGATCAAAGCAACGCCTCAGAACCCGAGCATGCTCTCGACCGACCCATGCCCCAATGAAGTCACCTCGATATTTCGTAAGAAGGTGGGTGGACGGATTGCTGGGAAGACCTGGAGGCAAACACGCCAAGCAATACTGAGTGTCTTGGCACGATACTCGGCGAACCTGCCTCCGCCAGGGTCAACCTGCTTGGCCTGCGGACCTGGTAGATCATTACAAGAATCTCATTTCTATACCATGTCTCTCGCAATCTATATGATGGGAGCTGTCGGCCAGGAGTCGCAATAGCTGGCTCCCAATCAGTCTTCTGCCTATTAAAATACTTCTCTCGACATCCAAGCTCGGTCATCGAACTTGGGTTGTCCTTTGCCTCCACTTCAAGTTCTGCACCCTTTTCCTGCTTCGCGTGAGATGACATGAGATGACATGGACAACCGACCGCACGTCAAGACGCTGCAGCTCTTATGATCCCCCCCAAACGCCCTTGAATGAAATCAATCCCAGTACTTCCTCAACAGCTCCTCCTCAACGCCAGTCCACCTCGCGTACGTTGCGAGAATTTTGCCAACGTAGTTCATGATCCCGCCCATGAAGCCTGGGAACCTCGACTCGCTCATCTCGCCGACCAGAGCGGCATGTAAGATGCTATACGGCATACCGGTCTTCGGGTCGGCCAAGCCATCGTTGTTGAGACCAAAGAGTACGTACAAGCTCCTTTCAAAGCCTGCGTGGGCGGGCACCACAAATCCTTTGAAAGTGACGTCCTTGTCTCCGTCGTTGAAGAAGCGGTGGTGGGTGCCAATGGGGATCTCTGCCGACTCGCCTGGCTTCAAATGAAATGGTTCCCTATTGCCCAAGATGACACCCAAGTCGCCTTCGACCGCTTCGAACCGCTCGGCATAGGTGGTGTGGTAGTGGAGGGGCGGACCACCTCGTGGCTTGCACACGAGGATGGCGTTCGCTTCTTTCCCTCCGGTCTCACACCCGTATGTTGTCCATGTGATTGTTTCTCCCGAGCTTTTGTTGACGATGGTGCGACGCTTCTCGTCCCTAATTCCAGGCGGAATGTTACGGTTGGTATTTGGCGATGACATTGCTGGCGTTCCTGTGAAGATGGCAATATGGGTGCTGATTGGAGTCGCTTGCAGCAATCTGGACCTTGCAGGAGATATTTCACGTTTCTGGGAGATTGGATTGCTCATCTCAGATCCTGGGACACGGCTGCACTGCATTTATTTATATGCTCGTTGGTATACATGCCAAGGGGGATTTTGCCGCCCAGAGCACAGGTCGTTGTATCCAGAGCGCATCTCACAAGCGAGCCACGTCTCAATACTACTTGTTGAGAAACTACAACGACTCCAGTGCTTTACACCACCAGCTCGAGAGGGTAGCATCACCCAGGAAAATCCTGGCCTGGAAGAGCTGGTTACAAGGGTCACCTAGACCTAGAGCAGGCTCGAGGAAACTTGCCGAGTATCTTTGCCATGGGTCCCGCACTGCCCGATCGGGACGAAGCCTTTGTTTAGGTGTACTTACCTACGAGTAGTACTATGCGGCTGTTTGGTGTTTGTAAGCGAGGATGACGGCTGTAGTGAACGTTTGGTAGGGGCGCGTCGAAAGAGGAAGTACGTTTATTCCCGCTTGGGAGCGAGAAATGGCGGGGGGCTAAGTTTTCGTATTCAGGGCCGTCTTACCACCTCGTCTCGTCGTGCTTTGTCGCTAATACCACCATCGCTCGCTCTTGGCTGGCGTGGCTGGTACATGTTAGTATTGGTATTACTAAGCCCGGTCTCTCTCTATTGTTACGCCAATGGGCCAATGGTGCTTGGACTGGGTGCCAAGGTGGTACAATGTTACAAAGCAAGGTCGTGGCCAACCAAGCCCTGTGCGTGAGAGTAAGGGCCTCATGAAAGTACCCAGTACAGGTATTACCGCGGGGTCGTGGGGACGAATCGGGGTTCAATGCGACAGACACAGGCACAGGCATAGGCACAAACACGGTCGTTATAAGTGGTAGATACTGCCATGATAAAACCCGCATATGTGGTGTGTGTGTGTGTGTGTGTGTGTGTGTGTGTGTGTAAGGGAGGAACTAAGAGAGGAACCCATGCATGTAAGAATTGAGAAACGATGACCGCGACAAAGACAAGTAGGTTCTTGGTTATGGTTATGGTTATGTACATGTGTATGTGCATAACTTAGGTCTGAGGCTGAGGCTGAGACTGAGACTGAGACTTCTCAATATGGCTTGGGAAGGTTTCATCAAGCTCAAATTCATGTCACGATCCTTAATCATATCCAGTCCATGTCCATGTTCATGTAAGCTGTAAGATTCAAGATGAAGGTGTAAGGTGTACGGTGTAAGATGGCTTAAAAATCAAAAAAGAGCTGGTGGTGATCCCCCATCGGCTCAGTATTTGTGGCCTGGCTTGGCAGCCAAAGGGTCTGAAGACTCCTGAAGAGGCGGTACGCGATTGAAACATGAAAACACCATTAAAGTAAAATATGTTGCTGTGCATTAATATTCCTCAAAACTCCGTCGACCCTGATGATTCTGTTGCCGCGGCACGTCCGTCCTTTAGTATCGCGCGACGAGGGGACAGAACCCAGAGACGTTGTATAAAGTTCATATTATATTGATAATCCACTCTCGCAAAAAAAGAAAAACCAAAAAAAAAGTTCTCACCCCATTATCAAGCGCCTGCTCAGCTTCATTCCTTCCCCCGCAGGCATGCTTCCATGTGCTCGGAAGACGGCTTCCAGATCCCTCTTCGCGCTGCCGCCGGGTTGCGGACACGTGCCCTGTTCGACGCAATAGTTTTGTGATGAACAGGAGGGGCCGAAGAGGCCGTCGTTCCTTACACACCTGTCGAAGAGGAGGTCCGGGTACCTGTCGACACAGTCGCTGTCGGTAGTGCAGGTTTCGCCCAAGTTTGAGCAAAAGGCCGCGCCAGTGTTGCACTGGGGTGTATGGCCATCAGATAGGATATTGCACAAGCAGGTGCCACCGCTCATGTTGAGACAGTCATTATACTGCTCCGACGAGCAGGCTGATGATACGGCTGGCGGTGCTGATGTTGTCGTGGTGGTGGTGGTTGTCGAGGTAGTCGTGGTTGTAGTGGGTGACGTTGTAGTGGTTGTGGTCGTCGTTGTCGTTGTCGTCGTCGTGGTAGTCGTGGTGGTGGTTGTGGTTGTGGACGTTGACAGCGTAGTTAACGTAGCTGTAGTTGTCGTGGAGGTTTCCGTGGAGGTAGTAGTCGAGGACGAAGTGGTAGTAGGAGAAGTGGTCGAAGAGCTGGTTGAAGAGATAGTTGGAGATATGGTCGGAGAGCCTGTGGACGAGCTACTGGTGGAGCTTGTATTTGAAGTCGTGGTACTCTGTAGACTAGTTAGACGTCTGTATCGATCCCGTTGGTTTCTTCAACACTTACACTGGTCGTGCTTGACGTCTGTGAGGTGGTGGGAGGGCGTTCTGACGATCGTGCACTTGTCGTTGTCGTCGTGCTATAAGATGTTGAGGTATAGGTGTGAGGCTACAGTAAAGTGTCGTTAGGAAGGCCAGTCCTCAAAGACGCAAATTTTGTCCTGTGCTGAATACAACTCACAGATGTGTACACGGGATGGTCATGGCTGCTGCGAGAGTTTGTCCTTGTCAAACCCTTTGTTGAGCCAGTCCAGGCTCCCCTCGTACTAGAGACACTCTCATCACCCTTGGCTGTCGAGCTTCGCCATGGTTCCCAGGTATGAGGATGCGAGGACGTGCCCCCTTCGTGGGTCAGGCTTCGCGAGACTGGTGCTGAAGGCCGAGTCGTCCATTCGGACCAGTCCTTAGAGGTATCGCAAGGGCAAATGTAATGAATGGACGTCACAACCTTGGTCACTGTGGTGTCAGGATCAGCCCAGCTGCTCCATGCCTGGGCAGATCCTGGACCAAAGAGAAGCAGAGGAAGCAGGTAACGAACGTGTGCAAGCATTCTTGCAATTGGAAAAAGAATGGACGCCAGACAGACCGTCAGAGACGCGATGCCAACAGAAGAAAGACTGTAGTTCCTTGGAAGCAGCGAACGTCCAGAGTCTTGATGGATTTATTGAGGACAGGATTTGTTTAGACTCTGATCCACTCGTGTCTGGTCTCGGCGTGGCGAATTGTGGCCTGTAACCAATCCCATCTTGCGAGCATTGTGATGGCGCTCGCCTGCCTAGTGCCGATACCTAGGTAGCATCAAGAGCTCCAGTATCGCCTCACTCCGAGTAGTAGTACAGCCATGCCTGTTACGGCTGGAACTCAACCTTGTGGCTGAAGATAGAACTCGGATCCTACATGCCTCGAGGCCTGGCGCAAAGGTGGCTAGCCTGAGGAACTTTGCCAGAACATCTGTGCGAGTATACGAGATGGATGAACGGTAGGGTCAACCACCACCCCCACCCGTGTTGCGCGCCATCATGCCATTGCTGGAAAGAGTTCAGACACAATCTCCTTCTTCCCATGATGGGCAAAGATGAACTCGGTACATGCTCATCTGACGTGCGTCTTGGTGAAGAAGTGGGTAAATGTAAAATGTCTCTCCGTAACGGGCATCGTTGAACGCAAAAAAACCCATGGTCGAGGCTTGGGCGACAATCAATTCAGGAACCGTTCAGGGGCTAAAAACGCCACGTGGGGTAAATTGTCCTGACTGCTGGCCCAGATTCGGCTCATTGACCCGACTCGCTTCGCAAGATTGGATGCTTCCGTTCGACCTTTTGTGGATGTGCTGAACGTCTCGTCAACCGAATTAGGCAGTGATCTAGGCTCTGTTTACTTGTTTCTAAGTTTGCTGGTCGCAATCCGCCGAGACTTCGTGGCTTGAGGGGGATATCTGATGCCAGCTTTCCTGAGAATTCTGACGCGTTGTTCAGTGGTGCGAGCGCTCTCGGGAAGAATCTTCGTAGTCCATTCTTCGTAATCCCTCGATACTTCTCAACGTACCAGGAAGTTTGCTCTTTGGACCTTTTCACAATGAACATGATGCTGCTTGTTTCGAAAGAGGTGGAAAACAAAGGCCAACGATGTCTTCCCATGGGCAGCGGGCCGAACTCAATGCACACCAATGAGAACTTGGGGGTAACGAGAAAAATAAATGGGTGTCTTCGGTCCTCCCGAAGGTGTGGGATCAGTCCAGCCGAGAAGTCCACATTTGTAGGTACAACTGCTAATTATTTCAGCTTCCTAAAGAAACGCCTCCCGCCGCGCCAAGCCTTACCTCATATTAAAGCGGAAATCTCAGCCTTGTCAGGTGACAAGGCTGTCAGGGTCAGAGGCACCAGAGCGCCAATTCATGTGATCACAGCCTTTCATGATACATGAGTTCGGGATCCTCGTAGGAATAGAGAACAGCACCAATGCAATCGACCCAGACCACAATGGGCCTAGGTTTTTGCAGAACCGATGCATGATGTCCGCTGGTTGTAAAGCAACCTTGAGCGGCCGACTGCGATTCTACACCTGTGTCCCTAGAAGCGTGAAATCTAGTCATCGTGTGAAGGCAAGACCGAATGGGGGAGACGCGTGAGACGGTTGCACAGCGATGAAAATATCCATGTGATTGATCGTGAACTGGTCTTCCTTTCATAGATCTATGTTGACATCTCTTCTCAGCTTCCTAGCGAGGTTGAGCCCGAGACAAGCACAGCCAGTTCACATCTCAATTGTGCCCGGTGTAGAAAGCCATTTCTCACAACGTGCAAAGTCAAACTGCGCCTAGCACATGTCTGCCCACTTCCTCCGCGGGTTCGACTCTTCAATTAGCGCCCAGCCAATCTTTCTTCCCAATGCCAACTCCTTTCATCCTCAAGATATCATAGGCCGTAACAGCATGGAAGTAGAAATTCGGCACGGCGAATGCATTGACGTACGTTAGCCCATCAAGCTTCTTGCCCTGGAGCTCGATCTCGTGACCCGCTTCCTTGCCCTCAAAATCCTCCCGCTTGACCGCTTCAAGGAAGTCAATGGTCTTGGTGATCCGAGCTTGCAATTCGTCAAAGGTCTTCTCGTTGTCTTCCCACGGCACGTTCTGCACACCAGCGACGCGCACGGCGACGAATTTGGCGGTATTGGAACATGTCTGGATTTGGAAGGGGAGCATGTGCATGTCCGGAGCTATGCGAGCTTCGAGGAGCTCCGAGTGCGGGATACCTTTGGAATCGGCAAAGGCCTCTCCTTTCTTGAGGAGGCTGGAGAGATTGCGAAGCGTGCGGATCATGGCCACGACGGTGGTGTCGTAGAGGTTGAGTGGCGCCATGGTGTTCGAGGTCAGGGAGAGGGAGGTGTGCCCAGTTGGCTTGGCTGACCTTTTAAGAGACTATTCTGCAGATGGAGATCCCGCTAGTTTCCTCCTGTGCTGCGACGTGTTTAAATATGTAGGTCTCACTCGTGTATTTCCTGCTCCATCAAGGGCTTGAAACTGCGCCTAATCAGACGTTGATTTGTCAGCCGCACCAACCTTCCAGTGCTCTTTCCCAAACTGGGGGACTTTTTCCATCTAAACATTTGGACCATCAGGCGTATGTTGCAGCCATTTCCACCGTTTATTGGTCGCAGTGGCCGCACCAGACAAATCGATCCTGCTCACGGAGCATACATTCCTCCGAGCAAATGAGAACGAGGCAACGTTGCCGCGGCTATATTTCAATGAAGCTGCCTCGTCTGCCTATGTGTGAATGGGCATCGATGTTGAAGATCAGGCTATGATATAGCAAGGCTGCGAGAGGCAGGATCAGTGGCAACACATCTCACTCGAAGGTCTTTAGTCTTTCTTGGGGGAAGCCTGGTCGTTATCAGTCGATGGCGTTGATGGCGTCATTCGTCAGTGTCTGATGATAAGCCGGTGTTTAGCCGGGAAGCCGTTGTGAGCCTGACTCGCTGCTCGCTTGAGTCCATCAGCCCTTAGACGCAGTCACTCTGTATATTCCACCATCACGTCTATCACCGCCTATTCTCTACCTCAGTATAAGACGATTACTGGATCCATGTCCGTAATAGAAGCACCATGATCATAGCGCACTCACCCACGCTACCACGACCGCAGAGATGGCACAAGCGCGCCAGGTCATCTTCCGCATCTTCTACAGCACCTCGTTCACCGCCGTCTTCCTAATTCTCATTGTTGTCGTTGCTGTCACCCCCGCCGATACGCTGTATGAGTCCTATAAGCGCCGGCGTCTAATCGACATCTTCCTCATTGCCGGCGACTATGTTGTTACGGCTCTATTGGCCATCCTGATCTATGCTTCGCGGCTGTACACAAATCGTTCGGTGCTTAAGGACATTCCGAAAACATATATGCCCATTGAGAAGGAGGACTTACCGGGACGACGAGTGCATAGGCTTATTCAGGAATGTCTGGAGAAGAGTGCGGTGATTGCATATCAAGCCCGACCGAGGAGCCGGAGGATTGAACATGACACCATTAATATCGGGACGAGGATGCTCGCTTTAACAAATACGCAGCCCGATACAGACCACGATGCTGAGCCGAGTTGGGGGAAAGTAGCGCACCCTGGCTGGTCATCACCAGCTTCCCAGGAGTTGCCAGGACTCGAATATTGCACCGTCGTGGATGAGTTGATTGACCTGATCGAAGCCAAAGCCGTCAGTCTTGCTCCCATCGACCCGCACGCCCAGCCTGATCCAGATGGCACGCCAATGCCTGATCCGCGAGTCATTGATCAGCTCGCCCGGAGTGGAAACATGGGTATGAGATCTTACCTCCAGTATCTTATCAAGATTGGCGTCGTACTGGATAACTCTCTGACGGTGGCGTTCCTCGCGGCATACGAACGCGCCCGGTTTTCCTCCGAACCATTAAGCGATGAAGATTTCCAAAGCTTGATGCGCATGTTTGCCGAGTTACTCCGCAATATGAACCCGGTTGATGTTGAGCTGCTCGATCTCGAGGACGGCTCTGACCAGTCTTCTCAATTTGAAACTTCTAGCTTAATCCATCGGAAGCCATCCTATCGTTCTCGTCAACAAGCAGAAACCTCATCCATTCCGTCCACCTACTCAGCTTCCGGCTCCGTACGCCTCCACAAACTTCCGCCACGCCGTATCTCGGAAGATTCAGCCCCTTCCCTCACTTCCACTGAACAAGACCACCACCATCTCGAGGACCACACATTGCCAGAATCGGGTACCGGAGCAGACGACCAGCATGTTGAGAGACATCAGGACACGGATAATTCGCAATCTTTTAGCGCCGAACCTAGCCGAACATCACGTTCTCGCTCAAGACAGAGACCTGGTCCTTCAACGACGGGGTCGAGCTCAAGGATGTTTTCCGCGGTGTCACGAATGAGCTCGCATTCTGATATTTCAAGAGCCGACTCTGGGCAATCGAACACTGGGTCTGTTGTACGTCACGATCTGACTCGACAGTCTTCCAGGACGTCGAGGAGAAGCAACAGAAGCGGGAGCGGGTTTCCCGTTATCCGACTTACCGCGCAAGGGGAAGACGGCGACGCTCCGCATGGACTACCGTATCGAATCGAGCTCCCCACAGAGCGGTAGCCACCGAGGCGAAATAAGATGGAGGTTCGCTAGTATGTCGCTCGAACATAACGATTTAATGATCTGGAATGCACGGTCCCCGAGGGTAACAACGGATCTGTTACCCAGTTTGCATGTAGTTGGACAGGGCCCTTTTTTTGGACAGACATGAACAAAAGCTAGATATAGATGTAATGTATATATATGTAAAGGTAATCAATAGTCTTTACCCCTGCTGCTGCTACAGCGGTGCCCATGACGATTAATTGACGATGAAATCAACTGTCTCTCCACACTTTTAGTACACTTTAGTTGTCACTTTTCCTCACACAAGACCTTCAACTCGGCTCGACTCGACTCACCTTCTCAGCTACTGTCGAAAACGAATAGTGATGGCTAAAAATGCATCGATCGACATTTCTGAGTGGAAAAGGGGGGCGACGACGATTTTCGGGAAGTAGATAGATAGATCCAGAGAAGAATCGTCGCAATACTGAATGGGTCGAAGAAAAAGGACATGGACAGGAAGTGACGGATACCGTGGTCGATTCCTCAAAGTGAGAGAATCGCGAAATTATTGATTGTTAATTCACACACTGGTACTCGTTGGAGTATATCCATATCCAGCCCGTATCTATCCAGGACCAGACAAAGCTCGCATGATGGTATTTAAAAGACATAGGTAGACATAATTCATGTGTCCAGCCACAGCGACATCTGCTCCTCTTCGTCTCTGACGACTCCCCTCCCATTGAACCCTGGGAAGCACTTCAAAAGCTCATCCGCTTCATCCGGCGTCACGCTCTCCTCCAACATCTGCGTGGCCATGGCGACCGTCTCGTCGCTGATATATTTATCCACCACGAACCCCTCAGAGAAAGCGAGTCGTGTGAGCACCACCCGGTGTCTATGCACCCCACCATTGATTACCGACAGCTTTTCTGGCAGTTGGATGGCGGAGCCGTGGAGCTGCAAAAGGTGATAGAGAAGGAAAACGGTTTTATTGATCAGACAGGCGTACAAAGTGTGCGTGGTTGGATGGAGCGAGTACATTGCCGAGACTTGGTCGTACAAGCTGCGGACAATGCGCGCGATGGCATTCGTGTCATTTGCGATAAGAAGGCTGCCGTGATGGGAGGGATCATCATGCGGATGTGGAGACGACGTTATTCCTATTTTAATGAGGAGGTCCATGGCTTCGATACGCAGTTGGCAGAAATCCTGGGCCGTGTACCTAGTAACACCTTCATCGACATTGGGCGTTTCTCTAAGGAGAGAACAGATTCGACTCATCAACCAGTGTTCGACCTTTGATTGCGGGCCATCGACACAGATGCTGCCGAATGTGGAAGGGAGGATGCTTGTGGCAAGTAGTCGCAGCATGAGTGCTATATCAGATATTGGCTGCCAGGCGTTAAGCATCATCAGGATGAATTCGTGGTCCACAAGACGCCACAAAAGAGCAATCAGGTCTGGATCGTCTGACACAGCGTAGGCGACTGTGAGCATGAGCTCCAAGCAGCTCGTCCCTACAACCTCAGGGTTTAGAACCGATTGAGGCGTCTGGCGGATCTTACCATATGTCGTGTGATTCACTGGTGAGTGTTGAAAGCGTTTCTCGGCATTGATCGTGATAGTGGACTTCAGGACTGGGATCATGGCAGTAATAATGCCCGAGTCGATAAGCAGCATATCGAGATCGATGATCTGGTTTGCTATCTCTCGCAAGGCGGCAATCGGGCTATAGTATTGTTCTTTCAATGACTTGGACCACATATCTAGCAAGAGTTGAAGCAAGTCGGCGGCGAAGCGTTTCCCCCCGAGCTGAGCAATACCCTCCCATAAAAGTCCTGAGAATGTTTTGGATGGGTCCGAGGGAAAGGCGAATTTGAGCAAAGCCTCGAAGACTGGCTCCTTGGAGCTGGTGAGGCGATACTCGATGATAGATTGCAGGAACTTGAGGTTGTGTTCCGCTTGTTTGTCTTTTCGTACAATGGGGATAATGGGCTCTATAGATTGCAACGGATGCGGCGGGGGCGGCATCTCATTTTGGCTCGCAGTACTGCTAGGCCTCAAAACAAGCGGCTTCACAGGACTTGGCCGGTCAGGTTTTCGCTTTCGCTTGCCTGCTGCCGTTGGTGTCGGCGGCTTGGAACGTCCCGCAGATTTCGAAGGCGACATGAGCATAATATCATCATCATTGAAACCGTCCCTGAGAGAGCTCGCGACGCCGCGCTTGGGAGTTGTCGTAAGGTCTGCATCCCTCTCCGCCTGTTTATCCTTCAAACGTTGCCTGAGGGTCTTGGTCTCTTGAAGGCCTTGATTGTGTTCTTGCTTGAGGAACTGGAATTGAGTGGTAATATTATGATTCTTTTCAGCCAAAGCGTTGAGGGCAGCAGCATGTTTTGCAGATTCTTCTTCCATTGACTTTTTCAGAGCGCCAATTTGTCGGTCGTAGACTCTGCTTTCTTTCTCAAAGTTCGCTCGAATGATAGATATCTCCCCCTTTTGCATGGAGACTGTGTCTCTGACAGCTTGTAACTCCCGAGCAAGTTCTTCCCGCTCTCGGAGCAGTTCGTCGACACGGCTGTGGGAAGTATCACGAGCAGCCGTGCCGGTTTGTCGCGGCGGAGTGTCCAACGACATTTCGTCCAGTCTTGTTGCAGCCCCATGATTGAGACCATGTGTTGAAGCTGCCTCGAATGAAACTCTCTGATGTCCACAGTCCGCCTCGTCGACCGGTGGACGGGGGACAGCACCATGGGTTTGGCCATACCGTTGTTGGCGGAATTGTGCTCTCTGAGCAGCCTCGCTGAGTTGATTTCGACGTATAGGATAAGAATCTTGATCTTCTACTGGGGTGGGCACGCCCTCTTCTCCAACCAGCTCAAAGCTATCATCGTCCTCCGTCGCATATCTCTGAATAGCTGGACGCGCACACGGGAACCGAGCATTGGATTGTGCAAGAGGTTGAATCTTCGACTGCGACAAATTTGTGGACCGGTGCGCAGTGAGAGGGACATGTTTGGATGCTTGCGTTCTCTGGGTCGATAGGATGGCATGGTATTCTAGTTGCTGTAAAGCGGACTCCGATAGATTGTCGAAATCATCGTCGTCGAAAAGATCGGTCTCGTCTTCGTTGTCGTCCATGCCACTCATGTTTGACCTCCATTGAGGAGCGCAATAGAACTAGAGAGTGACACAAATGGCATAAGTTCACGTGTCGAGGCTCTTGTTGTGCCTGGCAGTTGTGTGAAGGCACACAGCGTTCGATCAAAAACGCGGATTCGACGCGATAGCGAGGGGGATTGTTAGAGACGAGTGTCTCTAGTGGTTCTTTCGGTGTTAGCGAAGGGCGAAGTTGTGAAGGGTGCATTAGCGGGTGCGGATGAGCCTAGTGAGGATCACCAGCGAGTGACAAGCGCCCGGAACAATCACAACTCCGAGCATCATTTCTCAGGTCGTAATGCCTAGATTTAAGGGTCCTTGGGGCAGTGGCTGCAATGCCTGCAGCGGGGGTTTCGCTGTATGACGCAAATCTAGCTCCAAGGAATAAGCTGGCCTACCTTGTTACCCTGTTTGCCTGTTCCAATTACTTTTTGGGGGCCCGACCTGGTCCCAACTTGGTTGATTTGAGATCATCTTTCATTTACTGTCCTACAGTACATACTGATCTGTCACTCACCGTCGGCGCATCCTTTGCTTACTACTGATCTAGCACAGACGCTTATCCATGCACAAACAAGAATAAGATCGGGACCTCCAGCTGCGATTAGTGTTGCTCCTGAAAAGCCCGTCTCAGGCAGCCAGCCATCAAGCACGTGTCAAGCGAGGCATCCCCTCTCCTTCTCATCCTGCGACTTCCATCTTCAACCAGCGCATCAACCCTGACGCAGAAGACACAGCATTCTTCCTGCGGCTCTTCCACGCCGCGCACAAGGAGCTATGCCCCGGCAAAAGGGCGTTAAGTTCCAGCATCGGTCGAACAGCAATGGCAACGGCAACGGCAACGGCAACGGCAATGGTAATGGTAATGGAAACCACCACCGTCGACAAAGCTCTTCCGCTACTAGCGACTCTGCCTCTGAACCCCCGAGCCCTCAGAGAGATCACCACAACAGCAGCACTAATGGAAATATTGTGAAGGGCGAAAAGCCAGATCAAGCGTCCGAGTACGAGAAAAAGAAGCAGACGTTTATAACACGGACAATATGGACACTGGCGATGATAGGTGGTTTTTTCGGCGCAATGTTTGCGGGTCACGTCTATGTCCTAATGGTCATTACTGCTGTCCAGATCGTTTCCTTCAAGGAGGTGATCGCTATCGCGCAAGTTCCGACCAAGCAGAAGAATCTCCCATTGACAACCTCTTTGAACTGGTACTTCTTGGCTATCACCATGTACTTCCTGTACGGCGAAAGCGTCATCTATTACTTCAAGCACATCCTGTTGGTGGATAAAGTCTTGCTGCCTTTTGCGACCCATCATAGGTTCATCAGCTTCATGATGTATATATTCGGTATGTGTCGAAGGTCTGGTGGTCCCGTGTTCCAATGCTTACCCTTGGATAGGATTCATGTCCTTTGTCGCCTCGCTGCGGAAAAACTATTATCGGTTTCAGTTCGCCCAGTTCGCCTGGACTCATATGGCACTCTATCTGATTGTCGTCCAAGCACACTTCATGATGAATAACGTCTTTGAAGGCATGATATGGTTCTTTCTTCCCGCGTCGTTGGTCATCACGAACGATATCTTTGCATACATCTGCGGCATCACCTTTGGCCGTACCCAACTTATCAGCCTCTCACCCAAGAAAACTGTCGAGGGATTTGTTGGAGCTTGGATCTGCACAATCTTCTTCGGCTTTGCTCTCACCAACATCCTGATGCGCTACAAATATTTCATTTGTCCCGTCAACGATCTCGGTGCAAATATCTTTACTGGTCTCGAATGCGACCCCAATCCGGTTTTCAAAGCCTACCCGTACAACATCAAAGACTGGACTGGCTTCGACTACACATTCTGGATCGCCCCTATACAGTTCCATATTCTTGTCTTTGCATCATTCGCTTCGCTGATCGCTCCCTTTGGAGGTTTCTTCGCCTCGGGACTGAAGCGAACCCTTAAGATCAAAGATTTTGGCGACAGTATTCCGGGTCACGGAGGTATGACTGATCGCATGGACTGTCAATTCATCATGGGTTTGTTTGCCTACATGTACTACCAGAGCTTCATTGCTGTGTATAAGACGTCAGTGGGCGGTGTGCTCGAGACCGCCATTATGGGCCTCACCCCCGAAGAGCAGGTGGAACTTGTGAGGAGACTGGGGTGGTACTTACAAGGTCAGGGCATTATCTCGGATAAGGTAAGTTATGAACGTCTAGTCTTCTGGCTCGCTTGACTGACACAATCGTCTCTAGATTGGACAATGCTTGGACCTGGCTCTTCCCAAGAGATGAAGACGACGGAGCGACAAGACATGGTTTCTTTTCAATTCTTTCCATCGTGAACCCTGAAAACTGCCGAAAGCGTCGCAAGCCATTGTATCTGGACTAAGCATAGCGGTGGAGTCCGGGCCCTGGTTTGTGTATGTGTGCGTGTGTCGGAAATGACGGGGCCTCAAAATTTTTGCTTTGATGTCTCCATCTTTGTATGGGAGATTATGATGGCTTTGGGTTTGCATGTCGATCGCAGACCAGATAAAACTTGTTCTATCTTCTCGCTGGCCGATTGGGCACTGATTTGCAGAGTCCCGGGAAAGGCCTGAATTGGACGAGATCCGGACCTTGATGTAAAATTGTGAAGTGCTGTTAATGTTTGTTGACGATTCGGTATCTTTGAGCATCGGGGATATGATCGTCACGATGCATATCCCATAGAGACACGTGCAATATAGCACGTCAAAAAGCGAATTCACCTCAACCCTGTCCTCTTCCTCTCCCACGACCGTGCCCTCTTCCGCCACCCCTTCCCTGTCCACCGCCCCCTCGTCCACGATCACCTCCTCCCCTTCCACCGGTACCGTGACCAGCTTGCCCACCCCGACTACCACGCTGTCCACCACCCTGCTGATGTTGTTGCTGTTGTTGCTGCTGTTGTTCTCTCGCGAATTCGATGACTTCTTCTGGAACTCGGAGATATTTGATCTAGGTTGAATAGTCAGTTGACAGAACATGTGATCCACAAAGCACCTCTTGATGGTCAGGGAGAGCTGGCGCAGAGCTCAAGCTACAGCTGGGGCATGCAACCCATTGGATAGAGCATAGCAAGACACATTGCAACAGTCGCACAAACGGGAAATCAAGACGCACATTATTTCCCCTCACATAACATTCTGGGAGTCTCCAGAATCTGTCTCCTTCCGGACTCGTCTGCACGACTTCCTTGAGCGTCAGGTTCATCCACGTGTCGCAGTTTACTAGATGGCCATTGAGAGTTTCGCCGTTCTTCAGTTCCACTAGCATGGGGTGGCCTTGTGCTGCCGTCAGGAGTCCGAGGGGCAGCATTGTTGTCACGAGTTCCACCGGACTGAATTCTCCTTTGATCCGTCTTCAACTTGCGCCCAGATGTTTTGCGATATGGCGCTTTTCGAGGTCGGCTATAAGAAGCGCGCGACGGTGGCCGTGGTTCTTGGGGTTATTAGTAGGTGGTCAACGGGGTGATGGATTATTTTGATACACTACGCCTCATTGGCAGCAACAGGAAGAACCTGGAACCGTGACTCTGATTCTTGGCGTCATGGTTTACATAAGCGCGACCGTCACGTGGGATGGCACGTGAGTGGCAGGTGGTTAATTGCAGAAACAGTTGCGCAGATTATAACAAGCAGTTGTAGAAATCCACCCAGTTCTCGATAGGACGACAATACAGACAACAAAAGCCGACATCAGAGGGCCACAGCCTCGAGACGATGACTAGTTTTACTGGCCCGCCAGCATTGTGAACCCATGTCTCCCCCCTAATCCCACGCGTCAGACTCGGAGCCGGAGGGTCGACGTGGCCGAGATGTCGTCGGGGCAGTGCACCGTGCCCGTCTCCGATGGAGCAGCCAAACCTCAAAACGCCCAAGTGGCGTCTGGCGCCGCCATCCGCTTCCTCTTCTTCTACTTCTACTCTTTCGTCAGGCCCAACCTCAGGCTCAGGCTCCAGCCAAAAAACGAAACATTGCCAGTCTATCCTGTATTCACGCCCACCGTCCGCTCTTTTCCTCTTCGATTCTTGATCCTCATCCGCCCTACACTTCAGGCATCTGAATATGGAGTTGTGAGGCAAAAAAGTGAGCTGTTTGCTCCCATTTTCTAGTGGGGAATGCCATACAATTTGAACAATACTCTGTACAATTGGACCTCGAGTGTTTGATTCCCGGGTATAGTCCCACTCATTCGAATCGTCTGTCGCCCTGTTTCAATCTCTGGGCTGAAGATGAGGTCTTCGTTCTTTCGTGGGGCTACTTTGTTTTCTGTGCTGGCGTCGGCATCTGCGTTTCCTGCTTCGTCGTCTGGTGCATCTCCAAAGGACATAACGACTGTTGCTGGTACAACAGGTAGTGGACATCACTCTCACGATCCGGCTGTTAGCTGACAAGCCAATAGACCCTGGTCATCTATCCATACACTTCTACGCTCCCTGCCACGAATGTTTCGATGATGCAAAGGATGGAGTGGTACGTCGGATGGACTCGGTCCCGTCTTTGGCTGTAGTTATTGACCTTGGTGTTCACAGGAGCTGACCCTCGAGATCGACTCTGCGGAAGAGGAGTGCTCTGATACTCCCCCGCGCTTGAATGGACATTCTCTCATTCCGTCGAGAGCTGGCAATGATGTTGCCAATGGTCAGATTTCCTTTATTTCAAAGTCTTCAGATGGCTCAGCCGAACGCGAGGTCAATGCTTCTTGGGAGTCAACCTGTTTGAAGGGCGAAGCCTCGATAATTTCCGTTCGATTTGAGAGCATCGTCGGAAATCATCCCTTCAAAGACACTTCTGGATTTGCCACCTCCTTCAAGCAAAAAGGGCAACCTTCTGTCTTGCGTCTTCAAGACAAACCCGTTGCTCGCATATCAGAAAGCCTCTGTGATGATTGGCTCCTATCAGAAGATCGAAGACTTTCTATCACTCCCAATGCCTCGAACCTTGCCTCGTCCTCTGACACCTCATTACAGGCCGAGTATTCCCAGCTCGAAGAGTTGATCAGTGAAATGGGAACACTTCACGAACAAATACGCGCAACGGAGACAAAGATCATTTCTCTTCTCAAGCAAGAGTTCAAAGCTTGCTCAAGCATGAAATGCTTGTGGAACACCGCCATGAGTGAAGCCCCAACCATTGCCAAACTCATTAGTTCTCACTTTTCGCACCACAGCAATCGACATGGTGGTTGTCGAGATGGCGATGCACAGTCACCCTGTTCTGCGGATGACCAAGATAACCTTGCGGTCGGTGATAGTCTACATGAAGGCGAAGTAGAAGAAGTGTCTGTTGCGGTCGAAGGCGACGAATCTGCACAAGTGTCTCAGACGCCAGCGGCGGCTTTAGTTACCACCCCTTCACCAACTCCTGCACCAGAACCGACTTCCCCTCCAAATGAACAAAATGACCATCGGCCCCACTTTCCATTCATGGGTGGAGATCATCCTCCATTTCGACCACCTCATGGTCCGCCTCCAGGATTTCATTTCCCTGGGGGACATCATGGTCCGCCTGGCGGCTTCGGCCCTCATGGCCACCCTCACGGACCACCACCACACTTCCCATCTTTTGCGCCTGCAGAACGGCGTCTCCTGGAATACCGCATTGGATTGGCGATCCTCCTTCTTGTTCTACTTGTTATACTGGCCGGCTTGGTTATCCGTGCCATAGTCTTGTTCCGGGATCCTCGACGACGGGCTGAGCGCGCAGCCCGATGGGAAGAGCGTCGAACCAAGAGACTTTACCGCAAAGCTGCGTGCAAGCATAGATGGAGAACTTGGTGGAAAAGCTTCCTAAACCAGGACACCAGCGACTACGAGGAGAAGCGCGAGATGCTCCTTGATCAAGAAGTCGTTATAGAAGAAGAGGACGGCGGATTGCAGAAGGAAATCCGTACGCTTCGAAATGCGTCCGATTTCGTCAGAGATCTATTTTATGCTGAAGAAGGCCGAGCAAGATCGGGGTATCGTGGCCATCGTGATCGGGACGGGTTCGAACCTGCGGAACTCGATGCTGGCATCGGGAGCAGCGGACTTTCCGATATCGCCCCATCTTACGTGACACCTCCACCTCGATATGAAGAAGAGCTCGAAGGAGAAATGGTCGTTGTCGAAGACTTTCGATACACACCCAGCAACACGGATGACACACCAGCGAGCAGCGTTATTGATTGCAGTCCAAGACTGAGTTTGGAGACTGGACGATCGACTATTGTCACAAAAGATACGAATGAGTAGCAACTGCCAAGCGCTCACGTTTTGGAAGAGTTCATTATCAAGGATATTCAGCTATGATGTCCGACACCTGATATGATTATGTCTGGTGTGGATCGCATAATTTTCTTTTGTGTCTCGGATCTTTCACAATATGTATAATACAGTTGGGAGGTACGGCGTCGTTGCATTGAAGGGATATGGTATAGGGGGACGTTGGAGATTTCCGCCCTGCGGTCATTCCCCTCACGGCTTATAATCCAAGGATATGGTCATGGTCACTTGTGAGTGAGCCTGAATCTCGGGATGGGAGAAGACGAAATAGTCGATTGCATGAAATTACTCCTAAGCAGATTCCACTTTTTCCTTATATTAATCAGGATATGTCGTAGGATCACGCTCCCAAAGTGAACAGGTCATCGGTACGAGGTACATTGAGACCAATCCACAAGTTTTGGGTGCCGAAGTGCCTGACAGTACGGAGTTCGACCAGTAGCCATGCACGATTTTGACTGGTTCCAGGAGCTTTCGATCGCTCTACATACCTTTGAATTGAAGAACCCGTTTGTCAATCGTCCCTGTTTACGTCGCTCCAAAGAATTGCCCTTTTCTCTCGTACAAGCGACCAAACAGGTCGGCCATTTGGTTTCTCCTTTTTCACGACGAAGTTGCGGCAATGTCGACGATCAGCTTCGCCAACTGATCCGGTGCCGTCGTGTTGGGGCAGTGACCCGTGTCGAGCGTGTGGACGTCGACGTCCCTCCCGCTCTCGCGCTGGATCATGTCGATGTAACCGCGCTGCAGGTCCGGCGGGACGATCATGTCGTTGGCGCACATAATAAAGGAGACGGGCACGTGCTTGTAGCCCGGGTAGGTGACCTTGCTGGCGAAGCTTAGTGCCGAGTGGCGGGACATGGTCTTGACGACGGCGACGGCCTTGTCGAAGTCAATATCCGGGAAGGTCGCTTTGGCGATGGTCTCGATGCCCACGAGCCTCAGAAATCCGTCCTACAAGGACCAAGGAACGCCATGAGTTTCCCCTGGTTAGTAAATTCTCTTTTAGCGTAGGGAGAAAAGTTGAAGCAGGTCTCTCCAGTTGGATTGGGTCGAATCGACCACCACCATGCATCTTTAAATCACTGAATTCGTGATTGACTTACCTTTCCAGTCTCGACCATTTCAGCCGGCGCTCCTCCCACAAGCTCTGTCAAGGAGCGACCTGCTTCAGGGACATGGGCGGAGAGATACACGATCCTGACGACACCCCCTGGTTGTCCGCGCTCTTGTCGCTCGACTTTACCCACACCCTTGAGAGATTCCGTCCCCACGACTCCGCCGTAGGAATGTGCTACGACCACGATGTCTTTCCCCCGGTCCGCCAGTTTCTCGAAGATGCCTCGGAAGAAGGTCGCGTCGTCTTCGAGGGTTGCGGGCTCTTCTGGGGGATTGCGACTTGCCGACGGGAGGTTGTTGACGAAGACCGAGTCGGAGGAGCCATCGGTCAGCGTTTGGATCTTGTCGACGACTTCGTAGTACATGGACGCTGGGGAGAAGGATCCTGGGATGATGACGATGGAAGGGTAAGAGGGAGCCATTTTTCTGTCACAAAAGGGAAACGAAAAAGAGAAGGGGGGTCAGCCGTGACTTGTCTGATTGTCTCTTTGTGTGGGATGTTTGATGCAATGATGGTATGTAGGTAGACCAGGGAGTTTGTTCTTTGCTTGTTGTACTTGCAGTCAACCCAAGAGTGTTGTTGCGTCAGCGACTGGCCCGGAGGCCTTTTAGAGAGACGAATACCACAACCCAGGATATTTGTAACACCCTTTCACGTTGCGATGAGATGGTTCAGACAAGTGTCGCTTCCACTCGTGGTCCGCCGCGTGTTCGTCCGCTCTAGCAAGTTTCTATCGACCGAGAATCTATCAAGTATAGACCGCAAGTGTCTGAGTTAGCCCCCTTGGGTGACTTTGTCATACGCTTGGCTCGACATGTCTAGGTACACTTGCGTGTGACACGAGTCTGTCAGTGTAACACGGCGCGTCTGGCCTTGCAGGCTTGGCTCTGGTTAATGAGAGGATCTCGCAAAAAATTGGATGTGACGGCCCCCAAACTACTTTGTCGATCTCTGCTGATCCATCATAGGAAACGAACAATAGAGGTGAGTTTACATTGCTGCCTCGGCCTTACGTGGCCAAGGTGTCATATGTAGCCGCGGTTATGAATTCAGAGAGCAAGTGTGTATTTTGTGACCGAGGTGCTTGTTGCTGGTTGATTGGAAATCACTCCCTCGCGATCTTGTATCTGGACGTCACGCAATGTTTTCGGTGCTCCATGCCAGGGGATGCAAGCCGGACATGGAGGCGGTTGATGAAGTACCCATTCTCCTTCATGGTGTCAATGTACTTTTGCCTGCTTAGCCAAAGACAGTACACACGCTTTGCTCTATTCAAGATAATCTCTTGTGCATACATTAGTCGCCATAGTCTGTGGAAATTCCCTGAGCACGGATCAGTGGCCGTGAAATTCATAATCGAGTACTTGTAAACGATGAAACTGCACTCCACATAAAATTTCTCGCCTCTATAGAGATTTCATGCACTAGACCTAAAAATGACATGAGACATTAAAGCGGCATCCACTGAAAATCGCGGCTTGCGCTGCTTTCGCCTACGAGCAATTGGCTGCAGTTCAACTTCTTAACCCATTGCTGAAGCCTCATAACCCTCCGACGTCAGCGATGAACAGCCGATGCACAGGTCTTTGATCCATCATGGACTGAAGCAAAGCCTTTGCACCACTACCGCCGTCCGCGGTCGACCTCTGCATACAACTGCGACTCGACTCTTCCAACCTGCCGGCCAACTCAATGGGGGAACAGGCGAGTCGAACCAGGCAAGGAGGCCTGCTAAACCTCGAGAGTCCTCCTCCTCAACCTTGACATTGCTTGCAGACGCAAATTTTCAGGGGTTCCCCCATCTTGATCATGCCCAGGGGCGGCATACGGAGAAGAAGGAAGATCATGGCGTCTTCCGCAGTCAGGACCCGTCAGAGAGTCCGTCATCAACGGCTGGTTCAGGTTTTGATGTAGAAGAGGCTGGAGGGCAGACAAGTGAACACCATAACTCAGGGAATCATCCAGGTCGTGGGCACGACTACGCGAGGCCATCGGAAGATTCAGGCGAGGAGGGACAGGGTGATCGAAACATGCATGTGCGTACCGCATCCGGACCTCTCGACGCGTCCTCGACTTTATCGGGCAACCATTCTTCAGGATCCCAACATGGACACGAGAAGCCAAGATATCCCCAAAGGCCATACATGAGGAGACTGCGCAAGCCAAAGCGCTTTCGACAACTCTTGTCAGAGGCGAGGACGTCCGGCGCGGAAAGCACCACAAGCATTGACTCGAACAGCGGCAGACCCAAGAAGATGTTGAATAGAAATGCATTGAGTACGGCGGTTCTTGAAGCAGAATTGCGGTGGATCGCAAAAAATACACCGCACCCACGAGCCGTGCGCAACATCTTACAAATCTTGATACAAGAGCGGAGGATCAAGCCCACACCTGAACACTACGAGGCACTGATCCTAGGGCAGTGTTTCCCCGAGTACGGCTCCATCGAGAACGTCAAGTTGATTCTGCAAGAAATGGAACGCGAATCTGTCCCCCTGGAAATGCCCATTCTTCTCGCAGTATTGACGGTCCTCGCTGTCCACCCCGATACACATCTCCGAGCATCGATTGTCTCGCGCCTTGCAAACCAGCAAATTCCAAACCCTGACGCCCACGCCTACCTGAATACCCTCTCTTTAATACGTGAGGGACAGTTAGAACTCGCGACCGTCGAACTCGAAAAGCTTACTCAGCGACCTTCGATCACCGGAGGAGGCAGGGACAGTACTTCCGTCCCGAAATGGCTTTGGACCATCTATATCCACGCAATCTGCGATCTGCGGCATGACTTTGACGCCCTCCTGCAGCTTCTGTACAGGCTCTCTGACTCGGGATTTCTCTTCCCACGGCCTACTTTGCTGCACTTGCTCCACCAGGCGAGTGAACATGGCGATTTACATGTCACGAAATTTATCTGGTATGGATATGTGACGGGAATGCATATTATTCCTAACGAAGACATGTGCATGGCCGTTCTACGACTCGCCGCAAAGGAGAGAGACATAAAGTTGGCCGAGTCGGTGGCCGTCGTACTAGAGAGTGTAGCGGGAAACAAGTCTACGGATCCGCCAGACCTGGTGGATCAAAGACCTCTGCCACGGCACGAGGTGGTCAAGCTGACATTCGATTCGCCTGAGCTTCTGGGGCATGAGTCCGAGCCTGAATACCAGTACCAGAGGTCAAATTCTGTTCGTAAAGACAGTGGATGCAGTGATACCCAAGCTGTTGACCCAAGCGTCGCGGAATCCACACAACACTCTTCCTCTCAATCTCAAGCTGACCTTGCAGTCGCTTTCTCAGCGCCACCTGCCCTGCCTAGTCCGTCTGATCTACCTCCAAGGCCACGTCCTCTTCCTACCGAAGCTCTGTCGCTACTCGCTAAGCTGGGAATCACGGTCTTTGAACCCACGACAGACTTGGTCACTGACAGCAAACGTCTCAGCTTGCACAGTGGCAAACTCACAGTACACGGCGGGAGAAACGGACGGAGGAGAAGAAGATCATTGAGAGGCTACATGTACCCGTTGTTTAGGGAGGAAGCCGGGCTTTCTGGTGCTCGGTTTGACCCACGGCTTGCACTGATGCAGGGATGGGATTGGAGAAAGAAATGATGTTTGCGGGTAAGAAGATTCGGGAGGGTGGTCACTCGCAATGCATGTGACGGTTTACGTGGGAGAAGCAGTGTGGTGATTCCTGCTGTACCTAAGCATGGCAACATGGGTATATACCTTGGTGGTCTTTTCATTTTGTGGTCACCAGGCTGTCTGTATTGGATGCTCTAGTTGTGTGTCGATATTGGCGGATGCCTTTTGATGTTCTTGTATCAAAATTCGAGTTGCTGAACATGTTTCTTCTACCAGTCGAGAACAGGTGTGCGTTTATAATACTATACCGTATTGCCCGTATGGCCGTATGTCCTCCGATCTATTCTATTCCCCCCTTTAAACCATCCCCCTACTCTTTATCACCACCATTTTGCTTCTATCCTTTTCTTTTTCCGCCTCTATCTATCACCGCACGACCTCATGACCTGTCATCTCATCTCATTCATTCCTCGTCCCTCTTCCCTGGTCCCCATCCTCCGCCTCGGGCAACATGACATCGATCACCCACGGCGCATTCACCGGCCTATACCGGAGATTCATGATACTCGCGTTGACAAAGAGCGTCTCGGCACCGAACTCGAGCCCGCGCGCGTCCACGGTCGTCGCGCACCTCTGCCGAATCTGCTCTTCGTAGGGGTCGGGCTGGAGGAGTGTTTCGCCGCCGGGGACGTCCTGTTGCAAGTTCTGTGTCTCGTACATGTAGTAGCAGTTGGGGTTGTCCTTAGGGTGGTATGGCGGGTTGGGGAATTGTGAGGGTGAGATGGTTGGGTCTTGTTGGGTTTGTTGTCGCCGTCTCTGCTCGGTCATCGAGGAAGGAAATGAAACATCTTCGACATTGCTAGGCCTGGTTGCAGGCCCATCCTGTTTCTCTCCCTTGCCCTCTCTTTTCTCAGTCTCGGTCCCATCATCGTGCTCGTCACGACCGACATCGCCCCCAGTTATAGACGTGTATACTCCCTCTCCCCCAATGTCGATCCCAACACCACCCCCATCCTTCCCATCAAACCACCTCTTCCACACCGCCCCCCACGCCTCGTGAATATGTCCAAAGCAATGAATCCGCGGTCGACACCGCCCAACCGCCCTGCGGAGATGGTCACAGCCGACGTTCTCCCCGCGATTCACGCCGTCGGGCCCGGGAGCCCAGACCTTGTCCAAGATGCCCCTCGGGGGACCGTGGGTGACGACGATGTCGATTTCCCCGTGGTCGGGGACGGGGACTGGGACGGGGACTGGAGAGGGTGGTTCATGCTCGACACGATGTCCGTCCCCTTGACCTGCCTCTTCTCCATCTTCATCATCCCCCGTCTCCGGACCCTGACGCCGCGAACGTGGATGATTATACCTATCGACACCCCGCTCATACCCAAACGCCCAATTACAAAACTCTGGCTGCCACGCGCTCGCATACACGGTCAAGCGGGCGCCATTCCTCAGCGTGAACGCCGCGACCCCTTCCTCGAGGTACCGAATCCCGGCATCCCTCGCCCTTTGACTGGTATACAACTCGCGGATGCGGTCGAGCGCGTCGTCCGCGTACGTCTCGTAATGGGCGTGCAGGCGCGGGAAGCGGGCGTAGTACGCCCTGTCGAGCGTGATGTCGTGGTTTCCCGGGACCACGATCTTGAGCGTCTCGGAGGGGGTGTTCCTTAGTAAGGTCGCGGCGGCTTCGTGCTGCGAAAGCGCCCCGTTCATCGTCAGGTCGCCGCAGTGAATGAGCACGTCGGCCGCGGGGAGCGGGGCGTGGAACGGCACCACCGCCGGCGCCGCCGGAGATGCTCCTTCACCTGGCTGCGAGGGTAGCTGGGCGTGCGTGTCCGATATGATCAGGATGCGGGTGGATATCATCTTGCGCTCTTTTCTTCCTGAGGTGGTCGCCATTCTGATGTGTCTCGGCTCTACCGGTGGCAAGAGAACACAGCAGAAAAAATCTCACACATAGATGATGTCCTTCGCGTCCGCGGTGCTATGGGAGTCCTCGCAACGGGATGGTACCAAGGGAATAAATTATAGTTATCGCGACCTAGGAGAGAACAGGTGGGTACACTTTTGTAAGATATAGAGCAAGCTTGTACTTTTGATGTCTTTGCACTCCACATGTTGCCATGTAGGTGGACGGCAATCGAATCGATACGAAACAAGAAACCGCTTTTACTGCGATATATGGAAGGTGAATATCGCAGATAGACAATTACTCCATCGTGTTCGGTACCTGGGAGCATTCCATCAAATTGAGATCCATCTTAAAAGGCCCTCGGCGGGTCATTCAGAAATTCAAGTGACAACGGCTGATATCCATCTCACCAAGAGACGGCATGCAAATGGTCGAATCGAAAACATCCCTGTCAAGACCCGCTGAATGGCCAATTCTGAGAATCCCCAACATCCTCTTCTAAAGTAGCAACGGCACAAATGAATGGTCAGCCCACTTGTAAGAGACCATTTGAGCCATCCTGGAACCCCATCGCTAATGATACACGCTCGAAGAAGAAGAGTGGTAATACCCCCTAACCCGCATGTTCGACAATCTCACTGACCAAGGTGCCGTTCTTTATCACACTGCGTATCTGCTCAGGGAACGGCACTTCCTTGCTATCGTCTTCGGATTCATCCTTGGGAGGCAACACCGCATTGATGGCACTACATTTGCTGGTGAAAATCTCCGTGCCTAGACTTTGGTTTGACAAGTAGATCTGAGCTCCGTCCACCTGGTCGAGGAGAATGGTCGGTACCACTCCGTCAACCTGAATCTGAATCTTGGGTGCTTTGATCACGTCCAGGCTGGAGACCAGTGAGTCCACCAGTATTGAAAGACCTGTGCAGTTGTCGATAGAAATCGCGTTGGCCTTGCCGCTGACCTTGAGGACGCATTTATTGCATTTGGAGATTAGAATGCTGTGATTGAGTTCGGCCGGAATCTCAATGATTTCGCTGGGGAGATTTTCAAAGTTTTCGACAATCCATTTGTTCCCATCCAGCTCCTTCCGACCAGGCTTCTTAGACCTCATGCTGTCGGGTTTCTTATTGGGAACTGGAGACTTGCCACGTCCTGTAACGGACGTCTGGGATGCGGATCGATGTGGCACCGTGGAACTGCCTCGCAGTGCCGGGTTTTTGTGTGTCATTTCTGACTTGTCGACCTTCCTCAAGCCTGCCGTGACGGAAGAACCTTGATTGATCTGGTCGAAGACTGCAGACATGTCTCCGCCTTGTGAAGCAGCTCCCGATGGAGGTAGCGGGGGAGCTGGGGGACCATCGTCGTCGAATTTCGGTAGAGGTGGTGGCGGTGGAGGAGGCAGAGGACCCCCAGCAGCTGTTGGTGCACTGGGGGCAGCCCCGCCGGACTGTATTTGCTTCAGGGCCTCGAGAGCATCAATGCCATCCTTGGTATTCCATGTGAGACCCGTGGGGAAATGCTCCTTCACGTATGCGGCAAGGGATCGAAAGACTTTGTAGTAAGCCTGGATGTATTCGACATGTGACTTGTCCCTATCGAACCCTGTCAGCGGCACGGACGGAGCAAACTGATCCAGCACCACTTACTTGTCCTTGTACTCTTTCAGAATCTTGTTCCCATCTGCAAGATCCTGTCAGTACCATGGTTTACAGTTCGAGACGTGACACAGTCCGGAAACTTGTGCCCGAAGTGTGCTAGGTATGAGAGACAGCTTCCGGTCTGGAAAGTCACTTACAATATTGAGCTCCTCCGAGTGTATCCGTCACGAAATCACCGGGTCTCCTCTCCACGATCCAGCCCAAGGCGACAATACCTTCTGAAACAGCACTGAGGTGGGTGAACAAAGGAGACGGGCGGTTGGCTTCTCGGATTTCGTCCACAGTTGAAGTATACCGGTGGAGTTCAGTCATCAACTCAGGAGGTTGTGGATCGGGCTTCTTTGCTTTCGCTGCGACGTGGAGGTATGTCCGTTCAGCTTCAAAGGCCGCTTTGACAGCCTTGGCTTGTTCTTCCACGAGACCACCGATCTTCTCGCTAGCCTTGACAAAAGCCACAACATCCTCCTCGATGATCTGATTGAAGGCGTCTACTGATTTAGGCAAGGGTTCTGGAGGGGGTACTGTCTGCTCCGGGGTGCCAGCAGCGGACGGCGGAGAGAGAGCAGGGATAACTCCATTGCTTGGAGTGGCTCCTGGACCATCTATGGCTGTTGCGATGTCTTCAAGTCGTGAAGTGGCAGCTTCTAGTCTGGGCCAGGCAACGCAGTTAGCATGGGTTAGATCCATTGAGACCCTGACAGCTGGACGGGAGCGAAGCGAAGCTGGGACACAGGAAGAATCACACACCTCTTGATGAGAGTTGTTAGATTGTGCATAGTCCCTTGCGCCGCCATGGTGAAAGAGTGCACTAAATGATTTTATCCAAAGAATAGGTGGTTACGGATCTTACACAGGATGAGTTGTCGCGGAGTTGTAAGGCAAAGACGCTTCGGCCAAACATTGGTTCGTGAGCCGCAGTTTGCTATGGAGGCTCTGCGTCACCGTATGAAATTCCGGTGGAGGACAAAGCATTATGACGCCATAACACTCTCCGCCTCCACAAGCAACAGGATGGATCAGTAGCATCTCACTTGGCCTCAAAAGACCTCCTACCCGCACCAGATCTCTCCACTCAGACAATGGACAGCAGACAGCGGACATAAGCGATGCTGATCCACCGTGTGGGATGGACTCGTTGCTGAGCTAATGTCATGACCAGCTAGGATCACTTCAAGATGAACTAATGCTCGTTGCTCACAGAATTGCTGAGATAGATTCCGGATTTTGGTGCCTTCGCCTACCTCTACTGAGTACTGCTCTCCGAACCCCCCTTTTGTCTCAACTCCGACACACGATGTCTGCCGACTCGCAAACGATGATCAGGTGGGAAACCGCACAAGACGGTTTGGACAAGTTGACCAAATCCACCTGTCCAATTCCCGTACCGGGTGAGGGTGAAGTGCTTGTCGAAGTTCGTGCAGTGTCTCTGAATTATCGAGATACTGAAGGTACGCTGGACTTCAGAATTTTTTGCCTTCTGATGGCACCAGTGGAGAGGCACTCGCTCACCTTATCGTGTAGTGGCCATGGGCCTTTATACTCACCACAAAGCCGTTGGGGCGAGCCCAAAAGTCGTACCCTGCTCAGATATGTGCGGTATTGTGGTTGGGATCGGGAATTCAAAGCATGGCTGGAATATCGGAGACCGTGTCTTGTCCATTTTCTGCCAGACACATCTCACCGGCCAGATCAAAGAGAAGGACATGGCCTTTGGTCTCGGGCTGCCTCTTGATGGTGTACTTCAGCAATATAGAGTCTTTCCAGCGACGGGCTTGGTCAAAGCTCCTGATTACCTCAATGATGAGGAAGCATCCACTCTCCCTATTGCTGCAGTCACAGCATGGATGTCTATCAACGAAATGAGACCCATCAATCATCCAGGTGGGCACGGAGAAACAATTCTACTGCAAGGGACCGGTGGAGTTTCCATAAGTGGCCTACAAATAGCACATGCCGCCGGTGCAAAGAGTGAGTGGCTTCCATACCCATTTTCTTCGGATTCTAATCATCTCACAAGCAATTGTAACTTCCTCCTCGGATGCCAAACTTGCTCGGGCCAAGGCGTTGGGAGCGACATTCACGATCAACTATCGCAAGGATCCAGACTGGCAGAAAACCGTGATGGACTTGACCGAGAACGAGGGTGCCGACATTATATTTGAGACGGGAGGCGCACATACTCTAAGGAAATCATTCGACTGTGTTGCGTTTGGGGGTCTCATCGATTGCATTGGTTATCTAAGTGGGAAGCAAGACGAACCTACCGATCGCACCAATACCAACGTCCTTGCGTTGCGGCGCAATGTCACGCTGAAAGGAATCCTCAACGGGCCCAAGGACAGGTTTGAAGAAATGATGCGCTTCTATGATGCGAAGAAGATCAGGCCTGTGGTCGACAAAATTTTCCCCTTTGACGAAGCCAAAGAAGCCTTCCAGTATCTATTTGGAGGGGGACACTTTGGCAAGGTTGTTATACGGGTCAGTCCCTGAATGTGCTGGGGATTGACTCGAGCGCAGACCAGGACATTATGTTGTATAGCGCACTTTAGAGATTTTGCGAGATTTCGCCTCTCGTCACCCACTTTACCTGGTTTCGCCTCTTAACGTCTCCTTCTGCAAATTATGCAACGTGTGACTGGCCAATGATGTCTTTCCGCGCCATCCTCCACTGCCTGGGCAAGTTGGGCACCCTGTGATAGCCGATAGGCTAGGGTTTCCAAGCTCTAAGCGGCCACTCAAACAGTCCCGGACCCGCGGCCGCTTTCAAACTGGCAACCAAAAGCATCATCCATGGTGGCTGGTGGTGGCACCAGTGGGCCACCGGCGGGGTTTGTGAGGCAAACAAAACATGGCACAAGACACCGTTTTATATCCCATCCCCAGACCTTCTCATATATCCTTGACCCACGAAGCCCCGTCGCTAAATAATATTTCCGGGATCGCGTATCATGTCAGAACCTTCGAGGGCTGAACGTCCTGGTCCGAACGCTGGCCAATCTTGCCGCGAATGTCGGCGTCGCAAGGGACGTTGCGATGGCAGGATGCCAGTGTGTTCCATCTGTCAACGCTACAATCGACACTGTCTGTATGACAAGCACAGCAGATCATCTTTGACGAGAAAGTCAGTGGCATACACTCTCCCTCGTGCCGCGCATTCCGTCAAGTTCGCTGGGACTAATGCATCCACAGGCACCTGACGGAAGTTGAAGAGCGACTGGAGAAAGCAGAAGCTCTATTGAGGACATTTTTTACAGAGGCTGAATTGTCGCAAATGCTTGTTCATGGTATCACCAACAAACTGGACGTCCCATCCAAAGCTGCGACCGAATCGTCTTCCCAGGCGACTACATCAGGCTTCCTCCCTTCTCCAGCACAAGGCTCGGCGCAGCGCCAACAGGAGCGTACAGAGTCCTTCTCGACGATTGGGGCAGGTTCGGATCAGAAAGTCAATCTAAGTCACCTCGAGTCCCCTGCTGATTCAAAAGGCGATGTGGCCGACGACACTCCTTATCCCCTCGAAAATCCCCCAGCAGCTGACGACGATTTTGAATGGGATGAACGGGAATCTTCGTGGAATATTGCGGATCCCGGTGCCGGCCGTTCAGCATTTGGGGATGATGTCGAGTCTGAGATCCCCAAAATCACAGACGGAATGGCCACGTTGACTGCTGACGACTCGAATGCTGGCTTTCTTGGATCCGTCTCGGGCTCCGCTCTCCTACGGCTCATTTGGAGGGGTACAGGCACCGAAAACAAGACAGATACAAAGAGTGCACGACGGGAAAGTCTGGAGCAACTCTTCAGCCATCGCTCGAATGAGCATCCGGCAACCGCTACCCCCTGGCTGCGGGCACAGCCTCTGTTCACCCGGGCGGTTGTTGATACACTCATCGATGCCTATTTTGCTCTCTACCACCCAACCTTTCCCATCCTCCATGAAGCTACTTTCCGTGAACAGTACGCGAAGCTCAACAGCCGCACCATGGGAAGCACATGGCACACCCTGGCGAATCTCGTCGCGGCTCTTGGTTCCTTTGTCTCGAGTACTTCCTCGGATGATACCCACGTCACTCTTTTCAACGGCGTGAAAGCGAATTTGTCCATCAACTCGCTAGAGACTGGAAGTCTTAGTCTGGTCCAGGCATTTGCCATGGCTGCAAATTACCTGCAAAAAAGAAACAGACCCAATAGTGGCTACAACTACGGAGGCATTGCGCTGCGGCTCGCCATCTCGCTGGGACTCCACAAGGAGTTTCGTGGATGGCAGACTGCGCCGTTCAAGAAGGAGATCCGGAGGAGAGTATGGTGGTCGCTCTGTGTGCTGGATGTCGGCGCAACCGTGACTTATGGCAGACCATTGAATTGGCCACAAGTAGGAGTCGATATCCCGTTTCCGCTGAATATCCACGAGAAGGTCGGTGCTGCCCAACCCCGAGCTTTTCATATACTGACACAGAGAACAGGATCTCCAAATGGACTCTACGTCTTGCCCACCCGAGGTCAATGAGGCCACCATCTACACATACGTCCGAACTCAGTCATCCTACCATCTTCACACAATCAGAATCTACAATCGACTCATTTCTAATCCCATTCCTTCTGCCGCTGAGCTGATCTCCCTCGATGATGAGCTCATCGACGGCTGGCTAAGTAGCCTTCCTCCCTATTTCCGCGACGACAACTTACCACTTCCCAACGAGTATCTTCTGGGTCATGCCATCAGCCGCTGGCGCTTTCGAATCATGCGCATCATCATGTACCGCCCGTTCTTGGTCCGATCAGCACAAGACGGCCTGGACGGCACCACAGTAGCCGCTGTCCCGCCGGCGCAGAACGCTTCTGCTGAAACAATTGCCACCAATCGGTGCTTCAAGGCCGCTGAGGAGTGCATTTCGGCCATTTTCCAGTTTTGGTCATCGGGAACTCACACTAGGCTTGCGGCTTGGTATGTCCTGTAAGTGCTGGTGTTCTGTCTTTCTGTCACGGCTGTGATCCTGTTGCGGGTTTGATTGCTAATATCATCCACTTGGGCAGATATTTCCTACTCCAAGCGGCGTTGATTCCGATCCACTGTCTGCGGCGCAACCCAAATCACCCGGATGCCAGCTCATGGCGGGATCAAGTCCTGACAGCTCTGAGCATAATCAACGCAATGAACGACCTAAACCCAAGTGCCCCAAAGTGTCGAGATATCATTTACCGACTCTGTGGAGAGAGTCTGGACTACAAACCCCGGCCGCAGTCCCAACAGCCTCGTCCGCCATCGAATGTGCAGACCCAACAAGATGCGGGTGCCTCGTGGACAAACTTTCCAAACTCGGGAGCCGGGTTCACCACGCCGCCTTTCACCTTTCCGACTACGGATTCTACTGACACGAGCATGAATGCCTGGATGACCGAGATCGACACCGTCATTGACGGCTACGATATCTACTGCGATCGTCTGAGCCACGCGGCCATGGCTGGGATGGGTGATCTAGGCAGTGCCGGCGAAGCTGGACCACCAGGGGCATTCGCGAGCAATGACGGAACACAAATTGGGACGGGGGTTCAAGACTGGGATTGGGGCCTGATGCTGTAATGGAATTTCCCTCGAGCGGGCAACTGATAACAATCACTTGGGATTTGCATTGTCTTGGTCCACCAACCACGTTAGCTTCGACCAAAAGAAAAAGACATCATCTTCGGATCGACATTGTGGTAACTCCATCCATCAGCAGCCTTCCCTCGCGTCAACGCTCACAATGGCTATTATTCACTTCCCTTTGTGGTGGCCAGGGCTCTAAATCAGGAGATAGCCGCCCTCGGAATGCACGACGGTGCCGGTCTGAAACGAGTTCTTGATGATGCCCAAGTAACTCTCGACGACATCCTCGACGGAGCCCAACTTCCCCAGCAAGGATGACTTTTTGTACAGGGCGGCGAGCTCCTCCCTCTTCATGCCCTGGGGTATGGTCGAGTAGAGCAATTCGGTCTCGATGGCGCCGGGACTGACGAGGTTGACGCGGATGGGGGCCAGGTCGACGGCGAGACCGCGGGTGAGGGGTTCTTTGCCGCCGCTGATGCCGACAAAGGCGCCGAAGCCCGGCCGCGGCTTGTAGATGAGGGCGCCGCTGGTCATGGTGAAGGAGCTCGTCGAGGCCTTGTGGAGGTAGCGGGCGGCGACCTTGGCGAGGAGCACGACGCCGGCCAGCCGCACGGCGCCGGCCTGGCGCATCAGATCCGTGGTGATGGTGTCGAGGCCCAGTTTTCCCGCGAGCTGGAGATCGCCCGCGGTCTCGACGACGTGGTCGAGCCGGTTTGCGCCCTTGTCTGTGGCGAAGTCGAAGAGCGCGACGAGCTGCTTCTCCACGTCGTCGGACGCGAGCGTGTTCAGGTCGACCGTGTGGCCGCGCACGTTTGCCGCGTGCTCAGGGTACGAGGCCTTGAGGCTGTCGACGGCGGCGGCGACCTTGTCGGCGGACCGCGAGGCGACGACCACCTTGGCCCCGAATTCCAGACACGCCTCGGCGATGCCGTAGCCGATGCCCGTGGTGCCGCCGACCAGGAGGACCGACTTGCCCTGCAGTTTCGAGAGGTATTTGGAAGGCATGTTTGCAGAGTCGCTCGGAGGAGGAACTGAGATTTCAGCTGTAGTTCGAATTCGAGTCACAGTGTGCCTCTTGTCCAAGGACTGATATGGTGCTGCGCGCAGAGGGGGAGAAGCAGAAGAACGAGAACAAGAAGGCGGTTATGTGTAACTACCTCGTATTGAGGATGATACCAACGAGACCAACAAAAATTTTTCGACCAGCAGCAGGAACCAAACCCTTTTATTTTATACTTGTCCTTGGTAGATTTACATATGAACTATTATAACCTTCCCTCACTTCCTCAAAACCAACCAACCAACCAACCAGATCCACCCGTCATCGTCATCGTCATTTCCATACTCGTTCGCGACACAACCAGAAACCCAAACACCCCCGCTAGGGAACGGAGACGGTCTACCCACCCAGCCATCTACCTCCCCCCTACTAAGCAAGTAGTAGGAATGTACAGAAAAGACCAGGGGGGCGAGCGGAAGATATTTGGTCCGTCGGAGCGGAGAGATCTAGACAAGCAACACTACCTACGATGGTTAGACTTTTTTTCGTGTTCACTATGAGTGAGTACCTTGCTCGCTAGATAGGTAGGTTTTTGGGTAGATTTGCTTTGTGGATGGACCGTGACTAACTAACTACGTTTGGCATTGGACATTAAGCATTATGTGGTTGGTGGTTTGTTCCATGGAGTTAAGACGACAGGTTTCGAGATGTCTACATAGATGCATATGCACATACGTTCAAAAGTCAAAAGTGGTTGTTTGTTGTACTTTGGAAAAAGTCGAGGTCCGAATCACCATGTCGGCGGTACGAGGCGAGGTTAGTCTGGCAGGCTAGAGGCTTGGATTGGTGGCTCCCTTGAGGCGAGGGTGGAGGGTCGGAATCTCTATCTCCGGACGAAGGATGGAGATACCCCTCTGGAGGTATGGAGGTGTGTACATACCGAGTACTGCTTGTACGAAAGTATGGAGGTACCTGCGTACCTCCCTCCACAGGTACAGCACCTCCTGTTGTGTACTCGGTACAAACAAGTGTGTAGGTACTCGGTGCTCAACATGCCGAGTCCCTCAGGCCGCTTGCTACCGTCTGTCCCTGTCCGTCCATCCCCCCTTGCTCTATATGTACTTTGTCCACCGTGCTGCGTCCTGCGCGCGGCACGAGCGTCGCCTGACCGTCCGTGGCCCGGACGAAACCACCCTGTTTTACTAATCACCCAACCAACCTCCCAGCGCGCTACACTAAGAACGACAAGGCTGTCACTTGCGTTGCATGTCGACGTGGTAGATGGGCAGACGGCCTTTCGGTCGATTGGTCGGTCGATCGTACGTGCAATGGAGGACTAATTACTACCTAGCAGGCTAGCTTGGTAGGACGTACTGCATTCGTTTCTAGTTCATGTACAACAAGTACAAAGGATCCTGGATCGTGAACGGGAGAGATATGTCCGAGGACGAGGACGAGGAGACGAGTGTACCTTGGTGGAAAGTGGAGAGAGCAGGAGCAAGAGCAAGAGCACCCACGGATGGACCAGATGGGCTGCATTATTCTTATCCATTTCATTAATCCTTGTGTTCGATCCGCTGGTCGCATCCTTGTATGTACGCATGCATGCACGATAGACCAGACTGAGTATGACGGTGTGCCCGAACGAGGAGAACGCGGACAAAATATATTAACCGCTTGCCGCCTCGTACCCAAAACGGCCGCAGTCTCCTCGCCAGTATCAAGTACAACAATATCGTCAACGTCGTTATCCGCAAAACCAACCCCTGAGCAAGAAACAGATCCAGAACGACCTCTCCCCCAAATCCTAAACAGCCAAACTGCTAACTCCCAACTCGCCAGTCATCCAACTAGGCATCTCGTTCAAGTCGATATACTCCGGCCCCAACTCCGCAAGCTTCTTTAACCCCAGAAACACATCGCTGCCGGAAAATGTCAGAGTGATGTCGCCGTCCATCTTTGGTTCTGCCGCTGCGCCAAACGACTCATCCCCATCGTCCTCAATCGGTATCGCGTTACAGAGTTTAATCTGAACACGATCCAGTGGTGCATGGCGATCCCCAGACATGTCTCCGAACCGTTTTTCAACGAGTCGACACCTCTCATCTTTTACATTGGTCTCTTCCTTGCCGAGTACGTCGACCGGGCTGTTTTCCGACGCCTTCGCCCCCTCGGCAAAGACAGTGTACGCTCCACCACCCATTCCTGGCTGTTGGTTCCCCCTGAGCTCGCACATAGTTTTCAGAGACTTAGCCACGAGCTTGGTCGTGTCTAGTGCCCATCGACGCTGGGGACGAGAAAGTGCCTTTGGAATGGCTTCTAGGACGATCCTCTTCATGGCGGCCATGTCCACTTTGGCCGCCATCGTCCCGTCTTTTGTGCCATTTTGCCCGTTTGGCCGTCTGCTCGAGCTCGACGAGGATCCAGATATCGAAATATAGACATAAGGGCAGCTGTCGGGAAGAGCTATGTACATGATGCGCCCAGAATCAGTCGCATGCTTGGCCCGGGCTGGGATCCTGGATCGTTTAGGTGCAAATGCCGAGTTCGGAGTAATGTAGAGCCGCAGGATCGTGAGTCGGTAAGGCGGCGGCATACGATGGAGGTGATAGTGCGCTTTGACCAGGGGCGAAATCTCTGCCTTCAGCGCCGAGAGAAATGCTTCTGGAGAGACTTGAGGATAAGGCGGTTCGGGTTGGTGATGACTCAGTTTTCGCTTTTTCTTGAGTGGATAAGAACCATCGTCGTTATCGTCGTCATCGTCATCAAGCCCGTTTTGCTGTTTTTCCGCTTGCAGTGGTACCAACCTCAGCGCACTCCATCTCAATGCGTGGTCATTCTGCTCCAGAGCAGCAAAGTCAACCATGGCATGTTGGTGCAGCGACAGCCCCCTCCGCCAGTCGCCATCGACAATGCGGTCAATGATGTCACGCTTAGCAGCTTTTGCGACATCTTTTCTGAGATTGTCGTACAGTTTGCGCAGTTCTTCAACACTCTCTGCTGGCGTGTGGAGGTAATCCTCTTCATCTGCTTCGAAACCCGTACGATTGCTCTGCAGATAAGGAGCAGAAGTGCGCTTCTCCTCCAGCCATGTCAGAGCAAGTTCAAGGATAGTTTCCTTTGACAGCCGGTTGAGTGAGCGGGCGAGGATGGGTGCCATGGTGTGGTTGAGGGATTTGTTTACATTGGGCTTGAAACGGGAAGAGAGAAAAGCCGAAAGGTAAACAGACGAGTCATGACTAGATCACGTGACCCACAAATTGAGTCACACCTCACCAAATTTCCAGCACGTAGGCACAGGTGTGCACGGTGTCCCCTCGAGAGGTTCACAGATCAGTATGACAAAGAACTCCCAGTGAGTGTGTTTCCGAGTATCGACATCGTATGTGCATCCAACAGAAATGGGCAGGCCACGACTTCCAGATGTGTGCCACATGCAAGCTGTCTCAGCAGTGTCACACGCCAAGTGCCTGAGGAACTCCAAAACCCCACACTAGGGTTCTTTAAGGTGCTTGAATACCTAATCACGAGCAGACAAATCCTGCCTGGGTGCTGTGGGTGCTGCCCTCTCCAAGTCTTGGTTATTAATTGACAGGGGCTAGGCAATTACGCGCATTCCCTGTACCGAGTTCCTGCAGAGTCAGAGGAAAAGAGAACAGCAAGGACCTTTGCACCAGTTAGGAGAGCTCGCGCTTATCATGAGATGGAATGAGTTAGGCCGACGGTGATGTGCGCCACAGCACCGAGTAAGGCGAGGAACTTCCCAGACACATGAACCTCGACTAATCTTGGAGGTACAAGGACCTCTTTCGGTAGGCTGATCCGTCTTATGAGGCGCGACCTTCACCAATTTAGATGAGATCATGAGAAGTTTTTCTACGACTCAACGTCCCGACCGCCTCGGAACCTAAGAATGGAGATAAAGCCAATAATGAATCATCCACCACCCCAGCTCCTCGGCAGTTACAAAACAAGGTCGATTCACCACCATTGACGATCATTCTCACCATTCGACTTGGGGTGACCTAGGGCTATCGCGAAGAGCTTGGAGGGCTTGAAGCCATTGAGTGATATTATTACCTACTGGAGAGATCTCACAAAGCGAGCGAATAGATTTGGGAGGTGAAAAACAGGGTCCTTGCGCAAGAGGGGTGGGAGTGGGAGGAACACGAGGAGAAGCAGTGCAATTCCCGAAGCGAGTCCGAGGAAGCCAACCACACAGCGGACGAAACCCACGCCGGGAACCCGCCCCCCATCAGAGCTACAACGACTCCCACTCCTGTGGCTCCCACCAAGTAATCCGTTTGACTGACAGTTTTCGCGCCCCTCCCTTGCACCCGACCTTTCGCGCACCACCACTACCTCTCCCACGAGAACGCAATTTTCTCTCCCCACTATTGCTCCTCGTCCTTCGATTCTTCCACCTCCTTCCTACGCACGCACACACACACACACACACACACACACACAACGTCTGTTCTGGACCTGGAGGACGACGAAGCGAATATTTGGGCTGAGCGACGACAGACGACAGCCCCCTTGGTGCACACCGAAGTCGGCGGTCGACGAATTCGCCACACGCAGAAACTGTGTGTCATCGTGCGCCCTGCGTCGACAGCTCTGACGAGCAAATTCCTTCTCAGCCATACACCCCCTACCGGACATTTTATATTTGTACACACCATTGAGCAGGGTATACAAGTCGTAAAATACAGGAGCATTGGAGGATCATGTCGGGCTATCGCGGCCGTACAGGGCCGAACTTTTCAGAGTATCTGAACAGTCTCAATACTCTGACGTCGCCCTATGAACAAGAGCAGTACCCTACGGAAGAGCTTGACATAAGCCAGGACCTGGCTATGTTTACAAACACCGACTTCACCCATTTTGACATTCCCCCGCTGCCTGAAGACGGCACCTTTAACTTCGACCTCGGCGACTCTAAAACCAACTCGAATAGTGTCAAATATGAAGACCTCCTCTCTGGCTCGTCACCCACGCAAAACTATCAATCGTCCAATCTCGAGACATCTGCGGGCGATTCTACGCACTACTACGGCACCTATAATACTCCCATTCAGCCTGCACCCGTCCCCGGCTTTAACAACCTCGACTCTCACACATCTCCTGGCGGCTCCACGCCTGCTGGTCAACAGACTACTCGGAGGAAAGGCGACGGCCTTGATGGAAATGCATTGAGCCCGGAAGAGAAGTCTCGCCTCGCTGCCGAGGAAGATAAGAGGAGACGGAACACAGCAGCCAGTGCACGCTTTCGCGTCAAGAAGAAGCAGCGCGAGCAGGCTTTGGAGCGGACGGTCAAGGAAGTCCAGGAGAAGAATGCAAAGTTGGAGGCAAAGGTGAATCAACTGGAGATGGAGAATAAATGGCTCAAAGCTTTAATCACGGAGAAGAACGGGATACAATCCAAGGAAGAGATGGCCGCCGCGTACCAACAGTATCGCAAAGAAAGCGAAGAGCGAGAGCTGAAATTCCAAGAACACACGACGGGGGTAGGCACTGATTAAATCACAACCAAAATAAAAGGAGAGGCTTGATTTGGTGTTTTTATTGAACTTGATACACAAGATTTTATGTGGCTTTTACAGTGCCCATGATACCAGATAAACCAGAATTATTCAGACAAATGAGATATATTCTTGAGACGTGCATGATTGAGAGATGGTGAGATGTTTGTTTGTTCCTAGGACTATGTTGTTTTGTAGATGATAATGATAGATGTTGTATGTCACTGGACAATTCCAAGTGTTGTGTGAGCTGGGCGCCTCCAATTGGGCCTCTGGACACTCTGGATGACAAATTCACGCAGAGATCAGAGATCGCAGCAATTCCAGCAATAATCCCAGCACCGGGGTTAATAGCCGCGCTGGTGACATTTGATATCACCGCCACCACCGCTGCGGTTGCCTTATGCGGCGCCTCATCAACCTGGGACCTGGACAGGCCGTGCTATTGCTTGGGCCTCACACGCGTTGGCAATTTTCCATCATCCAACGAATTACAACACTTGCCTCAGCCACCAACCCAACACAGATTCACAGATCTCCTCGTTCATTCTAATCCACGCGATTCACCTCCCTTCTCATCCGCCCGCTGCACTCGTCGCCCTCTGTCCATCTCCTTCTCGTCAAACAAAACGAGGGGGCAAGCAACAAACAACTCCTCATCCCGCCCTCGGGTCGTTTTTATCATACCGATACATCGATCGAGCCTCAAATCTTGCGACCCCGCCCCTTACTGGCGCAACACTCGTGCTTTTCCTCGCTCGCTGAGCGCTCTTCCTCCTACAATTCTCTTCCCCCGCCATGTCGGTCACTGTCGCTGAGCTTGACGCGACCGTCAAAGCTTTTCAAGAGGGTCATGGCGATGTCCAAAAGCAGGCCCAACAGAAGCTCAATGAATTCAAGTCCAATCCCGATGCCTGGTTGATGGTCGACAGGATACTGCAAGAGGCTACCTACGTGCCCACCAAATATCTTGGTTTGCAGGTGCTGGATGATGTGGTCAATACTCGATGGAAGGTTCTCCCGCGTGACCAGTGTTTGGGCATCCGCAATTTCGTGGTCAACCAGATCCTCCAGGCTTCCGAAACTGAAGAATCTCTCAAGGCGAACAAGCTCTTTCTCAACAAGCTCGATTTGACACTGGTCACGATCCTGAAGCAAGAATGGCCACATAACTGGCCCACCTTTATCAACGAGATCATTTCCGCCTGCCACACCGGCATTTCTGTTTGCGAGAACAACATGACTATTCTACGACTGCTATCTGAAGAAGTCTTCGACTTCTCCCAGGATCAGATGACCTCCACCAAGGCGAAGAATCTGAAAACCACCATGTGCGCCGAATTCTCGTCCATCTTTCAACTCTGCAATGACATCCTTACAACAGCCGACTCGGTTAGCCTAGTCAAGGCAACTCTGGAGACATTGCTTCGGTTTCTGAACTGGATTCCCCTCGGCTTCATCTTCGAAACAAAGCTCATCGACACCCTCGTCACCAGGTTCCTCGAAGTGGATCAATTTCGCAACATCACTCTCAAATGCTTGACGGAAATCGGTGGCTTGCAGTTGGGACAACAATACCAATATGATGACAAGCTCGTCCAGATGTTCACCGAAACCCTCACCGTCGTTGCCAGAACCCTCTCCCTCGACACAGATTTTCGAGAGGCCTATGCCAAAGCCAAGTCTTCAGAGCAAGAATATATCCTCAACCTCGCGATCTTTCTCACCAATTACTTTTCCGCACACCTTCAGACTATTGAGAGATTACCAAACCCTGACTTTCTCCTGCATGGCCACTTCTATCTCATCAAGATCAGTCTGATCGACGACCGCGAAATCTTCAAGATTTGTCTCGAATACTGGAACAAACTAGTCCAAGAGTTGTATGAAGAAATGCAGCAACTCCCGATCACTGAGCTCAATCCCTTGGTCAACATGGGTGTCAGTGGGCTCGCTAATGGCGGTGCACCTCATCCGAGCACGCTGGCTAATTATCCACTCCGCAAGCACAAGTATGCTCAAGTGTTGTCAAGTCTGAGACAGGTGATGGTGGAGAAGATGGTCCGGCCAGAGGAGGTTCTCATCGTGGAAAATGACGAGGGAGAAATTGTGCGTGAATTCGTCAAGGAGAGCGACACTATCCAACTCTACAAGACCACCCGTGAATGTCTGGTATATCTGACGCACTTGGATGTTGTTGATACTGAGCAAATCATGTCTGACAAGCTTCAACGACAAGTCGACGGGTCTGAGTGGTCGTGGAACAACTGCAATACTCTCTGCTGGGCCATTGGTTCGATATCAGGAGCCATGTCTGAAGAGACGGAGAAGCGTTTCTTGGTGACGGTCATCAAAGACTTGCTTGGTTTGACCGAGATGAAGCGTGGCAAAGACAACAAAGCCGTGGTGGCCAGCAACATCATGTATATTGTGGGTCAGTACCCACGTTTCCTGAAGGCGCACTGGAAGTTCTTGAAGACGGTGGTGAACAAACTCTTTGAGTTTATGCACGAGACCCACGAAGGAGTGCAAGACATGGCCTGCGACACGTTCATCAAGATCGCCAACAAATGCAAGCGCCATTTCGTAGCTCTCCAGCCCGGCGAGACGGAGCCCTTCATCGATGAGATTGTGCGTAATATGCGCAGGATCACCTGTGACTTGACTCCTCAGCAAGTTCATACCTTTTATGAGGCTTGTGGCTACATGATCTCTGCCCAAGGCCAGAAGAGCGTCCAAGACCGACTGATCAGCGACCTGATGTCTTATCCCAACCAAGCCTGGGACAGTGTGATTCAGCAAGCGAATGCCAATCCCGCCATCCTCCATGATCCGGAGATCATCAAAGTGGTGGGAAACATCATGAAAACAAATGTCGCAGCATGCTCGTCCATCGGCAGTTATTTCTACTCCCAGATCGGCCGCATTTACCATGATATGCTCAATATGTACCGGGCTTCAAGCCAGCTGATTTCCGATGCTGTCGCGTCTGGAGGTGAGTCAGGCCGGACGTTTGTTTGCGCTTATGCTAATGTGAACTCTAGGCAATGTCCAGACCAAGACTCCAAAGGTCCGAGGCCTGCGCACGATCAAGAAAGAGATTCTGAAGCTAGTCGATATCTATGTACAAAAAGCGGATGACCTGCAAATGGTCAATGATAGCATGGTGCCGCCACTGCTCGATGCCATCTTGCTTGACTATCAACGCAACGTTCCAGATGCTCGGGACGCTGAAGTCCTCAGTGTGACCACCACAATCATCCACAAGCTACATGTACGTTGGACCCCAAAGAGATCTCGGCATTTGGTCAGAGACGCTATGCTTCCTCCCAGGCATCTTACTGACTTGCTACAGAACCTGATGGACGACAAGATTGGTCCAATCATGGACAGCATCTTTGAGTGCACGCTGGAGATGATCAATAAGGACTTCCACGAGTACCCCGAGTTCCGAGTCGAATTTTTCAAGCTGCTACAAGCGATCAATTTGTTCTGCTTCCCAGCTCTGCTCAAACTGGACGGTCGTCAATTCAAGTTTGTCATCGACTCTTGCATGTGGGCGAGCAAACACGATAACCGCGAGGTTGAGAACACTGGCTTGTCCATGTGTTTGGAGCTGATCAACAACATGGCCGAGACAGACCCCCAGACTGCGGGTATTTTCTTCCAACAGTTCTACATCTCCATACTGCAGGATGTGTTCTTCGTCCTCACCGATTCGGACCACAAAGCAGGGTTCAAATCTCAATGCATGTTGCTGGCACGGATGTTCCAGCTTGTAGAGACCAACAAGATCTCGCAGCCACTGTATCAACCTGACCAGGCTGCTCCTGGGACTTCCAACAAGCAGTTTGTTAGCGAATTCACCTCGAACCTGCTGCAACGCGCGTTTCCCAATCTCAAGGAGATCCAAGTCCAGCATTTTGTCAATGGCCTCTTCACACTCAATGAGGACGCCACCAAATTCAAGACTCACGTGCGCGACTTTTTGATCTCCCTCAAAGAATTTGCTGGGGATAATGCAGAGCTGTATGCCGAAGAACGAGAACAAGAAAAGAAGATTTTGGCCGAGGCAGAAAGAGAGCGAGCACTCAAGGTCGGTGGTCTCATTAAACCGGCCGATCTGGACCAGGACGATGAGCTGTGACTAGAAGAAGAGTTACGGACGGAATTCGCGATACGCGCAGCAGAACAACCTGCCGCTACCGAAGCCTCGGTCGAGCACTATGCGATGGAAAGGTCTACACCCGACGAGGACTTTGAGAGTGGATGGGTTTTCTACAAGTGTTGAGGCACTCGTCTCGAAGACGGCTCCCACGATGGAGCAAGGGAGGAGCTGTTTGGAACCGGCAGAGATGGATGAGAAATGCATACCTTGTTTTGCTTGATGTGTGTTATGATACCAAAAAGCATGGTCCTCGAGTCAGTCGGTTAGAGTGTTACTCGCGACACCTCTCTTGGGGATTACCTACTCGGCCCTGGAAACCACCGGCGATTGGAAGGAGGGGGTCAAGACCACCAGAAGCATCGAATCGAGTGCGCCAAGAGTTCAGGGGGGAAGAGCAGAGACGGTTTGATCAAGAGTATGAGCTGCTAGATGACTAGATGAGAGCTGAGAAGAGGCCACCCGAATAATACGAAGATTGGAGATTTGAACGAGGCCGAATGGCCGTTTGTAGCAACAGAATAGAGTAGTACAATGAGTGTGTAGTAGGATGACAGCCTCCAGCCTTTCCATCCCTTACCTCTTGGAAGAGCTAAGAAGAGCCGTTATTGGCAAGGTCCAGGCTCTTCTAGAACTCCTCGCAAGGACCACGTGAGACGGTGCACGGACTCGATCTAGGGACACGTGGAGAGAGGTCTGCAGGACGTTGGGATGCAGTCGGACGCAGTTGGATGCAGGTCGTAGGGTAAGGCCCCGAGGCCATGTGGTCAGGTGGGTATTTATGGCGACGATGATAGCGAGCCGGCGTCGCGTTTGACAAGGCTAAGCAATGCAGTAAAGTAAGGGATGCAGGGAGATGTAGATGTATGGACGGGCCAGGTAGGGCAGCCAGACAGGCAAGCATGCATGCATGCATGTAATGCGGTCAGCTCTGTAGCAGGCCCCTTTGGCTGCACATCCCGCACGGAAAATTATGTACGAGTGAGGTCCGGGTCTCATCTTTGTTACCTACCTGGGTAGTTAGGTATGTAGGACGGTAGGTATACTCGTATACAAGTATGCAATAAGGCGGGCAGGGAGGTCAGCGGTGCGTGAGAAGCCCAACCAAAAGGAACGCAACGCAACGTAACGCAGCGAACCGAAGCGAGTACCGACCGAGTACGAGTATAGTAGTAATACTGGAGATGTGAGAAGTGAGGTATGTAGGTGGTTACTGTAACAAGCAAGAATAATTCAATCAGCCTTCCAGCCAGCCAGTCCGGTCAGCCAGCCAGCTTGGAGGAGGTTGAATGGATGGATGGGAAAAAGCGGGCACTAAGGCATGCAGATGCACAGAAGCACAATTAGTGGGGGGACGAAAACATAGGGACGTCACTTGATTGTTTTTTTCGGGACCCTCTCAACTCGTACAACTAATAAGTGTAAGGGTCATCAAGGGGTCTCGTGTGCATCATTACGAGGTCCGGAAAGGACGCACGCATACACACAACAAATACGTAGCGAGTAGCGAGTTAGCGAAATTTGTTTATTATTCGGCGTCATCTCGTGCCATTGTCCCATTCCCGTTCCCATTACCATTGCCATTGCCCGCCTGTTCGCCTCGCCCCGCGCCCAAGCCCACGTCCACAACGATCTGCAGTCCCGCGGGCCACGCCAATCTTGCACCTCTTTCCACGCCCAAAAAAACATTCATCCCCGTCTACCGAATACTCGGTACAGGACAATACAGAGACATCATATCATCCTCGCGAAGCAGAATAAAACTCCCTCATTTTCGCCGTTCATTCACCGGTCACTGGTCACCGTTCGCTGAGACAATTCGATTATTGCGAGGGGGTCTTATAGTCACATTTCTTCCTTCATTATTGTGCTTGAGCCTCCAGCCCATAGATACATACGCTTCTGCTGTTTGTGTGCATGCGCTCCGCCCGCCACGCCACTCCACCACAACCTCTGACGAGCCGCAATTTCAGCCCGCTACTTACAACATACTACCTCACAACTTCAAATTACCAAAACATCTCTTGTTGTTTAGACCCTGAGTGTCGAAAGTCCTTCATTATCTGTCTTATCTTTCGTCGTACTTACGATCGAGTCGAGATCTCATTTCTGCCTCACAGACAAAGAGAAACAGGACCAGTCGACACTATAGTCCCTGCGCGAATTCTCGGGTTCACCATGTCCTCATCTACAGCCCCGTCGGGTCAACCATCAGCCGTGAATTCGTCCCATCATCCGCCCAGACCAACCGGTGCCAGACATATAGGCCCATCCTTGCTCGCAGCTTCGCCTTCGCGGCGCGTCACGTCAGGTTCGGCAACCCAGACCGTCACTCCGGTCGATTCCGCCTCGTCACGATCAGTCTCGCCCGAACCGCTCATCCTGCGTCTCCGTGGGGCACATGATGCCACCGCTGCCGGATCCGGCACAAACACGAGTCGAGGGCGCCGCAGACAGATCACTTGGGCAGAAGACGTGGTAGACAACGAAGGGCTGGGCAGAAAATCAAGCAAAGTGTGCTGTATTTACCACAAACCCCGGGAATTTGGCGAGAGTTCCAGTGAAGACGACAGCTCGAGTGATTCCTCGAGTGACAGTGACAGCGATGCGGGCGGTAGTGACAGTCCTGACGACGGCGGTGCGAGGATGAGCGGGAACCGGAAAGGGAGAAAACACGACCATCCTCGTGACCACCATAGTCATAACGACGGTTGTGATCATGGGAAGGGCAAGGGAAGGAGAAAACCTAGCCCTAATGCTTATGAGAGGGTGCCCAAGTATCACACGAAGAATGATGCAGGGAAGAGATGAGCATTATGATGTCCGTTTGGTCGTTGGGATCATTTTGTCTTGTTAGCAAGACGGGCAAATATGAACCTGCTGTTATGTGGTCTGTGGTGTCATGGTCAAGGAATTGAGTTATCGCGTTCCCAGCGGAGACGTTGAATGAAGGATTCGGCTTCTTTGCATGGCGTTCGTTTATTATACGTCTTGGGGGAAAGGTATTGAAAATGGGACCTCTGGGGCCTCGCAGTCGGCGACATTCCCTCTTTTATCACAGGGTTTCATTTCTTCACGATTTATCCTATTGATTGCTGATTGGTTTTCATTCAGCGATCTTCGTCTGGTCCCTCAACAACAGCCTAGGTAGGTACGTTGCTTCTGATCAGTGCAGATCTTTTGCGCTCGTACATATGTACTCGATACCACCCAGAACTTCTGGCGAGCTGGATACAACTGCCACTCTTTCGTCCCAAATGGGTATTGTCCGAACCCCCCATTCGTCATTGCTGGATAGTTTGAGGAAGTGGGCAATGGACATGACGAAAAAAGGAGACACGGGATTTGCTCGTAGGTACTGTAGATTGCAACCAATGTGGGAATGGATGGTCAGGAACCCCAGTACATACAGTCGGTGACGCCGGGATGAATGCTACCCGCCCAGCATACGTGTGTCTGTGTGTGTGCCTGGCTCGCGGGCAATCGTTCGTCTCATCTCAATTTGTTGTGTACCATCCCACGAATACCTACGAGGAGACCTTTGTTGCGATCTCCGCGCTGACGACTCGTCAGTCGGATATACAATGTGTGGAATTACATGTCCGTGATTGTTGGAGCCACTGGCTCCTTGGCCTACTTTCTACTCGGTCACACACGAGCACGATACAATAAATTTACAGCTTGCAACCCCTCGTATAATATTTCCCCAGCACTACAGCACTCTTGAGAGGAGATCAAAAGGCAGAGGATAAGTAAGGGTGGCTCGTGGCGGCAGCCTCGGGGCAACATCCTCTTTTGATGTCCAAGGCTTTTTTTTCCTCTCTCCTCCTTTTAGCCGGGATTGTCTCCCTTGCACCTGGTCAGTGGCCACCCACTACTGCGACTGTTGCCCCCTTGACACTCCATACTACTGCAGCTGCTTCTGGTACTACTACCTCGTACTAATCCCCCTGTGGTATTGTCCCCCCTTTGACCGTTTAACCAGGCTCACTGGGGTACTCGCACAATGCAATGTGGACCACGTACCCAACAGGGCGGGAGCGTCTTTCACCCCCCTGACATGACAGTGCACTGGGATACTCACCAACCCACCCACCCATCCACTGTCTCTGGGGGAATGACGATCATCAAGTCCACCGATAATGACACAAACATCAATTATGATCTCCCTCGTACCTGAAGAAATTCCCGCCGTCAGATTTTGGATCCCCCTCCACCACGAACCCCCACACTGCAAAGTCATGGGATTGCTTCTGTATAGAGTACTGATGCCTTGTGGAAATCTCATGCAGCAAGCAGGAAACCAACTCCTCCACGATCATATTTTAATTACAGGAAAGCCCGTACCCGGTCCGTGACGGTAGCCTAGTTCAGATACAGGTCGGAAAACAGGTGAGAGGAGTCAAATGGTCAAATATAGAAAGAGCTGTTTCGCGCGTTCGACGGGTTCTGGTCGGACACCCTGACTACAAAGTCGTTCCTCCCCTTCACCTACTCTGAGCATTGCAAGTCTCGGTCTATTGTCAGAGCTTGAAAAAGTTCAAGGCGCTCGCACAGAATCAGATATGGGTCACTGGGCATGTTCATGCAACTGGAACCCTTGACCAGGTGCCTTCTCTACGATCCAGTGTTTCAATAGTCCGTTTCCTCAGATGGACTAGTCAGGCCGTGCTAGACTGCTGTCTCAGTAGGCGTTGGGATTGATTTCTTCATCGCCGGTGGAAACCTTCATGACGCCACATCAGTCAACACTCGAGGCTCAACCCCGGAACGCAATCAGGCGGCCAGTGGGATGAACTGTTCGTTCTTCTATTGCTACGATATGGTGTTTCACTCGCGCAATCCTACCAGCCATTCCCTGCGAATCGTCGAAACAGTCAATATAGCACCTTCTCTCATTAGTCTTGGTCCAGCGCAGCCAAGTACGAGTGCTCCTAACTTATTGTCTATCACGCGACTCGAATATCTATGTCCCCGGCTTTTCGGTCGGATTAGGCCTCGTCTGGGACTTTTGTGCCTGCAGTAGCTTCCTTTACACCGACCGCCCTGGACGTCTTGTTCATCCTGGGGAAAAGGGTTTCCCCACCCGCAGTCTTTGCGTTCAGGCACAATCGTCTCGAGTCGCGCTCTCTCAGTCTTGCCGAGCAACCGAGCGCGGTCTTGTGAGGCTTCCCTCGAGCATGAAATCCCCAGACCTGTTCCTGTCCCTGACACAGACATGGTGCAGACGGCGCGAATCATGCCCTTGACTTTGACGAACAGGTCGGAAGTGGAAAACACCTCTTTGTCCCTTCTCGGACGTTACTCATACATCTCAGCGCACATGATGGGAGTCCTGGCTATCTCAATACTGCCCACGCATGTGACAACCAGCCTCTCCCAAAGGTCAACAACCCTGCGTCGATCAAACAGTCCGATCTAGACGATTATGTGACCCTGCATCATCTTCCCATTCTGAGTACGGCATGGCAAGGGCATCTGCTGAACCTCGGGCATTTCTCCTTGTTACTACCACTGCCACTATGACCACTTGCGGAATGACGCCCAGCACCCCAGCACCCCAGCTCGTGCCATTGCGAATTTCTGCAACGTTGATCAATGAACCATAGTAACTTCTCTTTCCGCTCCACCGGTGGAGTCGTTGCTAGATCCACCACTGCACATACGGAAGGCACATCCCCGATACATTCTAGCCGTTTCAATGTCGACCACCGTCCTCTGTCCCCAGACCGACCCCGGCAGAGTCATTGTCTCTCTCACATGTCAGCGAATCGACCGAGTTGCCCTGGCGGAGACGGCTTGCTTCTCGAAAATTTCTGACCTCAGTGGTGGTGGTTGTGGAGACGGGTGAAGTTGCAACCCCTTGGCCACTTCTGTGGCAAACAGTGAATGAGGACACTACGGATCACTGGGTCACTGGGTCACTGGATCCCTGGGACACAGACGTTATACATACAGTGGCATATCGATGCAGCCAAAGACAAAAGCAGGTCAATTCCCCCGCAACCCGCAAAGTCTTGATCTTGGACCCTCTTGAGCTTGTTCGGTATGCTCGTCTGGTCGCAGCCTCCATATCGCGTTCAACATGGCTATTACAGCCTCACAGGACCATGCCCTGGTGGCGGCTGAGAGAGTGGCCTCTGTGTTTTCTGTTTTTGGAGCCGCATTCATTATTGCGACGTTTCTTTCAGACAGCAAGTTTCGGAAACCCATCAATCGACTGGTGTTTTATGCTGCATGGGGGAACCTGTTTGCCAATGTGGCGACCCTGATTGCGAGGTCTGGCATCAAGCTGGGGGTGACATCCCCGTTATGTCAATTCCAGGGCTTTTTGATTCACTGGTGAGATTGTTGCTGCCCCTCATTCTGTCGGCCTTGCTCATGCTGAAATAGGTTCTTGCCTGCTGATGCGCTATGGACCTTCGCCATGGCGTGCAATGTGTACCTCTCCTTCTTTCGACAGTACGACGCGTCGCAACTTCGAGGCCTGGAGTGGAGATACCTGGGAGCCTGCTATGGTTTTCCTTTTGTGCCAGCTTTGGTGTTTTTGTTTGTCGGTTCTGACGGCAAGGGAAAAGTGTATGGGGATGCAGTGGTATGTGTGTCTTTTGCCATGGATGTTGTCTTGGCTGACTCTTTCACAGCTCTGGTGCTGGGTCTCGACGGAGTGGAATGCGCTCCGAATCGCGACCTTTTATGGACCAGTGTGGCTGATCATTCTTGTGACCATGTTTATCTACGTCAAGGTGGGCGTGGTAGTCTTTCGTTGGCGAAGGCACCTCCTTTCTTTGAATCAGAGTGAGGGCAGAGCCGACATTCCGTCCAACGGCTATGCAATGAATCAACTGCCGACCTCTCCTGTGTCTCCAAAGACGTATGAGGTCACCATCAGCAGTCAAGTGCCTCATTCGCACACACCGAACCAGCAGCGCAATTTGAGGTCCCCACGGAACACCTACCACGAGGATGCGCCATCTACAAATGTAGACCAAACAAACACCAATGTGGTTGTGGAGAGACCACCAATTCGAACACTGGACGCGAACAAGGCGACTATGAGTTATTGCAAAACGGCCATGTTGTTCTTCCTTGCTCTCCTCTGCACATGGTATGTATTTGTTCTACGTCTCATAAGCTGCCTGGATTGACAAAGTCAGGGTTCCTTCCACCGTCAACCGAGTGTATACTCTGGTCTGGCCAGATGACTCTGTCTTCGGACTCGACTTTGCTTCGGGTCTGGTGCTTCCACTGCAGGGGTTTTGGAATACCATCATCTACATTGTGACCAGTTTGCCGGCTTGTCAGACGCTTTGGGAGGAGACTCGAACCACTCTCTTTGGACCTCGAGCTGGTCGTCCAGATAGGACCACACCAGCACTCGCGCTGGCCAAACACAATCGCCGAGTGCTTGGCTCCCACGACACGAGAGCAAATGTTACAGTGAGCAAGCATGGGAGTAAACGGGTTGTGAACTACGGAAACGAGGAGGGGAATATGAGACAGGCAATGATGAGTTCGGGTCCAACGTTGCCACATGCCAGATGAGAGACGAGGATGCCACGGCCTTGTAATATCTTGTACAATAGTGGGAAGAAATGACCAGGGGAAGCTACGAGTCTTTGGGATGACGATACCACGGGCGGCCGGACTGGACTGTGCTGGGCGGTACTTTTGTACAAGCTTTGTGAGAGTGACACTATATTGTCCAAGCAGATTGAATGGTGTGAAGCAAACTTTTGGTGGAGGATGTCTTTTCCATTGGTTGATCTGTGTGGCAGCTAATGCACGGGGATTTTGTAGCGCATATCTTGGTAAGGCTTCGCCACTCAGAGGCACGAGCACAGCCTCATCCGGATCATCACCACAGAAGATGCAGGCAAGCTATGTCGCATGACTCCTCGTACTCCTCGTCCTACTCTAACTAGCGACTACTTGCACAAGTGAAAACACAGACCTGCACGGGTCAAATGGGAGTTTGGAGTTTGATATCACAACGGTCTCATATCAAGGCCATTCCAACCATCTTGAACCCTTTTCGATCACGAACCCGAATCCTTCGCGCTCTTGCTCGCCTTTGGCCGTGTATTCTGGTTGTCTGGAACCTTTGTACCGCTCCACCACTCCGCTCAGCTCATCACGGTCTGCTCACTTTCCACTCAGACTCTCCGGGCATTTTTTCGTTGTTGCTGTTCTTGTTCCGCTTCTGAATACCCGGATCGCTAGAAGGAGAACCCCTCGTTCACCCGCTACAATGGCTGACCCCTCACGACCGGTGACCGCGGCCGCAAATGCGAGGGCGACGGTCCCGCAGACGCCCCAGGAATGGCTCGCCCACCGCGCCATCATCACGCATTTATACCGCGACCGGGAGCTGCCGCTCAAGGAGGTTCAGAGGATCATGGAGCGCGAGTATCGCTTCAAGGCGACGTAGGTATCTTCCCCCCCCCCCCCCCCCGGGGGGCCAGTTACTAGTCAGTGGATGAGACTTGGTTGATGGAGGAGGAGGTGTCAGCGGTGGTGCTGGTGGTGGACCTCATAAGGGGGGATAAGGAGTACATAATTAGACATACATACATACGGATATACGGTAGTATATGTGTGTGTTTCTGGTCTATGTATATCCATATCCATGTGTATACACACTGATACTTCCCCCTTTCTTCCCATCTCCCTTTCCTGCTCTCTCACTCTCCAAACTAACGCCACCTCGACAGAAAACGCATGTACAACACCCGCTTCAACCAGTGGAACATACGCAAAAACTACCGCGCCGAGGAAAAAGACCTGCTCGCCGCGCGCATCGCCCAGGCGCACCTCCAGAACCGGCCTGCCTCTCAAATCACCTTCGACGGCCGTCCGGTCAAGTTGCACCGCGTGCTGAGACATCTCAGGGATCCGAAGCGTGGGGTGGAGCCGGTTCGTGCGCGGCCGAAGCAGAAGGTTCACAGGACACGTTTTGAAGACGACGACGACGAGCAGCAGGATTCTCTTACTTCGTCCAGTTCTAGCGGAGGCGACGACATGGTTCGCGTCCCTGTGAGACCTTCGGAGGTATCCAGTGCCACACCCGCTGGATCGGGGAATACGACTTCCCTCTCACTGACGCCTTCGTCGTCGCAATCCGACCACGCCAGACACTCTGACGACTTAGCTGTCGGTACACTTACCCCTACTCCAACCCCAAGTCCACCGATTTTCCCGCCCAAGAACCAGTTCAACGCAGAACTCATCCTGCAGCAGACGCGGACGTATTACCTCAAAGTCATGGACCCCTCGACGGCAGAATCCGTGCCCATCGACAATAACGGCCACGCCACGGCGTTTTGGTCCAACGTCAAGTCCGGCATCTACTTTCTCAAGAAGCAATGCCCCGACCTGGCGTGGCCCCTGTTAAACCAGGCCTGCGCGCTGGTCGGAGACGACATGTTTACCACCTCGCAACTGTTTCTGAACAGCGTCTTCACCGTGCTCTCACCCGTCAACACCAGAGTGTACCCACAGGTGCGGAGCACGCTGCTGCGCTATCTTGCCGGCATGGCGGCCATCAAGCTGCAGTCCCCGCAGCATCCCTTGGCCGTCATCTGCCGCGAGATGGCCAGGGAGGACAATCAACTCGGCGGAGCAGCCGCGGTGTCGGAGGCGGCGTCGCATCTGACGCTGGAGGTGTTGACCCAGACGCTGGGTCGCCACCACCACACCACGTTTGCCGTGCACCGCTCGCTGGTCAGCCTGCTCCGGCGGTCCAAGCGGCTCGACGCGGCGAAGCAGCAAGGCGAAATCCTGGTCGAGGCGACCGAACAGGCGCTAAGCCTGACTTTGGCAATATCATCGTCATCATCATCATCGACGCGTCCTGACGCGGACATATTCTACCGATACCAACACCGGCCCACGACCGCAGTCATGACGGACCTATGCATCGCTCTCACCGAGCTTGTCCATGTGCACAAGGACCTCGGCCAGCCCACGGTGGCGCGCGCGCTGTGCTCGTCCGTCATCCAGAACTACCAGCTCCTCCAGGGCGTGAACTTTCCCGACACGCGCGCCGCGTACGCGATGGAGGACATGGGCGAGTTAGCCGAGTTGAGTGTCGGGAGCGAGGGAGAAGCTGGCGCTAGAGTTGACGCCGATGCAGTATACTGGCTCCGATGGGCGCTGGATGCGTCGTGCATGCTCCGCGGTGAGGGTGATGCGGCCACGCTGCACATTCGGGAGAAATTGCGCGTGTTAACGGAGGGGACTGGCCAAGTATAGCAAGGTATATATTATACATAATCCTCCATATTCTCGTCCATAGAAAAGGAGAAGAGGAGAGGAGAGAGAGTCAGAGAGCCAATGAGGTTTCCACTCGGGCTTGTGTCTGCCAACCTAATACCTGCTCGTATGGTGCTTCATGCTGGGTCTGGCATACTAGGTGCTGGGTGCGAAGTCGTCAAGGTAGTCAGCTTTTGTCAGCCTCGTCCAGCCTTGTGTGTTGGGGTACAAATCCATAATACCGCGTACTCGGGACATACTTGTTCGGCCGGTCAAACTCCGCTCAGATATGTGACTGACAAGCCACTGACTTGGCTTTTTTCTCCAACTCTTGCTCCAAACCCATTCCGAAACACAAATCCACCTCCGACTTTGTATCTCGTCTCTGGCTCTTACACCGGCCTAGTGATCAAGGAGTAGAATCAGCAGCAGCAGCAGCGGTAGCGGAAGTGGTAGGGGTGGTTGATATCAAATTATCCATGTGAGTAATATAGTATAGAAAGGGTCAAAGGATATGAGATGTCCCTTTGCTGTAGTACCGCACCAGAACCAGATACACAAGTTTACCCAATTACTCGTACTTTGTGAGGTCCATAGGTTTTACCCACGAGTAAGGAGAAACTCAAGACGATCGGGAGCTGAATAATCGCAATGCATGATTCCTCCCAATTACTCGGTATTCCTATACCTATTCCTATCCTCCTTTTCTGTTCGTTTCCCACTTGCCGTTTTCCGACTCGACGCGATTCGATATTACCCTCCACATTCTGAGAAGGGAAAAAAAAAACCTTCGACTATCCCATTTCCCCAATTGAGGATTACGCAGGACTGCTTTCAGGTGGAGAGGGAGAAAAAGCAGAGGGGCAAAGAAAAGGTGTTGTTGATTCCGGTCTTTCTAATTCTTAGTTAGGTCTCTTCTACGGAACAAGCACACGCGCGCGCGCACCCAGAGAGAAAGAAAGAGAGTAAAGCGGTACCATCTGTTTTACTTCCGAGTCGGCTCTTTTTGGGGGCAAGGCGGGGGCCTTGGTCGTCTTTCGTCTTGTCGTCTTGGACATTTTACTACTGGCTACCCTTCCTTTGAGGATCATCTTCTTCATTCTTCCATTCTATTTGCTCAGTGTTTGGGCCGGGGCTGGGAATTGATTCCACATTCAATTTTCCTCGAGTGGTCTGACGAGGAAGTATTACTTCTCCTCTGCGCGGGGTGGAGGGACCTATTTTGACTGGCAGAAAAACCAAAATCAAGGGGACGAACCAACCCCCCAAAGGACAAGATCAGGGCATCTGTAGAAGAAACTTGACACAAAGGAGAAAAAGAAGACAAAATGGCAGCACCATCTTCGTCCTTCAAACCGCCCGCAGCATTCCTCGACCTCGTGTCAACCTCGTCGCTCAATTACCGCGAATGCGCCCTGCTGGGCCTCATGGCGCAGATCGCCCACGAAGCGCCCGTCTCCAGCCCCACCAGCAGCAGCAGCAACCTCGCCCTCGCCGACACCACGACGACCACGCTGGAAGACTTCGTCGCCACGGCGCTGCACTACGGTGCCACCGAGTCCGAGATCCACAACGTCGTCTTCCAGTCCAGCTTCAGTGTCGGGGCCGCCCGGGCTGTCGCGGTGCGGGCGCGCGTCGAGGGCGTGCTCAAGTCGCTGCGCGGCAGGCTGCATCATCTGGAGAAGGAGGTGTTAGTTGGGGCCGACCAGGGTACGACGCATAAGACGGTGGTGCGCGACTCGGATCCTCAGAACACGCAGGCGGTGCCTATCGTGCTCATTCACGCCTTGGCCCTGGATCGGAGGATGTGGGATGCCGTCTTTGCCAGTCTCGCGGCGAGTAAAGCCGGTGATGGCAGTGGTGGCCAGTTGCGCGTCATCTCCTATGACCTGCGAGGCCATGGCTACGCGGCCCACGCTCCCTCGGCGCAGTCTCTCACCCAGCTCGCCGCCGATCTGCAGAGTCTGCTCGACAAGCTGCGCATCCCCAAGGCCGACGTCTACGGTCAATCCTACGGCGGTGCCGTCGCCCAGTACTTTGCGCTCAACTACCCACAGTCCACACGCTCGGTCGGCCTCATCACCACCGCAGGTGAAGGCCAGCCGTCGTGGGTCACCCGGGCCACCAGGGCTGAGGAGGCCGGATCAGTGTCGCCCCTCCTCCCCGAGACGATGATCCGGTGGTTCACGCCCGAAGCCATCGCGCGAAACGAATGGGGTGTTCGCTATGCACGCTCGTGCGTCGAGAGGATCTCGGTCAAGGACTGGGGCGACGCGTGGCGGTGTATGAGCGGGCTAGACACGTTGGATCGGTTGGAGAGCGGCGGCATCAAGTGTCCCGTGCTGCTGGTCTGCGGGGTGCAAGATCTGAGCACAGGACCCAAGTGGATGACCCGGCTGAAGGAGGCTTGTGAGAAGGGCGGCTGCACCCTGGTCGTGTACAAGGAGGTTGATCCGGGGGTGCATATGATGGCGCTAGAGCAGGGCGAGGCGTTGACCAAGGAGATCTTGGAGTTTCGGCAGAGGGTGGATAGTGAGGGATTGTAGGTACCGCCTTGTGACACTGACACGAGAAGTTGATCTTGTACAGTGGTGGTAGAATTGCATGTACTCGGGCCTGTCGGTATGTCGAGATGTATATGCCCCTCGCTGCCAAACATGCCAAGCATGGATGGCTGGCAAGTGACGTCACCGCACATCCGGTTCTATTGCCCTTCTCACTCTGGCCGCTTTTTACCCATTCCCATTGGTGGGAAGCATCATTCCGGAGAAAATCGTTCGGTCCTCGCCGCCCGGATGGAACCATTGGCAGAGTTTCTCTCTGCACCAGTAACAGCACTTCACAAGCTCAACAACCAGAAAAGCAACCCAAAGGGCATCCTTGTATTACACTCGTGCAATACCACTAAGAGACGGCTGTCCTCGTTGTTTCACCGCCCTGTTCGGCTCAGCTCAGCCTTGTGCGGATTAATATCTCGACCTCTAACAACCACCACCTCTACTATCGTTGTCGTATTGTTTGTGATCCAAGTCGCCATTTTTGTTTCTCGGGATATCCACCAATGTCCTTAGCCCAACATGTCTCCTCTTTCGAAGGCATTGACCACGAGCCCGAGCCCGGCGACGTGGCTTTCGATGACCGGGCCAGTCTGCTCAGTTTCCATAGGCTATCACGCCAACCCAGTATTGCCCTGTCAATCAGCTATGACCCTCTCCCTCCAGGTGGCGCCGACAAGAACGCTGGGGTTCCCGAGAGGTTGGAGCCCATTGCCGCATACGAGGTGTCGAGGGGGATGAGGATAGGTGAGTTCTACCCCAACTCAACGAGTTTGACGAAAGCATGAGGGAATAGAGGCGTGGGAAATGAACAGAAAGCTAACGACGACGTCTCTTGCCGCCATATAGCTCAGGTATCCGTCGGTGTGATCTCGTGTGTCCTGGCGTCCGGCATTGTCTTTGGCTTTGACGCTCTCAAAACCATTCTCCTCGCCGAGGGAACATACAGAGATCTGTGCACCGAGGACGAACTGAGAAAGAATGTCCCCTTGTGCTATATGCAAGACCAAAGGTGAGTCAAGCACGCAAAATCCTTTCAATTTGCTCGCTATTGTTGAGTCTTATCTGGGAGAACTGAGCTGAGCAAGGTCATTCCATCAGGTTAAATCTCACCTTTGTCATTGCCTCCGTCACCACAAACATCTCTGCTCTCTTGGTAGGAAGCATCCTCGATCGATACGGCCCACGCGTTTGCGGCATCATCTCCTCCATCTTCCTTGTCTTTGGCAGTATTTGCATGGCTTTTGCCTCGGATCTCCCTTTTGATGCCTATATCGTGGCGAGCTTCCTCCTCGCTCTCGGAGGCACGTTTACCTTCGTCCCCAGTTTCCACCTCTCCAATGCCTTTCCCCGATTCCAAGGTCTCATCCTGGCGTTGGTCACCGGCGCATTCGACGCCTCAGCCAGTGTCTTTCTGATCTTCCGAATCCTCTACCAAAACACCCACGGCGCCATTTCGTTGCGGCAGATCTTCACCGTCTACCTGATCGTCCCGATCTTCATCCTCGTGTCTCAAATCACCATCATGCCCTCACACAGCTACCAGACTCGGGGCGAGTTGGCCGAGAAAATGGACAAGGCCCAGGACCCGACGACGGATGTGCACGACAGCGATGACGAGCTCGACGGCGCCATGGAGGTCATGCAAGTGCGGGCCGAGAGGGCGAATCGGCGTCGCCAGTCCATCGCCTCGATCAACGACCTGCTGGGCACGCCCGCAGAGCAGAACAAGCACGAGAAGAAGGAGGGCCAGATCAAGGTCAACAGTGGCGTGTGGGGGATCCTGCACGGCCTGCCGGCGAGCAAGCAGATCCGCACGCCGTGGTTCGTCCTCATCACGCTCTTCACGGTGCTGCAGATGGCGCGGTTCAACTTCTTCATCGCCACCATCTTCTCGCAGTACTCGTACATGCTCAACTCGGTCGAACAGGCCACGCGCATCATCGAGTTCTTCGACCTGGCCTTGCCTATTGGCGGCATCGTCACCGTGCCCTTTATCGGCGCCCTGCTGGACCACACCTCGACGGTGGCGGTACTGAACCTGCTGGTGCTGCTGAGCACGCTGATCGGCGTGCTGGGCGCCGTGCCGACCACCTGGGCGGCCTACGCCAACGTGACGCTGTTTGTGCTGTTCCGCCCGCTCTACTACAGCGCCATGTCCGACTACGCGGCCAAGATCTTTGGCTACGCCACCTTCGGCACCGTCTACGGCGCCATCATCTGCCTCTCGGGCCTCTTCACCTTCACCCAGTCCGGCCTGCAGGCCCTGCTGCACGACGTCTTCGAGGACGACCCGGAGCCCATCAATCTCGGCCTCGCCACCGCCGGGTTAGTGTTGGGCGTCACCCTTGTCATGTACGTCGACATCAAGGGCCGCGCTCTGCAGAGGGAGAGAGCAATCGCCGCAGCCCAAGCGGCAGCGGCAGCGAACGACGAGAGACGACCGCTCCTCGGACCCCCAAGGTCAGCTTACGGCAGCGTCCGAAGCGTCAACGGTACACTGGGCATGAACGGCCCTGGAGCCATCGGGCCAGGCAATCCGTTTGGCACGGCCGCCGCTGCCGGCTCTTTCACTGATCCCGGCGCCGGCGTCAACGTTGGTGTCAGTGGAAGCGGCATCTCCTCCGCCGCCGCTGCAGGGGGTGCCGCAGGCCTCAATGCCGGCATGGGCATGGGCATGGACATGCCTGGCTCCACATCTGAAGACTTCACCACCACAGCCACCTCCACCGGCGGAGCGACACCGACAGCACCGTCCGACAGACTCCGTCTACAAGCCACGCCGAGCCGGCAGCAACTTCAGCGGAATCTGTCTACCGTGGAGGAGACGCGGGAACTATAGTTAGAGAGTGTCTTCATCCTCATCTTCATCTTCATTTTTCTCACTTTGCTCCCCTTCTATGGGCGGATGGGGGTTCGATCTACACGTTATTCTTGTTCCCCCATTTATACATAGATACATCCATAATGTAATGTACATATCTACACCTAGGTAATATCCAGATAGAGGAGTAATCACAAGAGAGAGAGGGGTATCATGTTTCCTTTTAATTATCACCGTATTAGAGGACCAGCCTGTCCCTTTTCGAGGGCGGTCTTTTCCTTCCTATTCTTTTCTATACCAGGTCTATTCTGGCAAACACTGTTACCTCAAATTCAGTACCTCAGTACCTACGAGCACTACATGGGTAGCTATACACTCAAACAATAGCATCGATTCTTTCTTAATCATCCATTCTACCATTCTTGTACACACACCATGCACATATATAGAATGTAAATCTACTGCTGGACCCGCTCTCCAGCAAAATACCTCGACTTCAGTCCTCTTTAATCACCGGTACAGCTGCTCTATATGGACATATTCTGTGCAGACTCCAACTAATCATATTCAGACCGTCGTGCCTCCACCCCAAAAACAATTACTGCGACAACGGCAAAGCTCCTGTCTAGCTGATCACACTGACCATACGCAGTTACTCGGTCACAATATGCTCTCAGTTCCTCTAAACCAGGTCGGTAGCATGGACTGTCCTTCGCTCCATCCTCGCTCCTGACCTATTTTAGTCATCCAACAAATTGGGCTCCCCATTCACCTGCTTGTTCCCACCCTCGTTGTCCCTTGTGTCCTTGTTGCTCTTCTTTCCATGTCCCTTTCTCGCGTAGAACTCATCCAGCAATTTGGGATTGATCCGATTGAGCAACTCCTTGGGGAAAATACGGAGCAAGTTCCAACCAATCTCCAAGCTGTCAAACACAGTCCGTTTGTCATACGGGCTCTGCGCGATGAACTGTCTCTCAAACTTCTCCAAGAACTCCAGAGAGAGTTTGTCTTCCGCGCTGAGGGCCTCTTCACCGACGACGGCTTTCATGGCTGCGGCATCACGGCCAATGGCATACTTGGCGTACAGCTGGTTGGAGACATCACCGTGGTCTTTCCTCGTCAACCCCTCACCGATGGCGGACTTCATCAATCGCGACAGGGAAGGCAGAACGTTGATAGGTGGGTAAATACCCTTGTTGTGCAGTCCACGGTCAACAAAGATCTGCCCTTCAGTGATATAGCCCGTCAAATCGGGAATAGGATGGGTGATATCATCGTTGGGCATGGTCAAGATGGGAATCTGCGTGATGGAACCGTTTCTTCCCTCCACCCGACCGGCTCGCTCGTAGATGGTGGACAAATCGGTATACATGTAACCAGGGTACCCACGACGACCCGGCACTTCTTCTCGCGCGGCCGAGACTTCTCGAAGGGCGTCGCAATATGCAGACAAATCAGTGAGAATGACCAGGACGTGCTTCTCGAGTTGGTAAGCATAGTATTCGGCAGTGGTCAAGGCGAGACGAGGCGTGATGATACGTTCGATGGTGGGGTCGTTGGCCAAGTTCAAGAACAGAGTCACTCGTTCCATGGAGCCATTCTCTTCGAAATCCCGAGTGAAGAAACGCGAGGTCTCCATGTTGACACCCATGGCGGCGAAGACAATGCTGAAGTTTTCCTCATGGCCATCATGGACACCCTTCGTGGGTTGCTTGACCAAACCAGCTTGTCGACAAATCTGAGCGGCGATTTCGTTGTGAGGCAGACCAGCGGCGGAGAAGATGGGGATCTTTTGACCTCGAGCGACCGAATTCATGCAGTCAATGGCAGAGATACCTGTCGAGATCATTTCCTCGGGGTAAACCTTTACCCAGGTCAGCAATCGAGGCAGCAACAAACCACGGATAACATACTCTTGAGTAGGGGTTGATGGGACTTCCATTGATATCGAGATAGTCCTCTGCCAGCACTTTGGGGCCCTTATCGATGGCTCTTCCTGACCCGTCGAAGATGCGCCCCAGCATGTCTTCTGAGACGCCAATCTTCAGACTGTGACCCGTGAACTCGACTTTCGTCTGCGCCTGAGTGAGTATGGTGTCGTGTAGAATAGCAATAAAATCTTCACCTTCTTGACATCAATGCCGGAAGTGCCTTCGAACACCTGCACAATGGCTCTGTTGCCTGCGGGGACATTTTGTCAATTTTCCACCACTTTGTCTGCGCTTTGTATCTTGTGACAAACACACCTCTTGCCTCGAGAACTTGACCAGACCGCGAGGACCCATCAGGTAACGTTAGACTGACGATTTCGTTGTATCTGGGGAATTTGACCTGGAAGGACCACCTGTTAGCGACCAATTCGTCGGAGCTTCGAGCCGTTTCGTCAACGTACATTGTCTAGAATGACCAGAGGCCCATTGACACCACCGATTGTGTTGTACTTCAACCTGGGCTTGATGGAAGCCATCCGATGATCTATCTCGGCCATTCTGGCAGCCTGGCGGGGTGCAAGACGATAGCAGAGAAAGAGAGGGTGGGTGAATGTTCACAGACAGAAGCAACTCCCCTTTGCTTGAGGAAAGGAAGCTTCCTCAGCAGCCACCCACGGCCAATGGACGAATCGGAGAGGGACGATGGCGCAGGCGAGCCAACAGCTGCAACTAAGGACGACGGATCTCTATTCTCCAGAAGAACAGCGCAGGAGAGTTTCGCAGTCGAGGTTGGACACACCAAATCGGAGCTGCAGCTGCAGCTGGCGATGCGGTCACTGCGAAGCCGCCAATCGCGACCCAGAGCCAAGATTACAACGTAATGGGACAAGAGTAATGCCGCTTTATGGACGAGTCAGCTAGCCGGAATGGGAACCACCTAACCACGTCCCCTTTGTCGATGGGCTAAAATATCTAGCGCTTCTCTCTACTCAACACATCGACCTCTAGACCCCTTTGTACTTGCAAATGATATTGAATATCGTCGACTCAAGGAAACGTATTTCTGACATCGGCACTCAGACCATCCCACGCCATGGCTTGCACGATCCGAGACTTTGTAGACAGCCTGCTCGCAGTTCCCGGCTGACTCTTTGAACACGTGGCTTTGAGGTCTGTGTGGCCTCCTCCCTCTTGCTGTCGAGGTGTACTACTCTGCTTGCTGTCATCTTCGATGTCTTCTCCGCCATCCTTGTCCTCTGCCCAGAACCTCACTCCGAAACACGTCTTGCCTGGTGGATAGATCCTCGTCGTGATCACGCACCGGGAATTGACAAAGACTTCGAGCACGGACTCGTCAAAGAAGAGGTGGAGTTCCAAGTTCTCAATCTCCGACTCTAGGTGTCTCCCGGCTTCAACCTGGCCAACCTCGTCCCTTTGATCAGGGAGGAATGTGAATAAAGTGAATGGTGCGATCTCGGGGGCGGTGTTGATCTCCTCACCATCGATGGTGTTGGTGATGGGTCGATCAATTCGGACAGTCTCTTTGTGGGGGAGGAAAGAAATTGTCGTCGCCGTGTTCGAGCTTAGTAGCGGGGGTATTCCATCCTGTTGAGCTTCCTGTGAGCCAGGCTCATGGAATATGCTAAGCCCAATTCTCTCGCAAGCGTGGGATAGGGCAAAAGTTGAGATGAGTTCAAAACGGTGCGTCTGGATGTCTATGAATGTGTCGCCCGTTGAATTGAGGTGCTGTGAGCGACGCACAGGCCTAACCACTCTCGCGCTGTTGCGAAGGGAATCGAGACACCGAGCTGGAGATATGCTCAGCGTGCGAATCTTGAATTTATGTTGCTCCCCGTCTTTTGACTCTTCACGCTCAACCTGTACCGACGTAACATCTTGCAACCTGCTTCTCAGGGTACCCGTCACACCCTTTAGAGTGAGAAGTGTCACTTCTCTAGGCAGGGACGTCATCCCACTCCATCCCTGTTCATCGACCAATCGTTGTGGCAAGTCTTCCTCTGTGACCCAACCCCAAACAATTTGTTTATTGCTCAGGGGGTCACGCAAGGTTGTTGCAGCATAGAGAAGGCCGTGATCGAGACGGCCTCCGAATTGGTAGTCCATTTTCGGAAGCTTGGTTTGTATATTGGTGTCTGAGATTGTGTCGTCTGTACTTTGAAGAATTCCACACATCCACTGCAGAGACCTTGCTGTGCGGCACAGTTCCGTTGGTTGCTGATGACGATGTATGAAGCATGAGTCTTCATTGTGGGTAGCATTTGGCTGAGATCCTTCACAGCCCACGATGATGAAGTCCCTGCTCTCATCATCCTTTTCGTTCTGCAGGGTCATGAAGCAAGCGCATTCCCAGTTGATGCCTAAATCACCACTCCAGCGGGATAGAAAATGGTTCAATCCAACATCAAGCAGGGAACCGATGAACTTCCATTCTGCTAGGTCTGAAGGATTGACCCGGTAAAGAAATGCAGCTGGCGAGCAGTCTCTAATTCCTCCGGAAATCATTCCATATAACTGGCTCCTATCGTGGCCGAGGAGATTGGCCATGGAAGGCCAAATTGCAACGAATGGGTCACGCCATCCTGTCACATTGGAGGTTGACGGTGGCTCTAGTAGGACTGGGTTCTTCGTGAATTTATTCCATGTGAGACCACTGTCTAGTGAGTGAGCAGCAGCCAGTGTCTCTGTTTGTCGTATGCATGGAAGAGTATAGTGCAGAGGTAGTCGACTTATACCAGTGTAAAATATCGTCATTTTTCCAGCTCCAATCTCGCCGTCCCAATTGGTAGGAACCAAGCAGCCTGTAAAGCACCCTTTCGCGTCATACCACTCATCAACAGTAGCCCCAGGCTCGATGCTCGGGGTTTGGGAAACATTCCACTTCACCATATCCGTCGAGGTAGCATGGCCCCAACAGATCGAACCCCAAACGACCGAACCTGACTCATCTCGTCGAGGGTTCCACTGAAAGAACAGATGGTACATGCCTGTCGACGGATCATAGGCTGCGGCACAGGGGTCATTCATCCAGCCGTGACTTGCTTGAAGGTGATATTGAGGACGCCATCTGAAGAACGCTGGTGATGGTGAAGTAGGCTGGTCCATTGGTAAGGATGCCTGTAGCGATATGTTAAACAGAGGTTGATCAGATTTTCTCCTACTTTGTCCATCGGTTAGAAACCTGCTTCCACGAACGGAAATCAGTCCACTCGATCGGATCCGCCAGCCGAGCAGATGTGGATAGTGCTGAACTTGTCACTCAAAAAGACTGTCTTCGTTGTCCTTGTATGGCTAGAAAGGATTGTGTGGGGATTGGCATCGAAGTCAAGTTGTTGGCGCAAAAGTCGATGCTTCGTTTGGTCAGAAAAGGGCCGATTAGAGTCGGTGCTGTTGATTGGCTCCTCCAAAACCCCTGAATAAGAGCCAGTCTTGTCCGCACAAGTCTGATCCGAGTGCATCCCAGGGTTGTCATCAGTACTCTCGGGAGTTTCGTAGTAGCGTTTGTCCTCGGAGGCAAAGGCGAAGATGAATACGCGCGTGTTTCATTCCCCCACGGGTTCTGGCCTTGCACTGAACAGCAGCCTGAACTTGACCACATCCACAATCTCCAGCGCTTCTTCCCCCTCACTTCCTAGATCATTCTCATCGACTTTGCGGAGGACGGCCATGGGTTTTGCCAACTTCTTAACCTCGCCAGTCAATCTCTGATGCCTCCCGACATACAGATAGACTTTCTTCATCCACTTGCCCTCGTTGGCTTCTTGGGGGTTGTATAGGGGGAACTCAAGCCGTCCAATAGGGTGCACAGCAGGTGACTGTTCTGGATCTTCTGTCGCCAGATCCTGCGGAGGTCCATGGATTTTGCCTTGGATCTCCATAATCGCCAGTCCCGCTGGTGTGTGCAGAAGGGACGGTAGCGGATTAGGACTTGTGCCATTCGTCTCTTGGGAGAGAACAGTAGTACGGAGCTCAACTGCCGGCATAGTGTACTTGTGATGATCACTTTGGTAGATTTTGCCGTTGTGGGAAAGACACGTTGACAACCAAAGGAACAAAGAATGTATGATGAGGAGACGCGGAGGACGCGTTTTGCGTCTGTGCACCAGGTACGGAGGTGTAAAGGAGGGACAGATATATGCTTCACCGTATCTAGGAGGTCATCACGTGCAAGGCTGCCAACATCAAGCCTCCCCCCTTGGTTGGCTCACTACCTCCCTCACAAAGAACAGCATCCATATATTCCTGATACTGCTTGATCCTGCTTCCTAAGAGGAAGGTCAGCCGTCAAGACCAATATTGGGACTCTCTGGTTCCGAATCACCAAGATTGTCCACTCCTAACCCTTTCATGTCCACTCTGGCTCGCTTCCTTTGAATTCCGCTTCAGATATCACTTGCCTGTCACTACTTGTTCCCCAGACTTTGTGAGAAGTGCCGCGATTATAGATTCATCTCCTGCGCAATCTCGATGACTTGGAAATGATCGCATGCGAGATCATCACCAGTACGGGTGATATGGCTATCGCACGCCCTCACCTCTGTACCCGCACAAGTCATACCCGTCAACCTGCGTTTGCTCGCTCACGCACATGCTATCTCTTAGTGACACACCGACCGACGGGAATCCAGCCAGGTGAGTACTTTCTGCCCGAGGATCCGCCGGGGATCAAAGTGAATATGTTCGTTCGAGTTCTTCAGGGCGATGGCAAACCCTTTGGCAAACCGAAGTTGGGCCCTGCTTCACTCGGAGTTATTGTGACAATAGTCCAAGTCATCCTGATACAAGCAACGTACCAAGGTCAAGTGACTTGTCTTGCCACAGAACAGCTCCGGCAGCGCAAGCAGCATAAAAGATCATTTAAAGCGGAAGAATGCCCTTGTGAGCAGCGCGACCTATTTAGATATAAACAGCCGCTATTGTAGATATTATCCAACTCAGACCACGACGTCTACCAGGAACGACTTACCTTGCAATACCGTGGAACTCATCCTGACACAGATCTAAGGCAGTGCTGGTCCAGACCAGCGCTCCCAAACAGCAACCATCAGCCATCTCCCAGCGTCCGCCCCGTGGTTGACATAGCGACAAGGGGCTTCCTATCTGTGAATTTGTGAACTTCACTGGCCTTCTCTGCTTCCCAGGCAACCACACCATCCACCTGGTTTGCAACCCTAGCCCCTCGATACGTCGTCCCCTTTCTCCGAAATCGCGCGCTCTGGATCTGCGGAACATTCTTCGTTCCAACCATCTCCAACCCACACAATTTCTATTCTCCCCACCAATCACCTTTCATATCCTCCTCCATGGGTCCACAGAGAAGGGGAAAGCGAGTCTCGCTGGACCAAATATCATTATCCACCTTCGATGACAGAGCAAGCGTCGATAGCAAGGAGCTAGCCACCCAGAGGTTCTTCGGCAGACAGCAACAGGAGCTGGCAATCGTTCCATCACAAATCGTATCCCATACATCCTCTGTCACATGGAAAAGCCAAACCATCAAGGACAAGGAGGAATACGAGCGTGTCAAACAACGAGTCCGCCATTTTGCTCCGGAGCATTTCAAGGCCAACACGAAACAGGGTCCAGGGGCGTCGTCGATCTTTCCGCAAAACGTTGGCGAGTGGTTGACACACAAGAAGGAGATATTGGCATTAGCCGAGCGAGAGCAGCAGAAGAATTGCGAAATGCTCAAGGCGCAGATTGAAGCTCGTCAAAAAATCCCCAAGTCTCAGCGCAAGATCCACTCCGTCTTTGGCGAGGATGGCAAGATCTTCAACGATGGACTCAGCCCAGTATTGGGTTTGCCCACCATCTGGTCAGCTGAGTATCCCGGACGGGTCGCCAAGTGGCCGAGCAATGGCGAAATGCAATGGAATGGCGACAATAGGCAGAGCCTCCTGGCAAAGACAAAGTGCGGCCGCTTTCTTCCTCCCCCTCGTGTTCCCGTTAGTCCATCGACCTCGTTCCAAGAACAGCCCTTCTCGCGGCAGCTGCCACTTGATGAAGCTGGCCCTATCTTCTCCATGGGCCCTCGACCCGACGAGATTTACGTCAACAACGCTGACATGGACGGAGATGCGCAGTTTGAGGCACTCGGAAACTTCTTTCTGGGAACAGAGTTGATGGAGCAAATCGGACAGTGGCGGGCACCGCTTGTGCCAGAATGGCTGCAACAACAGCAGATGATGATGGAGGAGGGGGGAATGGTCATCCATGAAGGAGATGGGTTCATAGGAACACCAGTGATTGGCAGTGAGATGTGGTACGACGAGAGCATGGAGCCAGACATATGGCAGGAATACCCCTTGTGGTGATGAACAACATTGTGACTGACTGAGCCCCGGGATGGGAGCTATTTCAAAGAAGTGGTGGTTGTGATTGTGGTGAGGAACAGCTTTGCAGAATGCGGTCTTTTTCTCCTGTTCTTGATTTTTTTCCTTCGACGGGCGGATCAGGGTCTTTGTTTGAGGATTTCACGCACGAGGGCACTGGAAATTCTCAGTGACGACTATCACGACGACACGATTTCACAGGTTTGGGTATCCTCTTCTTTTTTTAATTTGCGTTGCAAGCGGTGGGGGTTGGAAGCAGGAGACGGGTGCTGCAAGTGCCATGATTGTACCTGCGATCTCCAGCTCTTTCACAGCACGCAGCATCATCATGGTGGATTGGACATCGGCACGTGGGAAGGATTGTGTGACAAGACAGCAGGCTGCGTCCAGGATCCAGGCTGAGATATAGCAAGCGGCCTTGAAATCAAAATACCATCAAATCAGAAATAATGTACAGTACTTGTACCAGGGAACAAATAATAGCAGTGATTATTATGCAGCGCAGGCGTCTCGGCCCTCGGTGTCAGTGCGTCAGTGTGTAAGAGGTACGTACTGTGGAGGGCAACTGACGCGACCATTCAGACTCATGTCGGTTTTGACTCGTGCGGCTTGTGTCGCCTAAGGCGTCCCTGGGGTAGCCTGGGCAGGTAGGATTTGCCAACACCCGCCCCCAGACCCGCTGCTGCAAAGATGACCAGTGATTTTGGTTTAGCTCCCTCTATCACTTCCAAGGTTGTGCCTGTGGGGCTCGTGCCGAAGACTACGGACACTTGGGCTTCCCAACACCCAAGGTCTCTCTGCTCTCGACCTCGGCAGGTTTACGGATAATGCGGCCCTCACAGAGCTCGACTCCGACTCACGCGCAAGATCACCCTAGTTGTATGAAACGATATATCATGGACTCTTCACTTGACCATGTCACTTTGCCAGTTCGATTTCCTGTAGCAGCACCTCCAACAGAATGGGCCGTAAGTCTATCCTCTCTGTCATCCTGTCTTTCTTGCGACTGACCATGACCTCCAGTTCCCACCGTAGCAGCTGCCGTTGCGGGTGGCCTCGCTGCCGCCGCCTACCTCGACGCCAAATTCCTCATCCGCCATGACCTCAGTTCAGGCTCTTTGGCACACAACCAGAAGGAAGCTTTGGCCTTTATGACCGAGAGGTACCAGCAGAATCGGATGCTCATATACCACATCTTCGAAGAGCATGCCACCGGCAAGAACGCAGACAACACATTTCTCATGTTCGAGAACCGATCATGGACCTACAAGCAATTCTTCAATGATGTGCACAAAGTTGCCAACTGGCTGTCAAAAGATTTGGGTGTCAAACCTCAAGAAATTGTTGCCTTGGACGGTGGGAACAGTCCGGAATATCTGATGCTGTGGTTTGCTTTGGAAGGGCTTCGTGCCTGTCCCGCCTTCATCAATTGCAATCTGACCTCTGGCCCCCTTACACACTGTGTTAAGCTGTGCGACGCCCGGATTCTGATCGCCGACCGGGCAACACAAGATCTAGTACAGCCATGTGCAAGTGATCTACAAGCCTCGGGCGTACAAATAGTCTATTACGACGAGCCCTTTATCTCTTCCCTCACCGACACCACTCCGATACCCAAATCCCTTCACCAAGGAATTGCACCTACCGATCTAGGCGGTCTCATCTACACCTCGGGCACAACGGGTATGCCTAAAGGCGTGGTTATGCTCCGCGGCCGCGAACTCAACACCGCTCGCAGCATCGCTAAGTATCTTAGACTCAAACCCCACAACCGCATGTATACCTGCCTGCCACTCTATCACGGCGCCGCACACGGTCTGTGCCTTACACCCTGTATCTTTGCCGGATCCTCCGTTGTTCTCAGCCGCAAATTCTCACACAAGACATTCTGGCCCGAAGTCCGTGCCTCCAATGCTGATATTCTTCAGTATGTGGGTGAACTCTGCCGGTACCTCATCAACGCACCGCCTAGTCCGCTGGACAAACAACACAATGTGAAAAAGGCATGGGGCAATGGTATGCGTCCAGACGTGTGGGAAACCTTCCGGCAACGCTTCGGGATCGACACCATCAACGAGCTCTACGCAGCCACGGATGGCTTGGGCGCCTCCTTTAATGCGAACAGGGGCGAATTTGGCAGAAACGCAATTGCTATACGTGGATTATACTGGCACTTCGCCAATGGCGCTAATGAAAAGAGGATCAAGATCGACATCGACACCGAGGAGATCGTGCGTGACAAGAACGGTTTCGCGATCGTCTGTAAGGACGGAGAGCCTGGTGAAGTCGTGCACAAGATGGATCCAGCCACTGCGTCTACAGTGTTTGCAGGATACTACAAGAACAAGTCCGCAACTGACAAACGAATGATCCGAGATTTATTCAAAAAAGGAGATCTCTGGTTCCGCAGTGGTGACATGATGCGCCAAGACCCCGACGGGTGCGTATATTTCGTCGACCGCCTAGGTGACACCTTCCGCTGGCGCAGCGAAAACGTGTCGACCAACGAAGTCTCGGACGTGCTGGGCAAGTTCCCCCAAATAGCCGAAGCAAATGTGTACGGCGTGCAGGTACCCCACGCCGATGGCCGCGCAGGGTGCGCCGCGATCGTGCCCATCTCGTCAATCACCTCGCCCGACCAGCTGGACCTGGCAGGCCTGGCGCAACACCTGCTCTCGACGCTGCCGCGGTACGCCGTGCCAATCTTTTTGCGGGCGGTGCCGCAGCTGGAGTATACGGGGACGATGAAGCTGCAGAAGGGCCGGCTGCGCGCCGAGGGCGTGGATCTGGACAAGATCGAGGCCTCTCGGCCTGAAGATCGCATGTTTTGGCTCCCTCCCGGCGGCAACAAGTACGAGCCCTATGGCCGAAAAGAGTGGGAAGATCTGAAAGCCGGTAAGGTCAAGCTGTAGATGCTATGCTTTGCGAGTATGTACCCCATACAAGCTACATAGATTCGGGGTGACTAGATGATGATGGTCCGGTCTTGGGGCTGGGGTACTCATATAGGCTCCGCGTAACAACCCAAAACAGGAATTAATCACTACATATATAGTGCAACCAACCCTAGCCATTCCCTCGTCGCCCTCGAAAAGGGGTCAATGGTAGGGATGCATACAATATGTCCCAAAAGACTGCTGACATACTCAGTACTCGGTACAGGAGCTCAGAGGTGCACAGAAGAGGATCAACAAAGCCTCGGTTAGATCCCCACGGCACGTCGACGCTGAGGCGAGGCTCGGCTAGGCTACGCGAGGCGAGCACGGGGGAGACAAGTCAGACGGCGCGAGGCTGCGCTAAGCCAGACTAGGATTTGTAAGGTGGATAGAGATTCGAGAAAGAGAGTTATAGTAGACGACGACTATATGACTCATATATGGACATGAAGACGGACACTGTCTACCTAATACCGAGTATGTATGTATGTTGACAGCGTACCTCGTCCAGACACAATAAAATCAAATCAGTGGCATGGTCCACATGGTCCACAGTCCCGTCCCAATTATCGAGTCGAGAGACTATGCCTCATACTTTCTTCGCTTGTCGACAACTTGTCCTTTTTCATTGCAGGACTCGGCCTGAGAGTCTCCTTTCGAGACACATATACCTACACACAGTAGGTACGCACGTACGTACGTACATAAATACATACATATATCTACCACTGCGGGGTGCTACAGTACTTTCAACACCCGTCCATATCGATACTGGATATTTTTGGTGTCAAACATCAAAATCACCCCGATTCCTCGTATCCCTTTTTGTGCAAAGCATTCCAAAAACAAAGGGGGGGCGCAGGCCATAAATCCCTTTCGTGATTCCATACAAGTCCGTGAAACATATGTAGGTCCGCATCAACAGGACAGGCACCTTCTGAGAAGAGGCCAAGCAGACTCGTCTGCGAGATCTCTTTTAGAGATGCTCCTGGACACCAGACAAGCCATCATTCGTGGAACAGAATCTCCAAGACGAACCACTCTTTAGCCCGCCTATCACAAACACCAGAAGCCCTTCGGAGAGATCCGATTGTTGCACCGCCAAAACAGTTGCAGCACACCATATATCGCCCGCGCTATGCTTCGTTCCATCATTCATGACTTGGGTATATGAAGCAGCAAAAGCTGTACATAAGGATCAGAACACATCAGTCGATTACACTGGATGAGCAGTGGCCAAGGGAGGAGCTGAGCACTGGATGCGACGTCGCACAATGCATCAAAGATTTTCGAGGGAGCTCGTGAGATGTAAACCATCGACAACCATGAGGACGGCCTCATTCCAACGCTTTTTTCAAGTCGTTCCACTTTTGCTTGAGGCCTTCATGTTCTGCATTGAGCTGTTGCACAATGTTAGACGTCCATACCCACAGATTCAGAAAAATATCACAAGGAAAAGGGGTTGCTCACCTCGGCATACTTCATCTTGATCTCTACGAGCTCCCGCTCCATTTCGGCCATTTGCTCCTCCATGTGGCGATTCTCATTCTGCACCTCGATATTGCGCTGCATAACTTGTTCCGTTCCCGCCCTGAGCCTCTCTTCAACATTTGCGGCCTCACTCTCTGCAACCTTTTTCAGCTCGGCCACCTGTCCAGTCAAGCTCTCGTTGCGATCTTGCAACTCGGTATTCTCAACTTTCAGCCGCACGAGCTCATTTGCGATCTCAATGTGCTCTGCGTCGGATTTCTCGGCTCTTTGCTCGAGGGAGCGGATCTGTGCAGCTTTTGTGGCGCAGTCGGTCCTCAGATTTTCCAACTCGGTCTCGCGTGCTTTCTCAGCCTTTGTAGTGGTCTCCCATTCTTCCCGGTATCGATTGAGCATCTCAGGGGTAAGTTTAACTGCACATGCATCTTGGACAAGGAGATCTGCTCTGTACACTTCCGTGTCGGAGCCACCAGAGCTGCCGAAAAATCCTGACTCCAGGATTGATTTAGACGAAGGCGCAGCATCGATGTAAACATCGAAGATCTTTTCTTTGAGAAAGTTCGTCAGGCTCTGCATATCCTGCATTGCGAGAAGGGTAGCCACGTTTCGTTGGATGACAGCCATTCCAAACTTCAAAATCGCACCCTCGAGCCCTTCGCAAAGGACCAAGTCGTAAACACGCATGACCAGCTGGAGTGGAAACCGATATGCGAACATGGTTAGAAACCACTGTGTTGCGTAGAGCTTGGGAGTGACTCCTCGGCGGTTGAGATGGCAATACAGCGCGGGTTCCAAATCCTCTAGTAACCGCTCAAACTGATACAGGTGTAGATGTAATCCCGGCATGTCCTGAACGAAAAGGTCGCGGAGTTGGTATTTGTTCATCAATCGAACAAGAAGGCAAAATGCTTCTTCTTCGGGCATTGTGAATAACAGAGGCATGATAATAAAGTTCAGGCCTTGAGGGTATCCGACGGCATCATCGAAGAGCGCATATGCGCGGCACACGTGAAAAAGCCCGTCTTGCAGACCTGCAGCTGCTGCATACTTTGAGTAGCTTGTCCTGGAGCCCATATCTCGTTTGATCATCTTCTCGAGCTTGGCCAGCGCTGCTGAATCCTCTTTGGCCTTTTTTGCCTTCTCCGCTGCCAGTTGAGTCTGGAGACGAGCCGTGCTCATGGGATCCGTCGCCTCGTGCGAAGGTGAAGGAGAAGCGACGCCTACGTTGGAGCTGGTGGCAGGCGTTGAGTGATCAGATCTTATCGACGATCTCGACGACGCTACCGACTCTTTTTCCTTGGTGTTTCCGTTGATATGCCCATTCAGTAAGGGAGACTTGGACATGCCCTCTTTCATGTCTGAGTGTGGCCCTCGGGACTTGAGATCCCAGTAGACGGCCTCTAGATCCTCGTTCTTGCTGCCTGCTAAAACTTGCCATATAACTGGTCTGATGGTCTGTGGGATCCCACCACTGATGGCTTGGGTGAACTCATCGGGACTCGTCCGAGCAACGGCCTGTGGACCCTCATTAACAACGTTTTGCCAGAAGTCCCAATCAATTGGGGTGCTGGTATCTGCAGTTGCTGCCGCCACCCCTGCCACTGTTCCTGGAGGCAGATTTGGATCGGTGGGTAGTGATTCGGCTATGGGCGAGGTCGGAGACATAACAGGAGTAGAGACAACGTTTTCATCCTGACCTACACTGCCCGGAGTGGCGATTCCCACACCCAAACTAGCTGACCTTCCAATAAGTCCAGCTATTGCACCTCCTTCGGATGACTCTGTTCCCTCCAAGCTCGCTATGCCTGCTTCTTCCCGCAGCCGTAGCATCTTGAATTGTTCGCGGAGCGATGCTCTAGAAGGCTGTTTCTGACCGCTTGACCCATCTTGAGACTCTTCTAGCGCCTTTAGCGTCAAATCAGCGTTACTACCGAGAGTGGATGCTGATGCTGCCGTATTCCGACGGGCGTCAACTTGTGACTTGGAGGGTAAGGGGGGCGAGCGTGTCTCTTTGGGAGCCGATGTTGCTCGGCTGAGCCATCCGAACGGAGTAGTCACTTTGCGGCTAAAGGTGGACGTTGACTGTGGTTGGGGTGGTTGCGGAGAGGGTGCTCGAGCGTCTGACGCTTTTCTGGGAGGAGGCGGTCCCCAAGGCACTGATGGGAGAGAAGCAGAAAAGCCTTGGAATCTCGAAGGGCGGGTAGCAGGTTTAGGAGGGAGAGGTTTCTCTGAAGGATCGCCCGAGGCATCGGTGGAAGGCTCTGGAGCTTTCAAAGTAGGGGTTTGCTGAGCGTCATGGGAATCATCCACAGCGCTTGTATCAGTAGTTATATCAGGGATTTTCGACTCTGAAGTCCCCGTACTATCTCTTTGCTCTTCTTTAGGTTCCTCATTGTCGTTCGAGATCGGAGGAGGGTCATTGGAGTTCTTGGGACCGTGAGGCGGCTGATCCGACTGGGAGGAACTTCGCTTCGAATCATTGTTGACATCCGTGGCATCCTCAAATTTCTAAGTTGCGTTAGAAAACATGTTTCGTCTGAACGGAGAAGCGTAAAACTCCAAGCGCTTTACCTCTTCGATGTCCGGATTGTCTGCACTATTCGCCATATTGGTCTGCCTTCAAGAGCCACCAGGCATGCTCATATCATCCTTTACCACACGATGACCGATAATTACAGGGAGTGGGACTCGTGGGAGGCAGAGGGTGGGCGCGTGTGTTGAGGTTGGGGCCGCGTTGTCCTTTGTAGTCGATGCGGGAGCGTCGAAAAGAGTATTAGATGCGCAGGTTCCAACTCCAAACGAGGAACAGATGTCACCACAGTTGGTCAGTGTCCCGGCAGGGAGTCGTGCTTGGTGATATCGAGAGAAGAAGCAGCCCGAGAATGAGTCCGTCTGCCTTGATCCTTGCACCTTCAATGGAGGCAGTTGAGCGAAGTACCGAGTAAATGACCGAATGACCGCGCTTTTTCTTGGGTGACGCGGGAAGCGAGCAACTTTTCAGTTTTGTAAACAGTTGATAGTGGAAAGAAGGATCAGCGAGATCTTGCGGACCTCGTGCTCGAGACGATTAGGCTCCGAGATCTATGGCTCGGGAGGAAATCAGGGTGAGGCGACACAGTGGATTGAATTGGAGAGGAAAGCTGTCTTTTTGCTCTTTTTCTAGTATCCGATACCATCATCCGCAGTTGTACCACACCACGATGCTCCGATGCGCGATTCCCATACACTCCTCCCTCCTTGAGCCCCGTCAATGCCTATGTCGGGACCAAGGGGGGCCAGAAGCCCGTGTTTAGCATGGAGCATAAGCCTAGTGAGCCCCATCTCATCGCATTTTCCACTGCCTTGCCCCTTTGATCAAGCCCCGTCACGCCGTTGTTTGGCTGTTCCATAAAGGGGTCCTGCAGCCTGCGAAGTCCTTGCGGCTCCCTTCACAATGGGGCTTGTTTCAGCTGCTCCAGGGATTCGTCACCGTGGTGCTGGGCAGGTTCGTTTGTCCCATACATAGTGGTTAAGCTTTATTACATAGTACAAGTACGGAACTCCAGATGGTATAAGGCCACTTTACTCCATCTCAATGCTGCATTACTCGTTGCTTGCCTAGTTGCTGTTCCATCTCAGTCCACCTCCCTCTTCTAAGAGGATCAAGTTGTTTGAGCTTCTCTAACCACAGCGCCACCTTTCCCCAACCCTCCTCTTCAAGGCCAGTTTGCAATTTGCTTTCTAGCATTGTACATTCGATCAACGCTTGGTATGGCCATTTGCAATCTTGAGCGTCTTCCAGAACTTCCTCAATGTACTCCCGCTCTGATGCGATGTATTCCAGCCGCTGCTCGTCAGACAGGTTCGGCGCCATACTCTTTGGTGCCTGGTCAAGATCAAAGGTGCACATTAGGTTCTGGTGATAGAACCAGAGTGATTGGTCGTAGGGATCGAATAGAGCCTTATGGATCAATTCGAGTTCTGGGATGGTCAGCATTCATCGACAAACTCGTCAATCAAAGACTTTACCTTCGTCCAGCATCTTTTGTCTTTCGTCGTCAGAGGCTTTCTCTTCGTCCAAGATTCTCAGAATGAGCTTTGTCCGGTTGTGCCAGGCTGAGAAGTTGGAGAGGTTGGTGCCTATCATCTTTTTGGTATATTCCAATTCCTGTCTCGCCATACTTTGCCCTTGCAAAGCTGGACTCTCGAGGCTCTGCACCACAATCCGTCGATAGCCCCAACCATGGAAGTTTCGGCTGTCCCGACTGAGCATCTTGCCCACCAATCCGAGCTCATCTTCCCATATTCCTCGAGCCTTTGCAGCTGGAAGAAGAGCCGTAGACTGCTCCAGGAGCCATATTCTGTGATTCCAGATCCAGTAGCATTTAGGGAATTTGAGGAGAAGAGGAAACAAAAATTGCAAGTCCAGCTGGATGATATCTAGTACCTGGCTGATTCGAGTCTCTTCGTCCATTTGACCCGAGGCTGTCTGTTTTGCAAGATCCTCAAATTCGCTGACATAGATGCGACGGCGATGATTCCAGATGGTATAGTACTCTGGGTTCCTTTTCAGCAGCTGTGCGGTTTGTTGGAGTAGCACCGGGGTGAATTCCTTTGCAGCAACCTGCTCACAATCAACATTAGCATCTTCATCTCTGAATCATCAAGATTGTCCCAGAGACCTTAGTGTTGACCTCTTCAACAAGCTGTTGATATTGATCGATTTCCTTCAACTCTTTCTGCCGTGCTTCTGCCGTTCGCTCCTCGCGGGTCGTTGTGCGAAGCACGCCATGCTGGTCAATAGGTCAACCCGAGCAATTTACACCTGCGGACTTCGTCTAGCTTACGCTTGCCATATTTGAGGATGAGGCCAATCCAAGAAGCAGGATCACTAACCTGCGCTTTGTTGAAGAGAGACTTGTGGAGGGGTGTAACAAGGTGAAAGAACGATCAAGGTCAGAATCCAATGACACTTCAGCCAACACAATTCCAGGCACCCAACTCAACCACCTATTCTTTTTGTACCTCAATTACCAAGCATCAATACCAACCAACACACTTTACTGACAAGTGATGGCTTGTCACTAACATAGGTACAAATCGGCGACACATTGCTTGTCCTGCACTTGATCAAGTCAAAGTGCTCTGTGCGAGTGGCGCCTCCACGGGTGGTGAAGAGGTTCGATCACTGTCACCAAGTGCCCAGAGACCGACCTCAAGCTCATCCCTTGTATAAAGGGAATGCAGGTGGCCGCTCGAGTCAATCTCGGCTGCTTACCGCCCCTCGCTAGATCAGAGGGCTCTACTGCTGTCAAGGTGTTCAAAGTCTGACTATCAACCTGACATTCCTTCAAATGGACCATGCCGCGTCTTCTGCAGAAACGTCTCGTTCAGAACTGTCGAGTAGTCCTCGCTCCTCAATCACGGATGATGCGAACAGAGCATCAGTGTCCACTGCACTGCAAGAACATGCCATTCCTACTACAGAACGCCCATTGCTCCGTCACTTTCCCCAACACCAATCGACCTCGGAGTTGGTCTCCGAGGATCATCCAGCCCAAGCATCCTCACGAACAAAGTCCCGTCCCTAGCAAAGACGCAGCCTGAGTACCGGCAGCCCTCTACAGATTCGGTCGCAATTCACCTCACCCGACCGATTCATTCCACAAAGACCTCTTCACGTGGATAAGCGAAGAGCCTATGAAACTACCACACCTCCAGTCATACTTCGAGGAAGGGAGAGAAATGAACGCCGGCGAGATAACACAGTGAACCCCTTTCGCTCTATGAGCGAGACGAGGTCCCGAATGTTAACTAGACAGAGAAACGCACCTAATGTCTATAACTTGCGTCCCCCACAATATGTTCCCTCTTTTGTTCATGGCAGAGATTCCACTCCTGCACATATTGACAGGAGTATAGCGACAAGAACTCTCCGTCAGATCAGTACAGGATTTTGGACAGTAGGAGGCAGACTGTCCGCTCATCTGGGGCAATTGCAGGGTGTACCTACTGGCTTGGGTGGAATGTTGGCAAGTGGAGGCACTGCTCCATTGCACACGGCTACATTTCTGGCCCACGCGACTGGTCACGACAAAGAAGTAGCACACGAACGCCGCCTGGCACTGGCGCTCGACATTGACCAAGCGGCTCGCATCCTGCTGCAAAATCCCGCCCTCGAAGACAAGGATGGCAACCGGAAACCCGAGCATTGTCCCTTTGTATGGAGGAACAGTGCATGGACCCGGGAGCCGACCTGTTGGTGTAATATGTGAATATACCTGTTTCTCATTTGCTTACTGACCTTGAAGTAGATCGGGCATACAAAGATGGAGGATTACTCGAAAGCGAAAAGGTGGTTCCTACCGTCCCTTTTCGGGTTCTTGACGCTCCGAACCTCAAAGACGACTATTACTGCTCCGTCCTCGCCTACAATCAGACCTGTCACTCCTTAGCTGTCGCACTGGGCCAAAAAGTCTATCTCTGGACCGAACAGTATGGCGTGCGCTATCCACCACTCCCTCCTTGCCGACCTGCCGATTTTGTGACTTCTCTAGCTTTCTCATCTGAGAAAGGGGCCAAGGCGATATTGGCAGTCGCCAGGAACAGCGGGACTATCACATTATGGAGTTTGCTAGAGATTAGGCCACGATTCGATGCGCCTCATCCTTGCGCAGCGTCCTGTGTGTCGTTCAAACCTGTTCAAACCCAGCGACCGTCTGTCACAGGGAATGGCACAGTCATGTGCGAAGACTTGGTCGTCGGCGACGACTCTGGCATGATATACTACTATTCTTTGGAGTGGCCCGAATTTGCTCCTGGATCAATGACGCTTCTGGCCAAACTTGACGCCCACAGCCAGAACATCTGCGGCATCTCCTGGTCACTAGACGGCAGGCACTTTGTCTCTGGTGGCAATGACAATCGGGCTTTACTTTTCGATCCGTCAGTCTTCCTCCACGCAGACCACCAGAGAAATATCTCCCCGAGTACACCTAGCTCCACGGCAGACATGTTTGATGACTCCAGCTTTTCGACGTCTCAGCTTCCCACACCCCCGGATACGCCGCAGAGATATCGATCGGCAAGTCACCGAGAATCGTCCAACTTCGATAGAGGATCAGCCAACGATATGCGCGATACTGACCTAGCAACACCACCTCCATCCCCTTTGCGTCCCAGCAGAGTAGTCGATCACTCTCCAACCATGCAAGACCTCAACCCGCCTGGTGACCCCCAGACTGCTGTTCCGTCGAATGAGTCTGTTCTTCACAACGCGCTCGTGGATCCCGTCATTCCTGGAGATTCTAATCTTCACATCCATTCCTTTGATCACGCAGCTGCTGTCAAGGCCATCGCATTTGCTCCATGGCAGCCGAACCTGCTGGCGACTGGAGGCGGAAGCAATGATCGCCAGATTCATTTCTTTCACACAGGATCAGGTGCAACTCTGGCCCTGATCAATGTCTTCTCCCAAGTCACTAGCCTGGTGTAGAGCACAACGAGACGCGAGATAGTTGCGACCTTTGGATATTCGCAGCCGGAGCATGGAATTAGGATAGCTGTTTTCAGCTGGCCGACCTGTGAATGCGTGGTGAGTATTCCCTGGGAAAGAAGACAGAATGGCGAGATCAGCCGTGCACTATGGGCAATCCCTTATCCGGGCGGACCGAATGATGCTATACCCATCCGAAGACAAGATGGGTCTAATGGCGAATTTTCGACATGGGAAGGAGTTCGAGAAACCGAGGCCGAGCGAAGAAGAGCCGCTGCAAGAGCAGTGGGGACGGTCGGTCCTCGAGTTCGTCGCAGTCCAGCCCCAAGTCCCGAGCGAAGTATCTTCCCAGTGATACGCAGAGGGCATCCGGGCATGGGTGCTGAGGAATTTCTGACAGATGGTTACAGTGGCGAGAATCGACGCGAAGGCGAGCGATGGGCAAGCCGGACAGAAGACGAAGGCAGCCTCATCATCGCATGCTGTGACCACACTGTCAAGTTCTTTGAGATTTGGGCAGGGAAAAGTAAAGGAAAGAAAGTGTATGGATTGGGTCAGCGGGCAGGTGTGCTGGGCGGTAGTCGTGTTCTGGAAGGTTGGTGTGACAATCTTGGTGTGGATGAGATTGGATATGGGGAGGACGTTATCCGGTAGATTGTGGATCAGGCAGAGGGACCAGGCAGATGGACCATGATGAAGAGCGAGGAATGAGGAGGGGAGAGTGGAATGAGCCAACATGAGAGGAAGCCTCGTTCACGGCACAGTCTTGGTCTTTGGCAGACGACGGACATCCATTCCCTATCAACAAACCATCATCGAAGACAGCGAGGTAGAAGGCGGGTATTTTTATCCACAGCAAATTGATAGCCAGCCTCCGAGAGAACACGACAAACAATCATTCATTCATAGCTGAACTTTTTTTGTTGGACCTAGTTGCACGCAATCTACAAGATAAGAAAACATGCCCAATGCTTCAGATGCTCAATACTCCATGCATAATACGCGATAATGCTCCATCAATGTTCATGTCATGCTCGCTGGTATCCAGGTCCTCGCTATGCTGAATTTTCAAGCCGAAGCCGCCCGGGACTAAATGCTTTTTGCCGTCGACTTGTAGGAAAGGAAGGGAAAGAGAGGTAGGGTGTGAGAGGGAGAGACATAAGCTAAAGGGGGTGAGTTTTGATGATCGAATCCTCGTTCCATCCCGTCGTGACTCCTGTGGTGCCATACCGCACTGATGCTGATGCTGATGCCTTGATCCGTCCTCTATACACACCCTCGTGCTTGAATCGTGGCGTCAGATGAGGGCAGGGTCGTTTATACTGTGCGCGCAAATGTCTTCGACGTCGTCTGGGGGTGGGCTGTGGAACAGGTTAATTATAATATGATGATGAGGAGGATGATTTGTTGGATTCGATATGTGATGATGGCGGTAGAGGAAACCTATGGTGGTGGTAATGGCCGTGATGGTCGGCGGGAGTGTTGAGTGGCATTAAGACGTGTGTCGAGGCACTGGCTCCGTTTTCCAAATCTGTCATTCCTATCCCGCTCCACATATATATCCTGACAAGAGGTTATGTAGACATCGACGTAGATGGCGATAGAGGCAGAGTAACGAATGAGTGCGTAGGACGGCAGACGTGCAGATAGAGTGCCAGGCATTGGTGTTCAAGCATGGCTTGTTGGCGGATACAAGATGTAGAGCAATCCCACAGCGCGTAATGTCATCGACAAGTGAAGGTGGATCGCTCAGATCCTGTTCGTCTTCTTGCCCGCTTTATTCTTCGACTTTTGGTTCGACCTGGGCGTATCCAAGTCCATATCCACATCATCTTTACCGTTTGCTTTGCCTTTCTTATTGAGAGGAGTTGATTTCGGCACAGGCTGTGTCTCCTCAGGCACATCCACATGGTCATTTGCACCTTCATCATCACTGGAGTCACCGGGCACACGCACTTCATCGCCTTCTTCTTCTTCGAAGTCGACAGAGCCGTCGTTGATGAAGCTGTCCATTTCCGAGTCTTCTTCCTCATCTTCCTCGTCTTCATCATCGTCGCTACTCCCCTCTTCATTGTCAGAAGATGCAGCGGATGGAGTCTCCAAGCCTGCTGGGGACGGCCCATCATCGTCGGGGTCGGATTCTTCGGCATTGGAAACTTCAGCTTCATCGTCAACAAAATTTCCCCCATGGCGGATGCCGTTCATCTTGGGTTGTTCCTCTTCATCCTCATCTTCCTCACTGTCGTCGTCCTCTTCGTTGTCAGATGACGTATCCTCTACACCGTTTTCGAGAGGCATCAGATCTCCATCATCCTCCTCTTCATCATCATCGCCGACAAGCTCATCCAGATCTCTCTGTGGCTTCGTCCTTGACTTCTTGGTCGGTCTGGCAATGTCCTCGTCCAGGTCTTCGTCATCGCTGTCCCAGTTATCTTCCCCCTCGATATAAACAATTCCGGGTTCATTTCTCCCTTTTCTGCTGCCCGCATATCTCTGGGCCAGCAGCTGTTTTCGATAATCTAGCTGCGCATCCAGCATATCCAACTTTCCTTTCAGCAACAACAAATCATCCAACGTCTTCATCCTGGCGTTCAAAACCTCATAAAGCGTCCTCACTTTCGCTGCCACGCCGGGCTGGCTTGCTATTGCTCCGCCATGACAGATGCACGTCCACTGCACCCATGTGATGAGGTGTCCATACCGCCCCGGACGCGAAGCGAGTCGTTCTGCGAGTCTGGACAGGAGAACGCCAGCGAGGGTGGAGTCGAGCCTTTGAATGGTGGATTTGACAATAGACATGTCCAGGGTATGCAGGCAAGCTTCCAGAAGAGATGTGTCATTGGTGCGGAGTGATTGAGTCAGGACTGTGGAGAGAGACATTCCCGAGGGGATGGTTGTTTGGCCGGGCTTGAGTATGAGGGCGGAAGTGTCGCGTTGAGGGATGGCTGATGCGATGGATATCTCGTGAGGGTGTTTCGATGCCAACATGTCGCCGAAGGAGGGTTCTCCCTCTTCTCCTTCTGCATCGGTGGCTGCCTTGCCTGACGCCGAGTCTTCTGCTTCTTCAGCATCTGCCATTTCCTCATCGGAATCAATCATCGAGCCTTCACCATCTTGTCCTGCGTCTTCGTCCTTCGCCCTAGTTACAGCCTCATTTGCAGACTCACTCTCCTCGTCATCCTCGCTCTCTTCGGCACTCTCACTGTCAGAGATTGGAATAGCAGGGTCCAAAGGTGCAGCGACTGCCTCGCCGTTGATGACCACAGTCCTCGACTCATCTACGTGTGATTTCCCGAGGTCCTTAACACCGTTGAGAGTAGCCGTATTGAGGGTCGATGTGCTCGTCGCTCTCAGAACCTCCTTAACGCCGTCAAACAGTATTTCTCCATTTCCTTCGTCTTGCCATCTCACTTTCTGAAAGGCCAGATCTACACCTCCATCAGCGGAAACCAGGACGACGTCGGATCCTTGGACAATGCCTGCAACTATCGGTACCGTTTTCACCTTGGAGCCTGGAGCGACCAATCGTATTGAGGCCGATGCTTTTTTTGTGAGGTTTTTTCTGCTGGATTTCAAGTCTCCGTTGACTTGCTGGTTCTCTGCAAAAGGTCTTGGAAAGAGTTCAACGGTGCCTTCTTTTGTCACAACGCAAAGAACCTGTTGGAGGAGGGTATCTGTCGTTTCCACAGCAGGAGTCGCGAGTTCGATAGAAATAACACCACTTCCAGCGACTAGGGTGCGCACCAGTCTCTTTTGAGATATGTCGTAGACGTTGACATATCTACCCGAGTCTGCAGCAAGGAAATATCCAGAAGTCCCTGCAACATCTGAGCCCGACCGGCATAATGACTGCACCGGGGTTTTGAAGGAGTCAAAGCGGTCTATTCGAAAGTCGTCGGACGAGACGAGGTCGATTGTAAACGGGGTGGAAGAGGCACATATGATGTGAGGCGCGTTTTGAGTCGGCGAAGCGAGGATGCTGATGGCAGGATCTGGTAGATTGATTGTCCTGCTTTTGTCAACAATCAAATGTCATGGTACAGCTGCGGAGGAGCTACTAACCTGATAGGTTGATCATTGGCCAGATCCCATTGTATGAGCTGTGCATCTTCGCCTATGCTCCAACCATACAGATAATCTGCGCAGGAGAATTTGAAATCTCTAACACCTCGTTCGTGTCCTCCACTCAGAGTGCCTACAATTCGACCTTCGGCGGGTGAGAACATGCAGATCTGCGAGTAATTGGTTCCGTAAGCGATGACTGCACCATCACTACTCTGAGAGTTCCGCTTGCGTTTTTTCTTCGAAGCCGACTGCAGTCGTTCCCGGTATGCAGCACCATAGTAGCCCCAGTCGAGGCAAGTGATCTTTGACCCGGCTCTGGTCTCATGCTGGCTGCGCAAACGTCCCGTAGTCGCATCGTGAATGCGCAGTTGGTGCACGTCGAAACTCTGAATGACCGAGGCGAATAGGTGCAGTTGTAATTGTGAAGGAGCAAACGCTGACTTCAACACTGAGACTTTTCGAGTATTGGCGCTGGCAGCCACTGCGGGCGACGAGGCGGAGGAAATTTTGGAGACCGATTTTTGAGAGTCTTTCCTACCCATTGTGAAGGGAATTATGGGAGGTGGCAGGGAGGGAGACGGGGTATTCAAGTGATATGTGTGTTCCCAGATAACATCGCAGTTGTTGTTGACTGATGGTGCCTGATATCCCACGCCTCAATCTTCGGGATGCTTGCTGTACAGAATTTATCAGTCCGGCAAAAAAAGTTGACGAATGTTTGGAGAATCCAATTGTCGGGCGCCGCCTTACCATTGCTGGCCTAGCCGGAGCGCACTTGGACATGTCTTTGCGTGTCCGTATTTTCCGCTCTTCTGGTCCAATGATTCGCCAGTGCATCCCTCTCCCTCTTTCTCGACTCATGTCTCATGTTGGTGCCCTGCAACAATTCTCAGAATACCCTCCCCAGAGATCTATTTCACCATTATATCAATTCTGTTGTCACCCGCTGTCTTTCTGAAACATTCTTAACATGGTCGGCATTTCCAAATCCTAGCATACGCTAGCTATGATAGTAGAAATGTTCGCTGTGACCCCAGCTAGGAGACGCCTGATGTTCACTTGTACTATGTGGCTGTCATTCTAGGCCCATTTGACGTGTCTCCAGATTATTGCCCCCCCCCCACCAAACGGGCATTACGAACACATTTGTTCTTTGCTCATGAACACTACAAGAAGCCAGGGCACGTCTATGACCGAACCAGATCTATTCATGAAGATGTTGAACTGCACTGCAGCTACTCTATGTCTGACTTTGGAGGTAGGAAAACCCTAATCATCAATAGCAGGACAGACTTGATATTTGCGTGTTTGCAAAAAATTTGCCTGGAGCGGACATCACCCTCATCCTCCGGGTCGACCGGTCAAGGCGGAAAGTTGCGGAAATTACAGTACAGGGGCAAAATGCTGCCACCATACTCGGTAGCCTTCTCGCGGACGAGCTGACCATCCCTCTCGACAATGCCTTCAGGAAAGTTTCAAGCACATTACCTGCCAAAGAGGGGGAAAAGATACTGTTCGAGGACACGGCAGGACTCGTATGTACACGTTGTCTGGTGCTGCCTCCCGCCCTCCGTCAGGGAACAGCCATGACTCATGCAGGTGCGACCACGTGACTTCACCCCTTCGGTCATCATGATGGAATCGATGGCAGGGATGAAGCGGGTGTGCGGAGCGAGCTAAAAAGTCAATACGGGTGATTATTGCTCAGGAAGTTGCCAAGCCTAACAACAATGAAAGTGAAAAGCGGTTCGCATCGAATGTATCAAAGCAGCTGAAGCTGACCCAGCAGAAGTGCCCAAAACAATTTTGAGACGCACAAAAAGGAAGATGGCACGAAAAAAAGGGGTCCCGCGATGAATGGGGAGATAACAAAGGCAGCATGGTGGACAGGTGGCCCGAGGTACGCGAGGCGTCAGACCAGGCCACGAGTGGGCAAAAGAGAAGGGGAGCAAAGAACGCAACAAGCAACCAGCGGCGACTAGAGATGGAGGGAGGCGGAGGGGAAAGGAAGGGCAGAAATGGGAAGAGGCAGGGCCGCACACAGGACTCGGAATCAGAAGTTTGGGGGGCAGCCATCGATTTGCTTGGGCAGAGCTAAAAACCTTGGAAGCCAGCAGGAGACGGACCAGGCCAATCAGACCAGGCCGACGACGACTCTGTGCATCCACTTTGGAGATTCTGCAGGGATACCCATGTCAGCCTCACCTAGCGTCGCTGCAGGGCCGCAGAGCGCAGTTGTCCCAGTGGGCCTCCTGGTGGACTTGCAACCCCCCTCGGTGGCTGCGAATGCCCGATCCTATTTAACGGGCTTCCGCGCAAATTTTGTTGTGTCGCTTGCACCTCAACCTGAAATACCGCCGCTCGGCTGGCCTTCCTTCTGAAACCACCTCTTTTTTTTTTTCCTGATTTCCCTCCTACACGGCCCGCTGACGACGCGCCAAACAAACAAAAACATTCTCCAATCCCAATCCATCCCACGCGCATCCCATCACCTCTCTTCAAATAAGTCTATTGCCATCCATCGATCTTCGATCGCGCTCATCGCCCTCGTCATCGTCGCCATCACTGTCGCCACTTGTCTTCCAGTGTCCGACTGTTGCCTGTTTCCTTTTCCCGTAATTGAAACACGCAGCTCGCTGGTGAGGCGAGGCTTGCTCTGAGCCTTCACGTGCCCGACTCGTGCACGTCCCACGTGACCTTGATTTACCTGTCACATGACCGGTCGAGATTTTCGCGAGGCTGGTGTTGAAGTTGGTGTCGCCACGGAAGACACTGGTCTGCATCGACACCATCATCCCGTCTGCATCTCCCCGACTATTTATTAATCTCGACCCTCCTGCGCCTTGTTCGCGAATTCATTTTTGGCCCGCGTTCACCTTTGCGCGCGCGCCCTTTGTTTTGCCGTTCTTTTTCTTCACTCGCCACCAGTTCGCCGCGTTGCGCCTTGTAAAATATCTCACTTAATTAATAACTTTTTCGCCAAACGTCTTGTTCCCTTTCGGCTGGTCCGATCTCTATCAACCTGAGATTTGCGCACTCGCTCTTGGCAACATGGACGTGGAAATGCAGATGGAGGCTCATGGGTATGTGGACTTGACCTTTCCGGCACGGCGCAATTCGTTTCATCTGACTCTCACTAGATTGCCAACGCAATTCACTTCAACCTCAGAGCAGCCAGAGGAGTCTCATATTGCCGACAACCTGGCCGCGTCAATATCAAATTCAGAGGCGACAGTGAATCCAAATCCACCTAAACAGCCTGCAGTTGACGCGGCGCAACCAGACTCAGTCAAGGCAGTGCCGGACGCAGTCACAGAGGCAGTCACAGAAGCAGTAACGAACACTGTCTCTGAAACGGCCCCTGAAGTGGCGCCTTCGGTTTCCTCTGAGGCAGCGCTGCCACCACCACCTGCCACAAATGGAGTCACAGATCATCCCAGCGAACCTGTCCAGGAACCTCCTACCGTTGTTCCCGATTCGCAACCTCAATCTTCACCCGACAAGCAATCTGCGAATATCCCAGTGGCGACATCAATATCGGAAACCAACCTGACTGAATCTTTTATTCCCTCTTCCATGCCTGCAGAGACCCAGTCCTCGGTCACGCCGTTGGAGACAAGTCAGTCAACCATGGATATTTCAGAACCCCCAACGCTCCCACCCGAGGCGCCGGTATCCGATCTGCGTACTGCGCCGCATGCTGATGCACTGACCCCAGAAGCTGTGGCAAAGGTCGAGGCCCAGAAACATGAGCTCGACAACTCTGCTGACCTAACCACCTCCCTCAAACCAGAGGTTGCCAACACTTCATTCCAAACAGTGCCGATGGTCGATTCAGCCGCCACAAACATCGGTCTTCCTTCCCCACCCGCGCAATCACCCCCTGCGGCACCAGAAGCACAACCTGCGACTTTGCCTGACCAGAAGCTATCAGATCGTTCTACCGCGCAACCAAAGCCGGAAGAATCGGTGCAGGTCGCAGAGTTGGCTCCTGCAGTGGAAGAACCCAGGGAACCCGCGCCAACACCGGCCGTCCCTGCTCCAGCTGAGCCCGAAGACCAAGTGATGACAGATGCATTGCCGCAACCGACCAAGCAGGTTCACGAACGCGATGAAGACGCCGATGATGCAGAGCGTGCCTCGAAGCGCGTTAAGACAGACGAACCCCGCCCGCTGACTGAAGAGCCACAATTCAAGATTCCGGATGTACCTCCGCCTGTAGTGTCATCGCCAGTTACAGCTAACGGCGACACTGAAGCTTCCGCGGCAGTCACGGAGGATGGTGACGATTCGGTTACACCAGCGCGTCTGGCACACATGAAGAAAGTGATCTCCAATCTAAAGAAGAGCAATGCGTCTGGACCTTTCAGACTACCGGTGGACTATGTCGCACTCAACATCCCGACATATCCTGAGATCATCAAACAACCCATGGATCTAGGCACAATTGACCAGCGGTTGAAGCACAACGAATATTCGTCGGTGGCTACATTTGTGGCTGACTTTGAACTGATTGTGCACAACTGTTTCACTTTCAACGGGCCCGATCACGGAGTCTCACAACAGGCCAGAAAAATGAAGGCATCGTTTGATGGCCAAATGAGGAACCTGCCCAAAGCTAGCATCGAAGAGCCTTCGAAAGAGGTTAAGAAAGCAGTCAAGAAGCAAGAACCGACGAGAACAGCGCCTCCGCGACGACCGTCCGTGAGTACATCTACGCCGAATGTCGGCGCAGCTAGTTCACCCAGCTCGGCCGCTCCCCCAACTCCTGCTTTCGCACCGAATCCTGATGGGATGCCTCTGATTCGACGCGATTCGAGTTTGACAGATGGCCGACCCAAGAGAGCCATTGTTCCCACTAAGCGTAACTCGGAGTTTGGAGGCGGCAGACCCAGGAAGAAGAAGTATGAGTTGCAACTGAAGTTCTGCGATGAGGTTCTGAAGGAGCTCATGAACGCCAAGCACTGGCAAGCAAACCAATACTTCATGTATCCCGTGGATCCGGTGGCCTTGAACATCCCAACATACTTCCAGATCATCAAGAAGCCGATGGATTTGACAACAGTGAAGACAAAACTCCAGAACAACGCTTACGAAAAGGCCAAGGACTTTGAGGAGGACATCCGGCTAATATTCAAAAACTGCTACAAATTCAACCCTGAAGGCGACTTGGTCAACTCTTCTGGTCATCAGCTGGAGGATTTGTTCAATAAGAAATGGGCGACCAAGGATGACTGGCTTGCTGCGCGGGAACCACCATCAGTCACGCAATCGGATGTGGATGACGACGAAGAGGAAGAAGAGGAGAGCGAAGATGAAGCGGAGGGTGATAGCGAAGAGGAGCGGAACGAAAAGATCAAAAAGCTGCAGGCACAAATTGAGGAGATGTCGAAGCAGATGGGTGAATTGACGCAAAAGAAGGTCAAGAAATCCAAATCGCCGCCCACGAAGAAGAAGGACAAGTCGAAACCCAAAAAAGAGAAATCCGAGGGCGCAGTCTCCAAACCCAGCAAGGACAAGAAGGAAAAGAAGAAACCCCAATCCAAGAAGCAAGAGAAAGACCGATATGTCACGTTCGCCGAGAAGCAGTACATTTCTAACGGAATTGCCATGCTGCCGGAGAAACAAATGCAGGAAGCCTTGCGCATCATTCAGCAGAGCGTCCCATCCTTGGCCAACAGTGATCAGAACGAAATAGAGCTGGATATCGAGGAAGTCCCTAACAGCGCACTCCTGAAGCTACTCGGCTTTGTCAAAAAATATGCCGGTCCCCCTCCAGATGAGCCCAAAGTGGAACATGCTGCCGAGGCCTACCATGCGCCGGCTCATCAGAAAAGCAAGAAGAGCAAGCCCATGAGCAAACATGAGCAGGAGGCACAGATTGAGGAGTTGAAGGGCAAGCTGGGAGCTTACGCCGGACCGATTTCCCCCAATGCCGTACCTTCGATAGAGACGGGCGACAGCAGCGATGATGACAACTCAGAGGAGAGCGAGGAGGAATAGACCTTTTTTCCTACATTGGTATCGTTGGGCAGCTCGATGAATGACGGGGGAATCCCACATGGATTTCAGCAATGACTGAAACGAAGACCAAAATTGCTTGCGCAACCGAACAGAGGGACCAATGGTGATCAAACTCGCACAGATCTATTATCAAAGTGCGGCTGTCGGGAATTGAGTCGAAACACACAGCAAGTTTCGCCCGATGGTTGAGATTGGCGCTTCACGTTTGTAGACAATATCCCATTTCGCTGAGAGAGTAAGAAGGCAGACGCTGCGCTCGAACTGGAAAGAAACGCAAATGAAATGAATGAAAAAAGAATGAAAAGAAACAGTAGCATCTAATAAAGTCCGTCTTCTGCTCCCTTTCTACGAGGTACTTGCATATTCGAGCACCAGGTATCCAAGGAAATTTTGTCTGCGACGCCAGTACTTTCTCTTTTTTTTTTAGCCAATCGCTTCTGGCTCTTTTAAATTCCCGCTCCACTTTTGAATTGACCATTCATTTCTTTGCAGAGCCAAAACCCACGTCCGTCACATTTGTATATGTGCTGGTGTTGTGCTGCTGTCGCTGCGTGTGCGAGCCCAACTGCGTCGGACTCTTGAACTATTTGGGGGTCTTTGCCTCGTCTTTTGCGGTGGTGTCTTTTGGCTGGGGTGGCGTGTAAGACTTCAGTTTTGTGGTCTGGCTGGCTGGTTGGCTAGCTGGCTAGCCGGCTGGGTCGACAAACCCCAATCAGGACCGGGAGAGACGCGCGTGGTGCTAGAGGTGGTCAGGTGTGCCAGACGCAGAGAGGCCGGTCTGAAGGGGCCAAGAGAGATCGAGGATAGGCATACAGACAGGCAGAAAGGCAAGCAGGTAAAGAAAGGCTTTTCCAAGGCAGACAACAGGGATGATCCCGTTGATCGCGGCGTCTGACTTGGAGGCGAACCCTGCCTTTGCGAGGTTGTGGGAGTACGTCACCAAGGAGTTGTTGGTGGGGGGAGACGCGTCGAGTAGGAAGGAAGAGGAGGAGAGGGAGCGGGCGTGGAGAGTTGGAAGAAGGAGGAGGAGGAGGATCAATGCGGAGAAGAGGATGAGGGTGACGAGGAGGGGTGGACAGAGGAGTGTGGGCGATGGTGGCGTGGGTGAAGAAGGTTCGGTTCGGTATTGTGGTTCTCGAGAGGGAGAGGGAGATGGGCAAGAAGAAGGGCTGGATCAGGAACAAGAACTTGACGGCCAGGCTGAGGATGACGATGGTGAAGAAGGTGAGGAAGAAGACGACGACATCGAAGATGACGAGGGTCGCGCAGGCAGGCATGGGAAACACCAACAAAAACCTTTGAGCCTTGATCGACAACTCCACTCCCTCAGGGTCGCCAGGGTCAAGAGACGTATCCTCCGCGACGTGCTCGATGATGTCGCCTGTCTTGATTCCTCAGCTGGTCAAAGCCACGGCGAAGCGAGTGAATCTCATCTTCGATCCCCCGGGTCAGAGCCGCTGCGCAGTCATCAGAGGAGCGAGAGTCACATATCGGTTTCCGCCGCCACGACCACGACTCCGCCCTACGCAGGAGCTGCAGTAGCGAATGCCGAGATGTTAGATGTCACGAACCAGATCTCCAATCTCCAGGGCCAGACGGCGGCGGCGAATTCATCCTTGACAAGCGGTAAAACAGACAATGTGGACACGGAGCGGTCCCCTGGGAAATCTATACCGCCAGACCTGGGAGAACTTGTTCGTGTTATTGCCGCGTATCTACACCTCATGCTTGACGGGTCGGGATCCCCCTTCTCCTCGTCGTCGTCAGATGAGGTTCACTCGCGCCAGAGAGGGCTGAGAGAGAAACAAGACATCAGGAAGGATGATAAATTAGAAAAAGGTCTTCTCTACGAGGATATCCTGCGCTTCAAGATGAACATGGGCCCTATCGCTGACGCGGTCTCTTCGCGCCTCGTCGAGCTCGAGTCGTCGCTTTGCGTGTTGTCGGATATTGCACTGGAGAATGGGTATGAAGAAGAAGACGAAGACAAGAGCAGAGCTAGGCGCACCCAGGGCCGCCTGCGTGTATCCCAGGACCTGCGGGAAAGTGTCCAGACCCAACTATCCCACCTCTCCGACCTCCGCGAAAATGTCCTCCCATCATCACTGACAACGCTGACCGCCACTCTTCAGCAGCTGGTCACTCTTCAGCGCCAGCTTCTGCAATTGCAGGTCCAGTACCTCGAAACCTCCAAGCACGGCGTCCTGTCTCGTTACACAATGTCGAAGATTGCTTTCCTGGACACCGTAGCACAGGCGATGGCGTTGAAGGCGCAGGTCCTTGTCCTGGAAGCAAGGAAAGATTTTGAGTTCTCTCCGGAAGCGGAGAGGCGAAAGGAAGTGATCAGAAAGAAGATGGCCGAGGTGCAAAAGGAGGAGGATGGGCTGGATAACAGGATCGGTTCGTTGGAAAGCGTACTGGCCGAGTACGAGGCAATTGATACCGGAGCGAGCATCATGGGAAGGTTGGGAAAGAGGTACAAAGAGATTGAAGAGGAGATGGAAGGGGTCAGGAAGGATATCGAGATGTTGCAGAGACGGGCAGTGAAGCGATGATGCTGCGTTGCGGCCGAAGTACTCGGTAGACAGCAACGGATGAGAATGCGGTGAGGCTGAAGCTCAGCCTTGTACGTCACATCCACACGAGTTGACTTTTTTCCTCGCCCTCGATTCCGTCGACCTGCAAGTTCTCTTGCTTCTCTGATGTGAGAGGGGAGACAAGCAAGATTATCTTCGCAAGCCAAACATTTCCGTGGACGCACCTTACAACCTCCGCGTTGCCCTGCACTTCACTTCACCACCAAGACATGAAAGGACAAACAGCAATACAACCCACTGGTGGGCGTGCGAGCGGCAAGAGGTGGGCACTACTTGAAGTACACTTCTTCAGGTAAGGTCAACGAATCTTGGGCTGGCGAAACTCCGTCCCTGGCCAATCACTCCCCCGGTCAGTTGGTCAGTCAGCTGCTCCCAAGGGCTGGCGGGGGGGCGCATTTTCTGGGTAGAACCAAGCTTCCTCCCTCTGCGCTTCAGGTCAACTTCTGGCAATAGTGAATCAGAACCGTGATTTGACCGCGCCCGGACGACACAGAATACGAGGTGCCTTGCCAACAAGGCACATACTACGAAACCCGCAGCCTGATCGATTTAGCCGTCTCACTTCCTGGATGCTATAAAGCCACCATGGTGCACCATCATCTGCATGGTCGTCTTTCCTTCTCGGCCACAATCCTTTTACCTCTCACGCTTCCCACTCACCTGTCGGCACCATGGCAGTGTCTCACAAAATCTCCGATGCCGATTGGCAGAAACACAAGCCGACCATCTGTCGCCTGTATAAGGACGAAGACATGCCCATGACCGAATTGATAGAGGTGATGTCCACCGAGCATGGCTTCAAGGCAAGGTATTGACTTTCGTGACACGGCTCAGATTTCAGCTCACCTTCTTAATAGCAAGCCTCAATACATGAGGCGCTTCAAAGATTGGCACGTTCAGAAGAAACGGACAAGTGCCTTCTGGAAAGACCTCATCCTGGGCCTTAAACGCAAGAATCTCCTGGTTGACGATGTTGATGTCTTCTTGGATGGGGAGCTAATTCCAAACAAAAGACTGAAGAGGCAGCTTTCGAGAAATGACCCTCCCACGTTGATGCAAACGATCGTGAGGCCTCGAACTCCAGAAGGGATATTCATCCGCCCAAGGACGCAGATACCCCGATGTCTCCTCATCTCGCTGCCATGGCACGAGATATGTACTCGGCTCGAATTGGCCATGACAAGTTGGGCAAGGAAAGAAAGTCGTTCTCCGTCACCTATGCCATCCGCTGTCCTTGATATCAGCGATGATTTACTGGGATTGGGGTACAATGAAATCTGGCGAGAAGATATTCTCGGATTCACTAAGGAGACCGGAACGGATCAACCTTCGTTTCCTTATCCCGACTTTGCACATCATCGTCTTCAGATACAGAAGGCTTCCAGAGACAGTAACATCGTCAGTGCAGGGATTACCAACCTCCTGAATCTATCACCATGGTGGTCTAGCCGAGAGATTTTGGCATATATCATGGCTCACCTCGCAACATACATGCCCGAAAGATGGCCTGGGGAGACCGAAAACGTCGTCAATCAACTAATAGACCCCCAATCGACAATGAGGATGCAAATCTTCACATCATTCGCCGCACTTTTGCTCGCCAACAATATTCTGGCGCGGGACGAAGTTAAAGCCTTTGTCATAGCTCTCGACGAGATGGCTGATTCTAGTGCTTTTGAAATGCTCCGGTTGGGAGAGGACCCCAGCACTCGCGCCATCATATCCGAACTCCTGTTTGCAGCCGTGAGGTTGGACAAGTCGAACCTAGTGAAAAGTGCGGTGAAGAATGGGGCAAATGTGAATCAGTGGTCCACTGGCTTCGACTCGAGAACGTTGATTGTGGAGGCAGTTTTGTCGAGAAGCGTTCGCGCTATTGAGGTACTTGTTGATGCTGGCGTAGTTGTAACCTCAGAAAGAACACACGGTCGACTGGAACATTATCCCTCCTGTCCATCACGCGCAACTTCGGGTGACCGCACCGCTGCAGACCATTTACAATTTCCTGGGTACTACTGTCCTTGCGAGAGTGAGCGGGCACGACGAAGTTGTGCCATTACAGCTGCTGCCGCTTCACGAAGAACTGTCGAACTCATCCCTCTCCTCCTTAAGTCACATATAACAGCACCAGCTGGTCCAGTGATTGTGAGTGCCATCCGTTACGGTGCTAGGGTGAAACGGTCGAGATGCTTCTTCGGATTGGGGCGACGGTCAATGAATGTGACCTCTCATACTATCATGGTGAAGAGATTTCCAGGGCGTCGGTGACGCCTCTTTGCGCAGCGGTATGTTCTGACAATGCCGACATGGTCAAACTCCTCCTCAACTATGGTGCAGACCAAAATGGGCCAATAATGCGAAAACATGAGCGTCTCATGAAAACCTTGGGAGAGAGGGTTTACATGTCTCCCCTCCTGGTTGCTGCTCAGTATGGGACTTTGGACATGGTCAAACTACTGCTTGCGCATGATGCGGATCCAAACTGGTCGACCTTGGGCATTCTCGATGAAAGGACAAGGAAAAAAGTCATTCAAGAAATAGCAGCTGGGCCAGGGAATAGATTCGACGAGCATCCTCCATTTCATTTCCTCTTCCCAATACAGGCTGCAGCCAGCCTTGAGGATCCAGCCATCCTGGAATACCTCCTGGACAATGGGGCAACAGCGAACCCAGAATATGGCACGCCTCCTTTGTCGATTTCTGCATACTATGGGAGAGAGGCGACCGTCGACATGTTGATCGGGCGGGGAGGCATGGTCAACCTGGCCGACACGCAAGATTGCAGCATGTCTCCCCTTGAGGGAGCAGTGTCTTCAGGGAATGAAATCATAGTTCGGCGATTGATCTCTGCAGGAGCTGATCTGGATCGATGCTCATCCGGAAGAGAGGGAGGCACAGCGCTTCAACAGGCCGCAGAAAGAGGCTTCGGGGCCATATTCGACCTGTTACGAAAGGGCTGGTGCCAATCTCGACTGCTGCTCATATCATTCAATAGCTATTCTTCAAGGATTCGTCAGTCAACACAACTATGACCGGACACTGGAGTTGCTGAAAGCCGGCGTATCTCCAAACGGCAAGTCTAGGGATGGATCCTCGCCGTTGATAGCAGCCATTTGGAATCAAGACTTGATTCTCATGTCCCTTTTGCTTGAATGGGGCGCAGATGCTAATGACGCATCCTGCATACCCGACCCCTGGCAGAACGAAACGGAGTTACTTGATCGACAGATTTGCGGCTGTTTACCTCCCATCCACTGGGCAGCTGCTATGGGCAACTTGAGCGCTGTAACCATTCTGTGCAATGCTGGCGCCGACGTAAACAAGTCTGACTCAGATAAGGAATATTCTCAAGACACTAACGGCTTAACCGCCTTACAACTCGCGGTAGAAGCCAAACGCAGAGACACTGTCGAATTTCTTCTCGACCATGGAGCTCAGGTCAATGTTGGCGCCTGCAATCGTCACCCGTCATCGCCGATAATTGCTTCAATCGCAAATTTGGACCTTGAAATGACAAAAGTATTGCTTCAGCATGGAGCAGATCCATACTTGGAGGCCCAATGTGCGACCACAAAGAACTGGTCGTGGAGGAAATATCCTCGACTCGCTCTTGAGGAAGCATGTAGCCGGGGGGATACCCAGATGGCACGGCTTTTGGTATCATCTGGGGTCGATGTCAATGTTGGATATCCTCTATTCTTCACTCTTGATCCGCGGAGCATATGCGAGGGGATAAAGGAGGCCGAGCAGAGAGCCCAGATAATGGAGCTGCTGCTCGGCTGTCACATCGACGTCAATCGCCGACCCCCCGAGCAAAACACTCCTTTGCAGGCCGCACTCAGTTATGCCTACCACATTGATGCCGGACGCACCGTAGCACTGCGGTGTGCTCGCACACTCATTGAACTAGGTGCTGATATCAACGCTGCGCCATCAGGTGATCGGTTCGGGAGGACGGTGCTTCAACTTGCTACTCAGCTGCAGGATGTTGAGTTCGTTCAGTATTTGCTATCAGAGGGGGCAGCAGTCAACGCTCCAGCTGTGCCTAGGGCTGGAGTCACAGCTTTGCAAGCTGCTGCGATCCAAGGATCCTTGGGCATTGCACAAATTCTTCTGAAACATGGCGCTGAGATTGATGCCGATCCAAGCCCCGCAGAGGGCAGACGAGCAATCGACGGAGCAGCAGAAACGGGACGCATCGACATGGTGAAATTGCTGCTGGACAACTACGATGGACCTAGACCCATCTCCAAGGTGTGCCAGAGTGCAATGGAGTACGCAAAAGATAAGAACCAGTGGTATGTTATGGAATTGTTGGAGTCTTATACGCCGCCGCAGCGATGAAATCAAGTCGAGCTCGATGCTGTCGTGGGTGTTTGTTTTCCGATATTGTCATTTCGGATCGTCGACGCTGGGAGAGTCTGGGGGAGTTTAATCTGGCAACGAACGGTATATGATCCATTTGAGTGTAGAGGGTTCTGTCTCCCAACAATGCTTCTTTCTATCTTCTATTCATGCGTAAGGATTTGTCATGATCATAACCATCTCGTTGTTTTTGTCATTCATGCTCGCTCATCGTCATCATTTTCCGCGTGCCTCTGCACATTCATCCCCGTCCCGTCCACCTTTGACCTTTCCAGGCCAGTCCACCTCAGCTCAACCGAGCCCAGCATCTGCAACCTCAGCCCTGCCCGAACCAGACACATCATTTCCATCCGGTACTCTTTACCCGGGGCCCTTTACCCGTTACCCTCCCCCTCTCCCTCCCTCCATTCCTCTGCCTCCTCTCCTCTCCTTGCCTTGCCTTACCTTGTCCATCTTCACTCCCATACCCTCGCCCCCCGCGGCCACACGCGCTTGTACAGAGCGACGGCGACGGCGTCGAGCGGGCCGACGCGCCCGTCAAAGGTGGCCTTGAAGTAGCCGTGCGTGCCGAGCGGCTCCTTGATGAAACCCTGGCGTCCTCGGCGCGTGAAGAGCGGCAGCGCCGCGAACCACTGCACGTCGCCCCGGTCGAAGAACATGTACCGCACCGTCACGACCTTCTTGTGGATCTTGTACGGGTGGCCGGTCAGGATGAGTCGTTTGGCCACGACGCGCGAGGATGATGGCGGGAGCGTCGTCGCTGTGCCGATTAGGCGGAGCGAGGAAGGTGGTGATGACGGCGTAGAGGTAGGGGCTGAGGTTGAGGTAGAGGTTGTCGCGTTCGAGTCGATTAGCGCGGGTGCTGCTGTCGTGTCTCCGCTGTCCAATGGCTGGCAAGGTGCTCGTCGTTGGAATACCAGCACGGGCACCGACCCCCATGTCAGCGGTCCCGTAAAGGTCGCAATCGCCGTGCGGCCCGGGTGCAGGAACCGGTCGAACTTGTGCACGTCGTTGGGCGTCTGGCCCGCGGCCGAGAAGACCGGGTTGATGAGCAGTCGGCGGTGGCCGATCTGGACGACCAGCTCGTCCTTGGATTTGATGGGCTCTTCGAGGTCCGACCGCAGCGTCACGTTCAGGTTGATCACGGCGTGTTTGTGCTCGTGCCGAAGGAGCGAGAACATGGACGACGGGTGCGGGGCGCTCGACCGCAGCGACACCGGCACGTCGCGCAGCTCGATCTCGACTCTGGTGCCGGCGAGCACGGCGCCCGCGAGAGACTCCTTCATCACGCTGCTGTAGGCCTTCCTGTACTCGGGCACCTGGAGCAGCCGCTTGTACTCGGCGGGTTCGTAGGGTGCGTCCTCGGCGTGGTTCCACTCGCTGGTCCGCAGGCTCTTCAGTCCGCGGTATTTCGCCAGTCGCTCGCGCGCCAGCACGTCCGGGTGCAGCTCGATCTCGTCCGGGAACTCCAGGTCCTCTTCGGCTTCCTTCTTCCTGCGGCTGGCGCGGAACTCGGCGAGTTGGCGTGCTTCTTCCTCCGCTTCGAGCGGGGCGTCGTTGCCTTCCTCATCGTCATCGTTGTCGAGGTTCATTTCTGATTGCGGATATTCCGAGGGTGCTTTGCCTCCAGTCACACTGCCGCCGTCTTCGATGTTTAGAGAGTCTTGCTCGGCGTCCATCGCTACGTCGCCGTCGCGGTCTCCGTCCTCGCTCATCATATCCGATTCCGAGTCTGACACGTCGTCCAGAAACCAGGCTGCTTGGTAGTTGGAGGTCCCTGGGGGGAGCTTCTTGGGTCGGGGAGGGATGTGAGAGTTGTCGTCGGAAAAGTAGTGATGGTCGTCAAGGAGGACCCCTTTATGCTCCGTGGCTGCCACGGTGCTCGCCGCATCCTGCATCTCGGCTTCTTCGGGTGCCAGCTCTGCCAGGTCGTCTTGGTCCGCGGTGGGTTTCCACTCCTTGATGGGCTCATCTGCGTCCATCTCCTCCGCTTTCCTCTTTTGTCCCGAGCGAGGCACCTGTCGGATCGAGGAAATCTGGAAATCTCCCCAGCCGGGGACATGGACCAGGCGATCCGGATTCAGGGCTTTCCCGCGGATCGTCCCCAACAGCGTCACGTTGGTGGTCGCGGCTGTTTCGTCTACTTGGGGACCCCAATTGGCCTGCTCAACCAACATCCAACTCCTGTCGTCCCGCCAGCGAATTCCTCGTGTCGACGCTGTGCAGATCCGCCGCACCAGGTTCGAGCAGTCTGATTTGCTGTCCAGGCTGGACAATTTGTCCAGGGCGGGAAAGTACCGGCCCAAAGCGATGTTCAACTCCGTCAGATGTCGCATCCTCTTGGGCGCTGGGACTTTCTGATCCAGATTGTGCACGACGGCTGTCACATTCGTGATGCCCTGACCTTCGAGCGATCTCAGAAACAGATCCTCCTCTTCGCCGTATTTCTGCTCCGCGTCGAGGACGAAAATCACCCAGTCTGCAAGCTTGCAAATCTCCAGAGCGTTGAAAAGGTCGAATTTAGCAGGTAGATAGAGAAGATTTCGCCGGAACCGGTCCACTCGGACGGGCACGGTTCCAGAGGAGACACTTGAGTCCGAAACATCAACACTTTCATTCAGTGTTTTAATTGCCGAGTATGGGTCGACGTCATTCGACAGCGGCACCACTGCAATATGTTTTGCTGCCCCATCGACACCTTGGAATATGAGTTCTTCCCCCTCCTTCTTGTCCCTGTGGTGCATGCGCAGTTGCTTGGCTTGGTTGCGTCTGGCCAATTTCGACATGACTTGCTGGTGAGGGGTCTTTCTCTGGCCTCTCTCGGACCGTTGACTTTCGACCTTGCCTGCAATAGAAATCAACAAGAATATCGTGTCAGAAAGAGTCGGCTTCCCTCACCTTTTGCCTGGTCCTTCAAGGCGCTCTTGGAGGCGAACCGCGACTTGAAGGGTTTATGGTCGACCTTTGTCGTGCTCCGGTGGTGATGGACAGAAGTGGTGGTGGTGGCGTGTGCCATTGTGGCACTGTTTCCTGTGCCTCCTGCCTTGAATCTATAAGGCAATGACATGCCACGTTCCTATTCCAGAACCGGGGTTGTTTCACACCTTGGTCGGGCAGCACAAATGTCGATTTCCAGAAATTTATTTCATTTTCGCAGTTGTGTGGGGAAATGTGATGGGATGTTTCTCCACTTTTTCCTGGTTACGTAATATCGACCCCCTCGATGGCACTAGGCCTGATTGGGCACACGAGGCTGGAGCGCTCTGTTGCAGAGTTGAAACAGATAGCATGCGTTCATAATCATACCCATGCAGTAGATATTTTGTTTTGAGAATACATTGCTTACTCGAACACGCTCCAGGGGATATAGAATTTTATTTAACCCTGGCAGGGGCAACCCTAATCGACGAGTCAGAGCCTCTAAGCATCGATAGGCTCTGACGATAGCGATGACCTGCTTTTTGGTATTCATCCAGTATAGTACTCTGCTTTAGAGAAACATCAATGATCGAAAATGATGCGCTCTTGTCAGAAAAGTGTTCACAAACAGATTCCAGAGATGCCAGAGCTCGTTATCGTTACACAAGAGCACAGGCGAGGAAAGTGGTCCAACGCACAGCCAGCCCCTCTCTGTCAAACTGCACTTTCATCTAGAGATGTGAGAGGGATGAGGCTGCGAGGGTAATTTTTCCCAAACAAAGAACTTCGGAGGCTGTTGTAGGAGCATACTTGGTCAGTTGAAACAGTTTAGATTCGCATGGTATTGATTGGTCTGCCGTAGCGGACGTACAGTGGAGTATAAATGCCAGAATGTGAGGGAAAGAAGTAAGAGGAAGCCTTGTCAACTAATGCACATATGGGTAAGTAGTTACCATATCAAGCACAGGCCAGAAGCAAGAGCATAACAGTTGGTGAAGCGCCTACTTCACCGTCTAGTGGCCGCAACTGGTGACCTCAGTCCTTCAGTCCTTCCTGACCCAACAGCCACCTCATCGCTTCCATCATCTTCGGCCCTAGTCGTGGTCGAGAGTACTCTGTCGCATGGATAGTCCAAGCAGCATGACCCAAATCAGGAAATGCATCGCACCGTGTCGGCACCCCAGCTTCCCTCAACGCCCTTTCGTATATCAAGCCGTCGTCCCTCAGGACATCCAGTCCGCCTACATGTACGTATGTCGGAGGCAGTCCCGCGTGAGGAGTCTTGCTGTTGAAAGGTGAAAAAAGAGGGGATCGGGTGTCTGGGTCGAGTGTGCGGATGATATGCCGGATCGTGTCTCGGTTCAGGGATGGGTTGTTCATGTTGTCTTCCATCGAGGTCCATTCCCTTTTGTATTTGTCCGGAACGATCTCCTTGACGAGCAAAAGAGGAATGGACACGAATGCCCCGGTGAGCGGTGGCGCGAGTCCTCGATCCCGTGCCAACTGGTTGCAAACAGCGGCCATGGTCCCTCCGGCTGAAACTCCGCCGACTACAAAACCCCGGGTAGGGTTGGCACCAAACTCGCCCGCGTGCTGGGACAACCACACCAGCGTATCCCAAGCATCTTGCATCGGAGTCGGAAACGGATGCTCGGGCGCAAGTCGGTACGTCGCAGAAATAACCACGGCGTTGAATTCGAGCGCAAAATCTCGCGCCGGACGAGTCATGTAATCGACGCTGCCGTTGGAGAATCCTCCGCCATGAAAGAGGACAATCAACGGATGACCAGCGTTGCCGCAGTCCGCTGGAGAAGAAGGCACGGTCTCAATGGCCACTCCCGGGGTGGATGCTTGTGACTGCGTTGCTAACGATTTAGGTCGCACAACTTTCAACTCTCCCCTATGACCATCAGGAAGAGGCACAGAAGCATAGAACTCCTCGAGGTTGCTGTGAACAGGACCAAGGGTTGCCACGAGTTGCCGTTCCGCCACACGCCGTGCGAGACGGATGTGCTGGAGACTTTGGGGCGCAGGCCGTCGTCTGTGGAACATTGTGAGCCCCAGCGTCCTGTCCTGTTCTATTGAACATTCACGGGAGGCTAAATGCTCAAAAGCTATTTACCATCAACGGAGTTGGAGTTGAACCGCTGTTTAAATGAATAATGGCACCTTTTGAAGCAGTATGGAGTGTGAGAGCCCCTTTATCACCTTCCAATCACACGTCCCTCCATTTTCCACAGCAATCTCGACTCTCGAGAGATACTGCCAATTTGGGACAATAGCCCCCTGTCTCCCTTGCCCAAAACATGAAAAGCACCATAGTGGTCATGACGATCACTTACAGTATGTGCGAACCGTAGAAGAGATCTTTGGCGGTGTTGATGGTACCAGTACCTCTAATACTATTAGTCTATATTTATTATGTACACATCTATTACTGTCTGTCTGTACAAAGTGGGTCTTATCCCACTGGACCAAAATCATTACACAAGTGCTTGCGAGGGGGACTCATGAAGAGGCGCCGTCATTGCTTGCTAAGCGCTCGACCTCTTCTTTGACGCTCTTCAACATCTTCTCGACAAGGTCGTCGTCCACGATCCCCTTTTGCCATGTAACTCCTAGCACCAAACATCCATCAGCCCCCGTGACGACGGACACTTGGATCGCACTCGCCGTCACACCGGCGCTCTGCGTGAAGACCATCCTCCCCATTTCCACTCCTTCGACGTCCCCTGAAGGCGGCTGCTTCTTGAACAGGCCCAGGTTAGACACCTCGAAGCTCGAGTCCCGGTCCTTACCGACCTTGGAGAGAAATAGTTCCTCTTGGTAGTCCTGCACGAACCGGAGCATGCCGACGTCTGTATTGTGGCCCTTCAAGCTCAAGACGCGTTCAATGTTCTGGCGGGATCGCCGGGCTTCGGGCCATGGTAACAGATCATGTGCTCCCTTGTCCGAGTCTCCGTGTTGAGTAGTGGAGAAGTGGTCTCGAGTGTATGTGTCGGACATGCCTTGGACCCAAACCCCCATGCTGTCCTCCGTGATCCCAGCGTCCGCAGGGAGAAATCCGCGGACAGAAAGCGCGCCACTACATGCCACCTTGGTGAACTTTTCGGGCAGATGGGCAAATAGCGCCCCAGCGACCAAAGTCTGGAGTGCTCCGGAAATGGTGGTGCCGTTCTTACGACAAATGTTCTTGAGCGCCGTTGTGCTCGAGGCCGAGAGGGCGAGATGACGAGCACCTGTACGTCCCAATGGTGTGATGCACTTCGAACCTGTCCAGAGACCTGGGTCGCGGCTGGGGGACCAGATCTTGTGCTTGAAGAGTACGGTCAGGATGTGCCAGGTTGAGATAGGTAGTGGGTGGGCGGATTCAAGACTAGGCAGTAACGGCGTTGAGGGCGATGTGATGACCGACGTTGAGGGAGGGTCAATTTCGAGGTTCGAGAGGACCTGGCACAAGGCACTATGAAAGGTCCTGTGAAATGCTATTCCTGAAATGCCATCGCCGAGGGCATGGTGGTAGAAGAAAGATGCAGTGAACTCAGAGGGCCGAGCAGAGCTTGTCAGGACGAATAGTCTCCAAAAAGGGTTTGGCGCCTCGTAGGGGACGCTATGCTGGGTACCCAGAAGCTCGTCTAGTTCACCATCTCGCTCATCACCAGCATCCGGGTCGTAATCTAGGTGTCGTGTTTGGAAGAACACACATTTGTCGAGATTGATTTCGGGTAGCCGAATGAAGTATGGATCCTGGGTATTCTCGTCCACCGGGATGGCTGAGAGAATCGGATGTCGAGTGATAACATCTCCTAAAGCCTTGTAGACACAAACCTTCAACTGATCGGAGCGGCTGTTTGGGAGCTTGTATGAGACTGTGACTGCTGGCCCCAGATAGAACTTCAGGTCATGGCGAGCTGTCGAGTAACGTTCCAGCCTGCCTGCAAAAATCGTGTCAGTCTCGACAGCTATGATATTTCAGAGGGAATATAATCAGCATACCGACCGCGCGCAACTTCTCAAAACCCTCCATCTCGAAGGACCCCTTGTATCCAAGTTAGATGATAGCCGTATGATCTCGTTAACGTTCAATTCCTGACTTTCGACCAAACCAATTGACTGCTGCCTGATACATAAAGTGCGGCTTGGCCGGCTATCACCGCACCGCCACATTAATTTCGACACTCATATTGGCGCATAACAAGTGTGGATTGCTGAAAAACCCAATCAGTTTGAAAGCGAGAAAAAGGGGATTAGGCAAGGCTGAGTCCACTTTATAGAGTTGGCGAGGCTGGTCGGAATAAATGTTGATCCGAATCCCGACGAATCCTCAGCTGCGCATTCAGGGGGGTACCGATTATGTTTGAAAGGCTGTACCACATGCCAACTCTTTCCCTGCGGCACCTATTTGCCCAGCGATGGCGCTCTAGCACAATCCAAACCGAGTTCGCTCTGTCAAAACCGTGAACTCGAGAGCATATCGAAATGGCACGGGAACGCGACGGGCTCCTGTCCGAGAAACACTACGATGAAGATGCCGCGATTGTCCCCTCCGATTCAGGATCCGATACTGAGCTAGACTTCGAAAGCGCAGGCCGTGTCAGGGAGGGCGACAGAGATATCCTCAAAGAGACTGAAGAGCATGAGGAACTGTTGCACAAACCGTCGAAGCTCGAGTCAGCACGCGCGACGTTTGGGTTCCGGGATGGAACGTATGATGAGGGAAGCAATGCAGCCAAAGTTCGGAGGCACAGACGCAGGAAGGCGAGGAAAAGCGGAGCGAGAGCTACAGACAAAATGTTTGAGATGGAAAGCGGCTTCAAAGACACCAGTTCCCAGTCCTCTACCGACACCGAGTTTGAGGGCACAAAATGGGACAGACATGCTCCTCAAAAATCCCACCGGGGACGCCTGACGATGATATACCTGGCCATTGTCGCACTATTCGTCGCCTTGCTCTTTGGCGCCTATAAGGCTTCTACGAAGAAACACGCTCTGACGCCCACAGTTCACCGATTGACCAGGTACCATAACGGGACTCACGTTTTCCGACCGACCACAATACTCATCTCTCTCGATGGCTTCCGCGCTGACTTTCTGAACCGCAACATTACTCCAGCACTCAATGCCTTTATCGCGAGCGGTGTGTCGCCTAAATACATGCTCCCATCGTTTCCCTCCGTTACCTTTCCCAACCATTTCACCCTGGTGACTGGCTTGTACCCAGAAAGTCACGGCATAGTCAGCAACCAGTTTTGGGATCCCGCGTTTGAAGAAGAGTTTTGGTACACCAACGTCAAAGTCTCGATGCAGCCCAAGTGGTGGACGGCCGAGCCACTGTGGGTTACAGCCGAGCATCAGGGTGTCCGCTCTGCGATTCACATGTGGCCTGGTTCTGAAGCGCATATACCTGACGTGGAGCCGACATACTTGGACAAGTACAACGGGAGTGAATCCTTGTCTCGTAAAGTCGATAGGGTTTTGCAGTGGCTCGATCTGCCTGGTGATGATGACGAAGCCCCCACTGACCAAACGCACTTACGACCACAATTTATCGCCGCGTATGTTCCCGATGTTGATGCCGATGGACATCTCTACGGGCCAAACAGCACAGAGATCAGAGCCACCATTGCGGATGTCGACAGCATGCTGACTTTGCTCGTCGAAGGTCTCCTGACACGCAACCTGACCGAGATTGTCAACATTGTCATCGTCTCCGACCACGGTATGGCCACCACGTCCACAAACCGCCTAATCCAACTGGATGACCTCATGGACATGTCCTTAGTCGACCACATTGACGGGTGGCCTCTTCGTGGCTTGCGCCTGAAGAATCCAGACCGCGACGTCCCCGTGCTCTACGAACAGCTCTCTCAAGAAGCCGCTAAATCAGGCAATTTCGAAGTCTACACTCTTGAAACCATGCCAGAGCGTTATCACTTTAGCCAGAACGATCGCATCGCACCATTGTGGATCGTTCCCAAGACCGGCTGGGCTGTCGTGGAGAAATCCGATTTCGACATTGCCGATGCGCTGAGCACGGGCAGAGAATATACGCCGAAAGGACTGCATGGCTACGATCACGAGCATCCGCTCATGCGAGCTATCTTTGTGGCCAGGGGGCCTGCATTTCCGCACGCACCCAACAGTCGAGTACCTGTTTTCCAGAACATCGAGGTCTACAATATCATGTGTGATTCGTTGGGCATCGTCCCACAACCAAACAATGGGACGTTGAGACTTCCCTTGAAGACCGAAGGCTTGCATTCTGAGGATGACAGGCCGGGCTCGGAAGTGGTGGCAGATCCCGTCGATGAGAACAAGGATCAAGAGGGAGACACCCCAGACACAATCGTGGATCCCGACGATGAGGAAGAGCATCAGGAGGAAGCAACTCCCGACGACGATCCAGATTCTCCAGTCGAAGCACCTCCCGATCCTGAAAAGCCAGACGCAGACACACCCGACGAAGATCAGGAAGAAAAGAAAGGGAGTTGGTGGAAGTTCCTCCACGAAGAGCTCGAAAAGGCGAAACAGTGGGCCAAAGAGTTTGTGGAATCGATCAAAGGCAACAAGAAAGGGGAGGGCGATCCACCAGTGTGAACGCAGTGGGGGTACAAGTGAGCGTTACAGTCCCATATGAGAGCCTCATCGCCCCATCCTCTTGATCTAAGGTTACCCTCATCTTACCGACCTATTCTGTGCGGAAGTGGAGGATCTCTGCTTTAAGGACGGCATGGGAGGCAAACATGAGCATTGCCTATACCGCGCGTAGGGCAGTCCTTTGCACACACCAGTCAGCCACCCTGTGCGAACAGCCTCCATTGATGGACCGTAAAAGGATCAACGGTCAGACCAAAGCACGCGTCATACAGTTTGAGTACGGACTCTTACTCTGTGATGGCGGAGCAGAATGGCAGCCTGACTTTCTGGCACATAACCTCAACCGACGAGAGGGACGGAAATTTCATCAGCTTTCCGAAGAGCAACTGCCTGACTGTTACAATCTAGAACCATCACGAGTGATGCGTTGTATTGCATTACAGAACGAGGCGACACGAGCACCTCCCCACGAGGGTCATGAAAATCCAGCATCCGATGTTTCGCGCCCGAAACCCAACTCGACGCGCCAGAGATGCTATTACCACTTTCGCTACCATACCATACCCATCTCATGACATGCGTCACTGTTCATCCATAGCCGCGCTCCATGGGCACGCTCGTTACTGGTTTGATATGGAACAGGCAATTCCCCCTCACCAGGACGGACACCAGAGGAACACAAGAGACAAGAACGAAGTCGTCGTTGATTACTTGAATTAGTTTGGTCTAGCAAGCATGGCGTGTTATATACCCAATGGAGTTTTCATGGAATTATATTGTGAAGTTACATTTCTTTCCGTTTGTTGGATTGATCGGAATACCCATAGACTATAGTTATGGAATGATCAATCAACGTGTATGAAAATGGAATCTTTATCAGCAGGATTTTAAAAAGGGCGGGGCCATCTCTACTTACACTTGTAGTGTATTCTATCCTACATGTACCTTTCCTTTTTTGTTGCCATTAATTGGATAATGGCTGGCATACGGACATTCTCCTGACTCCGACCCAAGTCCTTCTTGAAGCGTAATTCATAGTATTGAGTGGATGTGGCGATGGAGTCGTTCCAAAGACTGATCCAAAAACATTTTTGTTAGACGAAGACACAGCAGAAACCAAGTACTGACAACAACAGCCAGGCATCAACTACCATCACTGGATTCCGGGCCATCCAGCTCTGTCGAACTTTGTCTTGCTTCATACAAAAGTGTTGCCCACCCTCCGTATCCGGCCCTTCCATTCCTTGCTGGTCTTCTTGTCCTCTTTCTCCAGCCTCACCTTCTTTTTCCTCTCATACACCGCCCTCACCGTTTCCCTCACCTTTTCCTCGCCTTCGGCAAAGTTCCTCTTGGCGAGCTCCACCACGCTGTCGACCTGTTCGGGCGTGTAGATGAAATTCCAGGTGCTCATAAAATCGGACTTGTCCGGGTCGATGTTCGGGACATCCGGGTGTGGAAGCAGAGGAAAGTAAATCACGGCAATACCGGCATTCGGGTCCATCAAGTGGAACGAGGCCGAGTCTTCGTTGTCGCTGGCGTCCCAGTTGAGACTCTTGGAGGGCGGTGGTTCTTCATCGCTGGATCGCTCAGCCTTGCTGCCCACCCAGACGGTGCAGGGCCCAAGTACGCTCGCCGTGTCCGGAGCTGAGCCGGTTGTCGGACTCTCTGTAGTGTTGTCCTTATCTGCAGCTTTATTCTCACGATCTTCCTCCCTCGCCGCAGCGAGCTTTGTGGCCGCTTCTTGTGGAGTGGTCGCCTGCGCTTCTTCCAGTGCTTTGACATTCTCTTGAGGTTTAGACGATGCCCTCGGCCATCCTGCACCCACAGGCCACCCTTTGATGCCGCGCTGTTTGGCGTACCCATCAACCACAGACAGCCAATTCTCCTTCTGAATATCCGCTGACGCATCAAATGCAATCAAGACGTCAACGTCCCGGCCAGGTCGGAGGAGCGGGTAGATTGGCAGGTTATTGCTCATTCCAGCGTCCATCAGCTGGAGATGGTCATTCTTGAAGACCGAGTCTGGACACGTCGACGGGAGCTGGCCTTCCATGCCATACACAAAATTGGGAATCGTAGCTGGGTCAATTGGGTGGATCTTGATGAGATCTTCATTCTTCTCTTCCACCAGTTGATTGACACCGTCGAATCCAACCATACCGATCAAAGCAGGCTTGATCTCTTTGTAGTAATGCGCCAATGTGGCGCAAAAGGCCGACCCCCAGATCCCAAGGAGCAGACTTTGTCGGATCTCTGGCAGGGCAACACCGCTGTCAAGCAGCAGGTTCCGACCATTTTTGAAAGGCCGACCTAAGCTCCAAGTAGGTATACCAGCACCGAACTCTTCGCACCACACCTCCCACGGGTGCATTTCTATCCATTGAAACCATGCCTCCTTCCTGGCCTTCTCCTTTATCTTCTGTTTGAGAGCGAGGTTATCCTTAGATAGCTCCTCCTCCTCTTCGTCCACAGGTATTTCATGACGGACGGCGGTATATATGGGCATGGGGAGTTGACCGTTCTCAATGTATAACCGTTGATTTGACAGTTTGAGGTCTTGATCATTAACATCAAGTTCGCCGTGAGGGACCAGAAGCCGAGCAGCAAGCAAAAGACTGTAGACATCCACAAGGCCAAAGGTAGCCCCGGGATCACCTTTGATCTTCTCGACGAAACCGCTGAGGATAAACTTGTTGGTCGGGGCACTCGTGACCAGCTTCAATGCTGCCGGAGGGAATGCAATATGGGTCCCAATCCGTGACTTTATGTGCTTGAGGAGCTGCCTGTGGTCTTGCTTACCCAGGGTGGAGTAGAATAGTGTCTGCAACCAACAGCTGCCGCTGACTCCTGCGGTGTAAGTCACACAATCAAAAAGACCCGCCTCTTGAGCAGATAGGTAGCTGCTTGTACCAGCGACCATGGCTCGTAGACCACCGCCACTGCCACAAATCGCAATAGTAGGCACGTCATCTGGGTGAATCTCCTTCTCATCGAGACCGAGATATTTTGCCAACGCTTTGACAACGACTTGCTTCCTCTTGCGTCGGAACTCCAACTCATCACTGCCAAGGGTGTCACCAACGCGAACGGTGGCATTCCACTCGATTTCCGGATTGATGTATGGATCGTGTGCCTCCTGCCAGATCTGATCTGCCAGCGTTCCTGGCTGCATGGACAGCTCGGATTGAAGCTTTTGAAATCCATCAGGAAGGATCTTGGCCCATTTTGGCACAACCAAATCCGTGATCTTGTCGCCGACGGTACTCCAGTCTATCCGCGCAATGCCTTCTCTTACATTGTGGAAGTTTCTCGAGAAGGAGGCCCAGGCATTCTCGTCGTCGCTCTCGAAGGCGGGGAGGTACTTGTCGGGATCGTTTGTTCTGTCGACGATGGTCGCGTCATCTCTTTTGGTAGCGTGATTCGGATCTTCGGCATGAGCATAATGACTCTGCACACGTCGAGCATAGGCTATGAGAGAGGCATCTTGAGTAGTATGTATTCCCGAGGGGCTGTCGAGCCTAACGGGCTTGGTCCTGCGCGCTGAGCTTTGAACACCAGCGCAGGCGAGAGCGGCGAGGGCAGTATATTGGAGGGAGCTTGAATTGAAGAGCAGCCTTGCAGCGCTCATAGTCACAAGAGCGCCGCCAAAAGAACGAATCAGCAGATGTCAAATTCCATACTGTAGAAGGAAGAGATCAAGCTTTAGGATCGACCGAGAGCCTCAGGTGCTATTTTGTGCCTCTCGTGTTCGTGATGCGCAAAGTGGGCAGCGGGTTTGTTGGGACAATCTGGTCACAATGACGTCGGGGAAGGGGCTGGAATCCGATTCCGGCCGAGGCTGGCGTCGAGGCACGTGGCGCCACAGGTTCCTGAACTAAACCCAATTGGGACACCAGCCAAATCATCTCCCAAGCCGCCTACGCCGCCCAGTCTGTCTCCGTCGAATCCGTCTCACAATTCTATTCTCAGCTCACCCATCATTATCAATTTGGCATAGTTGACATAGAGCAGCTCAAGACCCTCTTCTTCAGAGCGTGCTCCATTGCGGAATATCACCTTAGCGCAATCGACCAAGTCCCCGCAAAATGCGAAGCTGTGCACCACAGACTGACACCCGTTGACGCTGTTTCAGACCAGACTGCATGGCCACAGGCGCCCGTCGGAGAATTTGAGTGGTGTACCTTTGTGTCTGAGACACTCAAAATGGTGGCACCCAGGAATGCCGCCTTCGCCGAAGAGAGCGCCGAGGTTGAAGTGCTGTTGGCTTCTTTGGGGAAGACGAAAGACATCACCAAGCGGATAGCGGCCAGTCTGGCACGGCTCGATGTTAGCGGTAAGATCGTCAAAGATGCCATCGGGCCGATCTACAGCAACACGCAGCAACTTCAGATCACGAGTCGGAACATCGACAAGATCAATGAAGCCATAGAAAAGCTCAAGCAGCCGCTGGACTCGAGGGGCCGAGAAGAAGCTATCATCAGAGCAGGGCCCAAAGTTTCAGGACTGCCACAATATCTCAGCGCCTTGAAGCGTATTGACAAAGCTCTCACCGATCTAGGCTCCACAAACATGAGAGCCAATCAACAAGCTGTGTCCGACTTCCATAGCCTCCTCTCCACGGGAGTTAACCAGTTGAACGACATGTATCGGCAAATGTTGCAGGAAGATTCGCAACCCGTCGAGCCCCTGCATCATATCACGAAACAAATTCCATTCCCTACATACTCTCAAGACAAAACCCAGTCTCTCAGCCAGATGGCAATGGCAATGGCATCCGCCGGAGCACATTCGGCCAGGCTGGGCCAGCGCGACGAAGACGCGGCAGTTTCGATCTACGTCGAGGTGAGGGGAGACTACCTCCAAAACAGCCTTCAAAACCTAGCCACAGCCTCTATTATGACCTCCAAACGACAAGGAAACGACTCAGGTGTTTACCGGGAAGGCTCGAGTGGCGTTGGGGCGTACGCGAATGGTATCGAAGGCATGTTTGTCGCAGAAGCAGAGAACACATCCCGGATATTCCGTAACGATCCTGGTCGCGTCTTCACGATGACTTGCGGCAAGGCATTAGGGACGTTTACGCGTACTCTGTCGGAGCTGAATAATGTGATCAAGCCACGGATCTTGAGCGACTGCTTCCTCGCCTACGAGATATTGGATCTCTTCACTCCGCTTGGCTATCGACTCGAATCGCGGACGGGCCAACTGCGATCCCAATTTGCAGATGCGCTTCGACCGATTCGTGAGACTGCTCGTTCATCGTTCAGCGAAATACTGAACCAAACGAAGAAACAAGCCGAATCAGTTTCGACCCTACCACCAGACGGTAGCACTATCCCGCTGGTCTCACAAACGGCCTCCCGTCTCCAGAACCTTGCTGTGTTCGAGCGACCCTTACTTGCCCTCCTCTCCTCTATCGGCGACGGAAACTGGAAGACCGCGGCAGGAATGGCGTCGCAATCGACGCTGAACCTTGAATTGACTCCGTCAACTGAAAACCCAACGTTATTGTCACACTACCTCATTGACATTGTCGACGCTCTTCTTTCAACGCTCAATGCACGCTCACAGGTTCTCCACCCTAAGAAACCCCTCCAAGGAATATTCCAACTCAATAGCGTTGCTGTACTTACCCGGGCGGTCCAATCCTCACCAGACCTTGCCCGTTATCTGGGGATCTCCCCGCACAGCGCCAAACTCGATGCCTACCGCAAAGCCGGCTCCTCGTTATACCTGACGGCGTGGCGTGATCCTGCCAACCACCTGTTTGACCAAATCCAAACCTCGTCCGGTTCGCGGCCTTTGTCAGGCCAGGCCATCGACTCCACGTCTATCATCAAATCCTTGTCGTCCAAGGACAAGGATAAGATCAAGGAAAAATTTAAGCTCTTCAACACCAGTTTCGACGAGTTGATCACCAGACACAAGAGTCTGCGGATGGAAGCCGAGGTCAGGTCGCAGCTGGCCCGGGAGATTCAAGGCATGATCGAGCCGCTTTACACGCGGTTCTGGGACCGGTATCACGAGGTGGACAAGGGGAAGGGCAAGGTGGTCAAGTACGACAAGGGCACCTTGAGTCAGATGTTGGCTAGCCTTTAGGTGGATAGCAGGAGCAAGAGCGTTGGCAATAACAATAGCACGCAAGAGCAACTAATGGGTTTTGTGTTTATGGCTGTGGTTGGGGTTGTGATTGTGATTGTCTTTGGTACCACAAGGGAAACACCAGGATTTTGACTCTGCCTTGATGGATGCGATTTATTGGATTGAGAAGAGCCGTTAAATGACTTGAAAATCTCCGCGCCTTCTTCTGGGTGGATGTTTAGTTACAAAGCGCGAAATCGCGTCTCAGGCGACGTATCTAGGAACCCCATTCGTTTTCGTCCTGAGGCATGAGAGATCGTTGGGAAAGGACCTGCATGCCTCGTATGGGGTTTTATTTGCTTTGCTTGTTTAGCACTGTCTCCGTCTCTGTCTCCATCTTTGTTTTGTCGCCGGCGAAGCGGGTCGAGTCATCGTTACTTGGTCGTGTATACATGGGCAATAGGTTAGGTGCCTAGGTACCTAGATACCCACCGTAGGTCGGTGGATGGGTGGAACATTTATTTTATTTACAAGGACACACACATGCATAAGGTGAGCGAGCGAGTGATCGTGGAATTGGAAAGGACAAGGACAACAACAAGGACAAGGACAAGGACAAGATCGGTGATTCGTTGATTGTATGATACCTATCACCTGTTACCTGCTACTTAATGGGTAGTGGATAGTCAGGTAGGAAGGTACCTTAGATACCCAGGGTACCCCTGCGCCGTCGACGAGATATGCTCGTTCCTCAGTGATGGGTTCCCTCAAGTCGCCTAACACCGCCTGTTTGAGAAAAATCGCTTGCAAGACCCGTGACTAGAGAGACCTGGGAGTCCATACCATATGCGCCGTGGTTTTTCCCTATTAATTGCAATGCTGCCCTCATTTTGCACGCATGTTGTAATGTTCATCCCTCAGCACAGCATACAGTAGCACAGCTCAGCCATGTCCAGGAATATCCAGCACCGTCCAGCACCGTCCGATAGGATCTGATTCAATCCAGCCCGTTGCACTCCGATGCAGTCCAGCCCATGTCAAATCAGCCAATCCCATCCTTCTTTCAGGAGCACAGACACTGACCTCGATGCCACGAGTTCGGTCCGGCCCTCCAGACAGCAGATCCAGCCTCCGCGCCTGTGCTGGTGTGGTTCCGTGCATAATGTTCGTATTGATCACGCTCATCGCCGGGCGCGCTCAGATACTCTGTCATTTTTTGGTAGACGGATAAACAAGAGAGAGGAGAAGCAGAACACAAGGTATGGTTCTGGTGCAGAGAGCTAGAGATCCCTCTATCTGTGTTTTTCTTTTGCCTTTTTGGTAGTGTTTTCTGACTTGTTCTGTGTGCATGTCTCTCTGTGTTGTTTCATGGCATCTTGTTGATCTTCTCCCTGTCGTACCGTGTCATATCGAATCGTGTCGAGCCGAGTCGAGACGTGGTCGTCATTTTCCACGTTTACTTGCTCTTTTGACGGTTCTGACGTTTGGTGAGATCCTCAGGGATTGCGGAACGTCTCGATCACCGCCTTTTCTTCCCTCTCCCTATCCGGGTTGAGAATGAAGCGCACAGTGCCCTCACGCCCTCTCTCGCCGACACGCTGCTTTATCCCCATAGCCACTCCAGAGCCGGGACCAGATCCAGGGCCTGGATTGACAGCGGCACCAGGGGCGGTGTTAGAACTCGCAGCACTGCTTCGGCGCGGGCTCGTCACGTCTCGTGGACTCACGTTCTTGCTCGACGAGGCCGACTTGGAGCCGTTCATATTCCCCGTTCCGTTCACGTTGTGGTGGCCGTAACCGCCTTTCGCGTATTCAGCTGCGGTCGACCCATCGTCGGCTCCCACCCATGCCGTGAAGCGTGGGATCTCCTTCTCCTCGGACTCCATGTTCAGCGGGATGCGCACTTCGAGGAACGTGTCGACAGGGAACATCGGCCCAACGACAGTCGAGTTACGGTGGTGGGTGTAGAGTTCGAGGAGGTCTAGAAGCGTTTCTACGGAGAAGACTCACGGTAAGTCTGGAATCGCCAGAGGCCTTCGTTTTGGGCAAGCCTTTGTGAGAACTGTATCGAGGAACACTTACCCATCACCATCCCTCTCTCAATCTTCCACTCATCGTAGTCCCTTCCCGTCCAAATGGCGCCGTTTTCTTCGCCCAGTAGCCTTCCCGCAAGCTCAAGACAAGCGAACGCCATTGTTGCCGTCGTCTGTTTCAGCGGTGCCCAGGTTCTGTAGAGATCCAGGGAGATCGAATACGCGGTCTTGACGACGGGTGAGCCTTTCGTGAAGTCGTAGCCTTTGGCGAACTTGATGAGGAGCTCCTGTGGGTGCCGATTGCGAAAGTCGAACCCCGAGGCTTCGAGCATGAGTCGTTCAAGGCCGATGATTGTGCGCGAATGGTGCTCAAAGACCTAAATGCGGCAGACGCTTGGGTGAGCAGCAAATCCAACAAGGTGCTTTGACCGGTGGATCGTAGAAATTGGTTCTTACCTGATCATCCGGTGACAACTGCTCTGTTCTAGGAACCTTCAAGTTATGCGCCGCGCACAGAATGTCTCGGGATTTCTTGAGTGTGTCCTCGATCTTGCAGGCGGTGAAAAGTGCCGCTGCTGATGCGTCCTAATTACGGCATCGATGTCAGCAACTCAAAGGACTGAGTGAGAGCGCAATATTCCACGCTTCACAAGATCGGTGCAGGCATTACCACAAAACTGTACTCTCCGTCGGAATGCTGTAGCCGGAACTTGTGATAGTACACAATGGCTGTGTTGAACGTTCTGACTGGTCTATATACAGATATATCACATCAGTCATGTATCACCTCACAGAGTCGATTGTGACTTGTGCGTTACGAGAAGGAAAATGTGAGGACAAGGTCAGGTGAGAATGACAAAGATTAAAGGACAACTCACAACTTCAAGGCTCGCCTCACATTATCGATCCACTGCACTCCAGCCAGCCTTAGATTGTCCTCTCTGGCCTGGCTGACGCCGTTCTCCTTAAGACACTTTTGGATCTCCTGTTCAAAGACGTATGATTTTGCGACCTGGACGTGGTTCGGCAATGGACCGGTACGCTTGGGCGGACCTCCCCCAGCTGCAGGCATGTTGGATGAATTTGTCGATGTGACCCCCTCACCACTGGAAGGGGGAGGAGGACCAGCAGCTCCATTCATTGGGTTGAAATAGCTATGGTAGTGGGAAGAACTTTGACCACCTTCGCACACTGGGCGCCGATGTCCCCTGGGCGGCACAACGGAGACGGTAACGTCGTCGGGATTAAAGTCCTCTGGTCTCGATGGCAATGGAATGTGGATCTGGACAAGGGTGTAATTACCATCGTCATCTGAACTGGAACTGGCCAGGCTTGTGCTGGAACGTGGTGATTTGAGACTCGAAAGTGACGACCAGGAACTTTGTGGCGATTCGGGAGTGGCGGCCGTTGATTCGTCAGCCTCGTCAGTCACGTGTGGAGGCACGTAGGCACGTGATGCCATGGCTGGGATCGTGGTTTAGGAGTGGACAAGGTCAATCTAGGACAAGGAGTGGAAGATAGAAAGATGTGTTTGAGTTGAGAGTCGGGATTTGCGTGTGAGAAAGAAGTCAAGACACTGCGCAGAGGTCGGAGAATTGAAATGCGCAGGCACTTATAATCCTCCCTGTCGCGCACTATTCTAGACAAGGCTGTGTATGAATATTTGTTACTCGACGTCCAATTTCTATTCATTACTGTCCTAAGGTAACAAGATTTCATAATAACTGAGCACATGAAAACCGCCTAGTTTTGATCCCTGCCGTCTGCCGGTAGACAAGCCCCATTCTTCCGCACGAACGCTCACAACACCACGATGGTAGTTCACAGACGTACATATCCAGGAGGATTTCGGGCAGTGATCATGACTGCCATGCAACCCTCCTCCAAACCATAAAGATACCCCTTCAGGGCGGACAAAGGAGGTTGGGTCGTTCATGGCTATGAGTCGCCCTCAGCCGCAACGCCCTCGGATTTGATATCCACTTTCTTAGCCTCTCGCTCGGCTTCCGCGTCATCTTCTTCTCGTGCTCGCTTCTTCCCAGCAGTCGCTTCTGCATCAGCCTGGATGCTTTCTGTGACAGTGTTGGCGGTCTTTGAAGCGGCATCAGCATGGCCACTTTGCTCGGTCGACTCAACTTCGTCCACAGCCGCCTGTTCTTTCTTGATTTCGGCTTCAACTGCCGCTTTCGCCTTGGCCAGGGCTTCTTCACGACCACTATCGCTCTTCAAGGGAGTTGTCTTGATTGTCGGAATGCCACTAAATCAATAAGTTAGCCATCTCCCAGAGCAACAACAGAGATCAACATACTTTTCGTCTGTTTCAGGCCCTTTGTTTCTATCACCTCGGGATTCGCGACCACCTCGGTCACCTCGTCGCTTGTCATCCCTGAAACCGCGTTTCTGATCTTCGTCCCGACGCGTTCTCCAATCTCGATTATCTTCGTCCCTCTTGCGCTTGCCGCCGTCTCGCCCACCGCGGTGGTTGTTACGATCTCGTCTGCCGCCCTTGTCATATTTGTTGTTTGATGTGATTCTGCCCGCATTGAGATCCGCGGTCTTCTTGCTGGTGTACTCTGTCTTGCTCATGACGAGGAGATCCTTACCCTGGTACTTCGGTTTGGGATCCAGGGCCAGGAACGATTGCGCCAACTCTTCCGTCTCGAACTCCACAAAGACACTGCCCTTGAAGAACTTCTCGTCGTTTCGCCTGAGCCGGACGGCCCGGGTGGGGCCATACGGATCAAAGAATGCCTCGATATCGAATTGAGTGCTCGCAGTCTCTTCGCCGAATCCCTTTACATACACCGTACGGGGGTCAGCTGCTTGCGCAACAGCGTCGAAAAAGTTTTCTGGGAGCGGGTCCTTTCGGCGCACGTGGGTGTCACCGTCGGTGAGTTCGAGTGTCTTGGATTCCCGAAGCGCTTCGACAATGGCTTCGAAAGGCTGGAAGCGGCGCATGCGCTTGAACTTGTGAATTTCTCGCAGGTCGACAGGTTTGTTCTCCACACCGCCAGTCTGCGCGAAGAGGAACTTGTCTTTTGGGAGGTTTGAGTCCGAGAAGTAAAACTCTACCTGCTCAACTTATGAATCTCTTGTACTACGTTCAGGGCTCCAAGAGCGCACATACCTGTTTCCGAATGGCGACTGGGTCATCAGTCTCCTCTAGCGTCGTGAGATCGGACTTGATATTGTCACGATAAGACCGGGAGTTGTGGTTGTTGTGACGACCTTGACCTTGGTTCCGACCCCGACCACGATGATTGTTGTCTGATCGACCCCGGTCCCGACGATCACGTTTGTTCTCTGTACCTTCTTTCTCCTCGGTCGCAGTCTCTTTCGCAGAAGCATTCTCGGTCTCTTTTGGGGCTTCTTCCTCTGCTGGTTTCGACTCTGCAGTGCCATTTGTCTGCTCGGGTTCGTCTTTCGGACCAGCTTCACCTTCTAGCTCAGCTAGCATCTTCTTGGCCTCTTCAGCGGCTTGCGCATTCTGGTCCATCGGCGTCTGGAGTGCTTCCGTCACTGCTTCTTCCACAGACATCTTCGCACACTCGCGGCACAGACACTGGGAGCAGGTTCAAATAGATATTCGGGGTAGTAACGCAGGTGGAAGATGGGTCAATGGTGCGGGGACGGTAGCAAATAAGAGAATGCAGGTGACTCAATGGCTCTGAGAGTGGTCGATGAGTCAGGAGCTGTGTAGCGAGTCGCACGGAGTAGAGGTAGTCAGGAGTAAAGTATACAAGAAGTTACCAGGCCTCAGGACAAGATACAGCCCGCGCGTGAGTCGCTAGTGTACTAAGAACTCGCAGAGCCAAATGACATTTTCATTTCACCTTGAAAAAATTCCAAGGCACTGCGGGGATGGCTTGGCGGCATGCGCCGCTTTTAATGCCACTATCCCTCGCCCTCTACTCACCCTTCTTCACCTTCTTACTTTTTACTTCCCTTTATATACCTTTAACCTACCTAAGCGCCTATGTACCCGTAATTCGGCCCGGGCCTACCACTTCCCTATTCGATCATGCATTAGCACACCGATTGAACGAGACCACCATTGATTCAGAAGCCAATGTCCATTGAGGGTCAGTCAACGAGACGGCCTTAGGGACGCTTGCTAGCACATATCCTCAATAGAAAGAAGATCGCCTTTCAGCTCGAGCAAATCAGGTCGTTCAACGAGACGTACCGCAACTTTCAACTAGTCACCCAGATCGTATTGGGCGAGTGCAAGATGCAGGGCAGACACTTTGAGATTGACATAACTGCGCACATCAGATTTGGCGATACATACCTAAACCTCACCAGTGCGAAGAATGCCGAATATGTATGGACTTACTGTCCATTGATTATGGAAGGAGATATATCATGATAGGTAAGGTAGCGTCAGGGAGATGAACGGACACTCTACGAAGTGACAATCTCATCGGCTTTTCGCTTTTTTCCCTGTGCTTGAGATCCCTCGCCTGTTTCCCGGTCCTTCTGCTGATTTCCACCCTCATTATCTCCTTGCTTGTTGTCTTGCGTCGTAAAGGCACTCTCCTCCGCCTTCTCCTTCTCCTCATCCTCCTCCTCTCCCTCCTGCTCCTCCTCATCGCTCCCCATATAATCCATAATCTCTTGATACAAGATCCCGCCAGCCTCCCTGAACTTCCTCTCGCCTTCTCTGTAAAACGTCTCCATATTCCAAGTCGCAGCCCGCCACACCTCAACCTCGCCACCGTACATCTCCACTATCTCGCTCATCCACTGGTTGCTAATACTCAGGTTAGCCCATGCGCTGCGAAACCCACCGCACGGTATCCGTCCGTAGATGACGCAGTGTTCCATCGCCTCTTGCGCGATGGCGTCGAGGAGGCCATCATCCACGTCGTCGTAGTCGTCGTAGTCGTCGCGCGTGTGTTTCAGCAGTGGCCAGAGCTCGTCGCGGAAAGAGGCTTCCCCAATCAACGAACCCTCATAGTTCTCGGTGATAATCAGGGTGCAATCTGCCACGCCGGCCCGGTCGACGTAGAACTGCTCCCCAGGCTCGTGGCGGCGCTGGTACAGAGCCTCAGGACCACCGTCGCGGTCGGATGTCCAGTAAATAAAGTGCGGTATGACCCCTTCTAGCTCAGCGGCCTCAGGATCGGCTTCGTTCAGCAACGCTGTGTATAGGGCTTGTACCTCGTCCGGGGTCAGACGGCACAGAAGTGCGACATTGACCATGTCTCTGAGTTCCGGCCCGCTTTCGCCATCTTGCTCGCCTTGGGGAATTGGCTCAGATGCTTGCGTATGCGTCTCTTGCGAAGTCGAGTCGTGTGGAGTGGCACGACCTTCGGTCTGAGAGTTGTCCGTCGGTGTGGGCTGTGGAGAAGACATGAGACGTTGGAAACCAGATGAAGATATACGAGGAGTTCTTCAGGATGCCAGTGACCAAGTATACATTCTTCTTAGATATATACATGCTCGGTGCCTTGAAAAGCGCCTTGGGCGCCTAGCAGTAGCATTACTCGTAGGGGGCTAATTATAGCCACTATCAACAGTCCCCACTGGGGTGAGTACATGTATGGTGGTGGAGCGAGCCAGGACGTGCCAGGGGTTATGTGTCCTGCCTAAAGAGGGGGTGCGGCTCTTAGCGGGAGAGGCTCCGGCCCAGCCTCGTGAATAAAGAATACGTCCCTATTGTGTCTCGCACCGCAAAGGCTTATGCTCTAAGGTGTTCTGTCCCGGGGAAACATCAAGAGCGGTCGCAACACGCTTGACTTCGCAACTCCAGAAGTGGGAAACACGTGTGGCGAGTGACCATTAAGAATGACGGTTCGGCCAATTCGCCAACAACCAACAAATGATTGCGGTTTCTTGAGTTGCTGAAAGGCGTGTACATGACAACTGCTTTTCAATAACATCTACAAACATCTCTCCCTGGCCTGGATCTCGCAGTGCCTGTCAACAATATGTCGTGGCTTCTCAAATGTCAAGTCCTTCGTCGTGCATCTCATTCGCTAAGGCGCCCGAACGCTCTCTTCGGCTCTGGAGCAACGAATATCAACCCCTGCTTTCATTCTGCAGCTAAGCCACCTGGTACAGAGGCTGGCAACACAGGTAACGTTTTCCACCCATAATGCTTGTTGTGACTAAGCTCCCTAGATTGGAACAAGTTCGATGAGTTCTTTTCATTCACGCGTGGTCGATTCGTAGTGGATGAGGCAAGCCAGATGAAGCGTCGCTACATCAAATTCGACATGAATGAGCTCGTCAAGATTGCAGCCCAGTCTGTTGGCGCAAGGTACTGCGCCTCTGTACAAAAATGTCCTGATGGAATGTACAATAAAAGCTTTGTCTTGACCATGGATGACGGGCAAGAAGTCATCGCCAAAGTACCCAATTCAAACGCTGGAGTACGCCACTATACCACGGCAAGTGAGGTTGCCACCATGGATTTTGTGAGTCGTCAATACTGCCTCTTCAGACCGTCGACTGAGAACCCAACAGGTCAGAAATACTTTGCAGACTCCTGTGCCCAAAGTCTACGCGTGGAGTTCCAGAGCTGATAACGCAATCGGAGCCGAGTACATCATAATGGAGAAGATGCCTGGGCTTCAACTCAGTCAAGTATGGAACAACATGAAGATTGGGGACAAGATGCAACTGCGCCTGAACCTCGCCTTATACCAAGCAAAATGGCTCTCAATCTCATTTTGCCAGTTCGGTGCGCTATACTATAACGAGGACCTGGACAAGGTACGCTCTAAGGGTCATCTGTATATCAACCAGAAAGGTGAAAAGGTACAAGACTCTCGCTTCGCCATCGGACCCATGACTGGGCGCGACTGGTGTGACTGTGGAAGGGCAGCTCTGCAGTGTGACCGAGGGCCTTGTAAGAAGAACCACCAAATTTACTTTATTTGCTCTTTATTAACCTTTTTTAGGGCTTACCTCGAGTGAATACCATAAATCTATAGGTCTCCGGGAGTTGATGGCAATGTTATCAATGAAAACACTTCCTAAACAAACAGTCATGGTTTGTGGTCCAGGACTGTACCAGCCCAGTGCTGCAAAGAAGTCTGCTGCAATTGAATCTTACTTCAACATCTATGATGCTCTCCTCCCTGATGATCCCACGATCACTGCTCCAATACTCTGGCACCATGATCTGCATGAGGAAAATATATTTGTCGATGGCAAGAACCCGACCAAGATCCTTGGCATCATAGACTGGCAGTCGGTTGACCTGCTCCCACTCTTCGATCACAATCTCGAACCCGCATTTGTCCAATATTCCGGACCGAAGCCAGAGACTTTGGAACCACCAGAGCTCGAGGACACATCAGGGATGTCGGCTGAAGAACGGGCGAGGGCGACCAAGAAGTACTTCGACAGGGCCCTCTACGTAGCCTCCAGAAGAATTGCCAATAAAAAGCTACCGGCTGCTTATCACGCCCTGGAATATCAACGAACGGCGGCATTCGACCTTCTCACTATCGCGAGACGTCTCTTCGAGTTTGGTGAGGCACATTTTCAGGCGCTGACGGTTGAATTACGCGAGACATGGCAAGAGTTGACCTCAATGAAAGACTCTACGACGGCGAGACAGTTTCCAATTACCCTTGATGATGAGTCCTTGGCAATTATTGAGGATGACTATAAAAAGGCTATCCATGGCATGGAGATTATGAACGACTTCAAGGCTCGCTTGGGACCGTTGTGGCCTGACAAGGATGCAGTCAGCCACGACATGTACCATGATGCGAAGACAGCGCTTCGAGAAATGAAAGACGAAGTGATTCAGGAATTTGCCAAATCACAGAACGACATTTTAGAGTTCGAGAAGCTGTGGCCATTTGACGACTGATGCGTCGGCGGTCTTACAAACAAGATCTGCCTGGTGAGATATACCAAGATGGGAGGTCACTGTTGTCGGTGTCGTGATCAATGTTGGACACTGTACCGCCCACACTCATGATCCCACGTTCGAAGGTTGCTTGATACGCCAGATACACTCGGCCAGTATCTTGGTGGTCCAAGGCCAGTCAAATCCACGACCTCTGGAGAATAGGCCCTTCCACCAGGACGAGACGAGATGAACGGCGTCCTGTGTGAGGCGTAACGAGAGCTGAAATCCCCAAAGATTGAAACCTCTCCCAACAGATGTGGATGGAGAGTGACGAAGAATTGACAGCCTTTGTGAAGAGAGAAGTCAGTACTACCTGGGATTCTCAGCGTCTCCTCTTCCTTCCACAAAGACAATCTAGTCCTCGACCACCGACAACTATGAGCTGGGAGGCGGTCCTTCAAGCAACAGCGGCGTCTTCCAATGCCCGATCAGTCGGTGGGATATAAGTGACTAATTAGAGGGCCAAAGTGTATCCAACCCCACTGGAACCATCCATCTGACCTTGGGCATCTGAGTCAAAGTGTCCTCTCCGACCTTGTGATCTTCTGAAAAAGAAAAAAAAAACCAGTCTACGCTTCTTTCACATTTTCGGGGGTCTGATCCTCGGTAGACACCGACCACAACCCTCGTATTTGAAAGTCGTATTCAATCAACCCTAGTGTTTATTACACATGCCGCAACCCAATGCTTTTCCTGGCCATCTCCTAATGCAGCGTTACACACCCGTTTGGCCTCCCCGAAATCGTATACGATCTTCATGTGCAGCTGCCCTGGCCCCCAAGGTCGTACGGCATGCTATACGAGGTATTCCTTCTTTGGTCCCCCCTTCCCACAGTGATAGGCGCAGTAGATGATGGGTGATGCGGACCCGAGTGGGTGCCAGCCAGGCAGAGAAACATGCGAAAATGAATGAATGAATGAATGAACTGGGCCAAGACAAGAATGGCATTCCGCGGAGTCGCATAAGCCCACCACGGTACATGTGCATCTGGACCTCAGATTCCCATGAGGTCAGGCGTTATGGGTAATTGTTGTTTCGGTGACCGAGGTGGGTGTGGGATGTGTCGAAGGGAGGGGGGAAACCCTTGGGTCAGAATAACATCGACATCGAGATCGGTGCGATCACATTACATACGCTATCCCATGCATCGGTTACCTATGCGAGGGTAGGGTTGCACGTTTAGCGAGCGAGCGATCTGGGATCTCTCGCCTTCTCGAGCTAAGCCTTACACTTGCAAGTCTCGGTCCGAGCGTGATCGCCAGACCGTTCGGATCCCAGCCCAGCCCACCCCAGCTCAGCAGAGCCTCCTCGGTCAGGCACCGAGAGCGGGAATCATACCCCTCGCAAGCCGCGTTAGATCGGATCGGTGACTCATCCTATCTATCCTGTAGATGGGACGAGGCTGACTGATTGACTGTGGACCCGGTCAGATATCCCCTTGGATCCCCGAAGTCGCCTGTCTGTACTCGGTGTGCTCAAACACCTTGATCGTGGCCATCTACGGTGACTCGGTACGGTACTTAAATTTGATGGTCTACCGTCATCAATGATCCAATCGATCGATCGATCTCTTTCTTTTTTTCTCGATGTAACCCGTCCAGCCATCATCTACTCATCCTTGTTCATGCCCTTCCGGGTATCACTTGCCCCAGGTCAACTAACCTATCCAATGACTCAAAACGACAAACGACAGGGCCGAACCTGTGCACGTTACGTTAGGGCCGGCTCGCCGTTCAAAACCCAAAGTCTGGGCTGACTCAAACCCGAGTTGGGTCCTGCTTGACGAGTGTCGAGGGAGCTTTGAGACGCCGAGGACAAAACGGTTCTCGGGCAACACGAGGACATGGAAATAGCCATTTCGAATTGGCGCGAGATTTTTCAATGCCACCCGGCTACTCCTTTGACGCACATGATAAAAAGCGTAGCCTCGTGCCGTGCACCTCTGGTGTGGATTTAGTTTCGCTGCAGAGGCCAGCCCTACTAACAAAGAGACTAACGAAGCAAAGTCGTGTCAACTCGGTACCTGCAGGTGGAAACAAGTTTGTCGAGTAGTGATCACGAAAGGACAACTAAAAGCACAACAACAATGGGAAGCCTTGAAAACCCTCGCAGAACGGGTCCTGCGCATATCGGTAAGTCAGCCCCTGGGCCGTGTTTTTCCCGTACTGCATGTGTTAGCTTGAGCTTGAGTTGAGCCGAGCTGAGCTGATGGGGTGTGGGTTTCGCAAAACCACAGGGGAGCACTTCACGCCTACCATCCATCATGACACGTACCCGGCCATTGATGTCTCGCACAGCGTGGGCATGGTGGGCAAGCACGTCTTTCTGACGGGAGCCTCACGAGGCATTGGCAAGTCCATGGCCCTCGCTTACGCCAAGGCTGGAGCCTCGATCATTGGCATCTCAGCCCGTTCGGATCTGGGGTCGGTCAAGAAGGAGATCGAGGACGCTGCCACCTCGGTCGGTCGCGAGGTGCCCAAGGTGGTCACGGCCAACATGGACGTGTTGGACCCGGAGAGCGTGCAGCGAGCCGTGGAGAAGATGACGCCGGATTTTGACGGGCGGCTGGACATCGTGATCAGCAACGCAGGCTACATGGAACCTTGGACCAACATGATCGAGGCCGACGTTCAGGAGTGGTGGCGGTCCTGGGAGGTCAACATCCGCGGACAGTTCGTTACCTGGAAGGCCGTGTTGCCGTTGCTTCTAGCCGACGGCTCGAGCCTCAAGACGATCGTCAACATGTCGAGCATCGGCGCGCAAATGTGCGTCCCTGGAGCCAGTGCGTACCAGACAACCAAATTCGCACTGTTGCGCCTGACCGACTTCCTCAATGTCGAGTACGGCGCCCAGGGCGTGATTGCGTACTGCATGCACCCGGGTGCCGTGCCTACAGAGCTGTCCTGGAAGATGCCCGACTTTGTCAAGGTCAACCTGATTGACACACCCGAACTCATGGCCGACACGGTCGTGTACTTGACGCAGAAGCGGCGCGAGTGGCTGCGGGGCCGATACCTGTCGTGTAACTGGGACATGGCTGAGCTGGTGGACATGCAGGATGAGATTGTGGAGACGGACAAGCTGAAGATGAGAATGGTAGTTTAGATCACACAGCCATATCGGCATAGGATCGGATGTGAGGGTAGCACATGTCTGAATGAGATGAGATGGACAAGATGGACAACTTCTGTACTCGTTCGTACATATCAATTGTCTGGTCCCGACTGGAGTCGACTCCCGATTAATTCTCGATTAGCTGGCTGGTGATGCAATACGACAAGGTTGCTCGTCCTTTGTTCTTTTCTTCCTTTGTGACTCTATTCCTACTCGTATCAGTACCAGTAGGTATGGAGGACCTACCTCGACGTCAACATGGCAATCATGTTTGCCCACTCCACAGGGATCGTGAGCCACACCACTTAAAGATACATAACCTGCCTGCAAATCGATGTAAAATCGAACCCGTTTCCCGTTCACCGTTCATGGTCATACTCGATGACGTCGAAAGAGGACGGGCCTCGAGGCCAAGCGAGAAGTTGTCAGAGGTCATTGGTGGTCATTGTTGGTGGTCGTTTCACTCACTCACTCCCCCGGGGTATCAGGATGACAGACCGGGGAGTGAGGGTGGGAAAGGAGGCGTGGGCAAGTGTTGGATTTTCCCATGTTCTTTCCCCCTCGTACTTTGACACATGCCGGATCCAGTTTTCTTTTTGTCCCATGTGCAAATCCACAGCGATGATCGAGGGGTGGGATGATGGGAGTATCGTGCTGTCTTTGTTTACTCGGGTCCGGTCCACACACATAAACCCACACACCCACATACACAGGTATCGCGAGGATCGGTCAGTCGGGTTAGGTCTTGTCTTGCAGCATCACTATTGGGAGTGGCTGGTTGGTTCGATGGTCGAACGATCGAATGGTCGAATGGAAGGTAGATGGGTGAGTTAAGTGCGCAGGTAGGTAGGTAGGTAGGTAGGTAGAGATATCAATGGAACGGCCCTTGCCCCTATCCTTGTCCTGTCCTTAGACTAGCAGTGGCTGGCTATCGAATGGCTTTGTAGAGTTCCTGCTGGATCGCCTAAATCAAAGGAAGCACCAGAGGGGCAAGATGAGGTTTGTGTGCCTTGTGGCATTTACCCAGTACTTGATTCTGTCCTGTTCAGAGAATATGTAAACACTGGAAAATCCTCTTGTCACTACTGTTTCTCAAAGCTTTCCCCTTCCTTCCAGGCCCAGCATTGAGATGTTTTGGTGATCTCGATATCTATCTATCTACCTGCCTGCCTACCCATCCATACAGCACAAAGACCGGGAAACAGTGATTGATCAAAACAGCAAACCAGTACCCAGTCTTTACCACTTTATTTCTATCGCGGAAGATATGGCCTCTGCCGATGCGGTGGTGGTCGACAAGGCTGCACCGCCAAATCCAGGCGCCTCCCCTGCGACCCCAGCAACGACGACAACGACAACAGCACCGGATAACAAAAAGCTCAGACTGTCGTGCGACAACTGTCACGCAGCAAAGGTCAAATGCACAAAGGAACGTCCGCTGTGCTCGAGGTGTGCCAACTCGGGCGCCTCGTGCATCTACTCGAAATCACGACGAGCAGGGAAGCCCAAGGGCTGCGGCAAAAAGACTGGCCCGTTTGGCAACAACAAACTGCAAAACACCACGCCCGAGTTCTGCAGTCGACCCGAGTCTCCTCTGTCAGACGCGCGCATGAGCATCGACTTTGAAGATGCGTCGTGGAACGTCGATATCCCCGGCAGCCGCCGAGATTCAGTCCTCGACCAGAGTTTAACGACTCTGCAGCCCATGGCTGAGACGACTGGTGTTTCGCTCGATCCGACACTGACACAGACATTCACGCACTCGACCATGGGCACCGACGACTTTTCCGCCTCTGCCGCAACCTTCTCCACCGGTAACCTCTTCTCGGCCGACTTCCAGATGTCGCCCGAATGGATGTCCGGCATGGATGCAAATACTGCTCAAGTCCCTTTTGCCACGGAGGGCATGACCGTGGCGTCGGCCAACATCATGCTCTACCCAGAGTTCAGCTGCTCCGACACAAGCACGCTCAACGATGACGGCTCAAACTCCGGAATCACCAGCACGGCCCCTTCGTGCAACTGCATGGCTTCGTTACAGGACATCCTTAGCGCGCTCAACGGCACGATGCCGTCGTTTGACAAGTTCCTGGCTATCAACAAATTAGCCGTCCAGCGCATGGCCCAGAGTCTAGCCTGCCACTGCTTGCCGGATATCTCGTCTGTCATGATCCTCTCCGTCATCATCACCCGCATCGTGCAGTGCTACAAGAAGATCCGCAATGGCGAGTGCCAGGGGTGCGATGAGGTTGGCGTCACCATGGGGTCACTGAAGATGGACAGCGAGGACGAATACCAAATCAAGATGGTGCTGATTCGCTCTGAGCTGCGCAAGATCAAGTCGCTGGTCACTCGGTTTCGCGATCGTTTCGAGAGTTTCCTCCAGGGCGCCGATCGGCAGCTTTATGAGGCCAACATGGCGTTTCTGGAATATGGGCTAGATGACACCATCAAAGGGCTTTGACCAGTTTTGAATAATCATCCTGAATTATGAGATGTGGTGTACTCTCTTCCTTCTCCTCCTCCTCCTACTTCTTCTTCTTCTTCTTCTTCTTCTTCTTCTTCTTCTTCTTCTTCTTCTTCTTCTATTTCTATTTCGCACGGCTCAAGTAAGGCCAGATCTTGACTGCATCATAAGGAGCTGGGTGTTGTCTGGATAATAGGAGGGTATCACGGCACAATAAGGAACAAGGCTGATTATCATTTCCGGTTCTTTCCTCTTACTCTGGGGTGTGCCTTGTGTCTCTGTTGTCAACGGTGATCATGACGACTGATGATAGCCTCTCTTCCTCTCTCTCTATTTTGGACGGGACATTTGCTTGTGAACATTGTCAGGGTGTGGATGGATTGTGACTTGAAGACCACCTGCAGTTTCACCGAAGAAATACCAAATCTTGATAAACCCCATGTTCCTCCACCACGCAGGAGACCTCCTAATTCACGAGCCTTCAGAGGTAGACGGAGAGGTAGACGGGAAGTTGAGGTCATGTTCAGCAAGTTGGACGGCAGGATCTGAGCCACGGAGGAGACACCGAGGGAGACGAGGCAAGTGAGGAAAGGTGGCGGCGCTCCGAGGAAATAGTAGGCGGAGAAGAGAGGCAGATGGCTAGGTGGGGAAGAGAAGAGTAATTCTTTGGTCTACCTGAGTACGTATGAAGCTTGCGGGTGACGGGTAAACACAGACTTGTGGCAGATACGGATGTCCATTGCCAAATGCGGGGTCATTCGCCCAAGGCACTTTGGAGGCTTCCTCTCTAGGATGAGCCGTAATCCCCGAGAGGCCCCACTTAGTCCCGGTGGCTCGACCCGCATCCCGCTCGAGGTGCTGCTTCAGCCTCTTCACGCCTGTTTTGCGGTCCACGTATGAGTACTTCGTACAAGGTACTCAATATATATACCGAGTCACTCGTGTCAGAGCCTCTCTTCGCCTCAGCGCCCTGTTTCTCAGCATGCAATAACCGTCAACTCTCGTCACCTCATTGGCCCGACTGCGTTGCTTCAGCGCAGACTAGCCTGTAGAGAGGCAAGCCTACAACACCAACGCATGGCCATCGAATGCGGTTCTTTGCTGCCGTTTGGCACCATGCATGGACCTTTGGCGACTTATTGGCAAGGCCTTTGCCTAAGCCACTCTTCAGTCTGGCCAGAGATTTCTCCCTGCTCTCACTTGTCTCAACTTCATTCCAAAGCTTTCGATATACGGAATAGAGATTGCTTCCAAGCATCTTGCCCTTGGCTATATTGGTTTTAGACTCGAAAGACGTCCTTTCGAATCACCGCGGGGCCAATTGAACCGCGTACTCCAAAACCTCAAAGGCAATTGTAAGACGACGTCTATCTCAGTACCTCGATCAGCCCATTCGAGTTCGCAAGAGAATTGAACGTCCAAGCACTCTCTCTGGATGCCTGATCACATAGCCTGAACTTATCTGTCGAGCCTTCCCACCTCACGAGATACACATTCCCACGATGCATCTGCTCAAAATTGGCCCTCATGGTGAGGTCAGCCTTACCGACAGGTTGGAAACAGACATTCCGCCCTATGTCATACTCTCACACACATGGGGCCCGGATAACGAGGAGGTGACTTTCCAGGATCTAAAAGATGGATCAGGCCAGTCGAAGGCAGGCTACACCAAGATCAAGTTCTGTGCGAACCAAACACAGAAGGACCGTCTGCAATATTTCTGGATCGATACATGTTGTATCGATAAGACGAGTTCCGCCGCTCTCCAAGAATCTATTACGTCAATGTTTCAGTGGTACAAAGACGCACAAAAGTGCTATGTGTTCCTGTCTGATGTTTCGGCTCATAAACGCGACAATACAGGAAATGTTCACATCTGGGAACCCAGCTTCCGGACAAGCAGGTGGTTCACGCGGGGCTGGACGCTGCAAGAACTCCTTGCTCCGAGACGAGTGGAGTTCTATTCTCGTGAAGGTGTACGATTGGGTGATAAAACTACACTTGAGCGGATCATCTCCAATATAACGGGAATCCCTGAAACAGCTCTTCGTGGGAGGCCCCTTCAAGAATTCACCCCTCAGGAGCGGATGCGGTGGGCATCTGGACGCAAGACAAAAAGAACAGAAGATAAGGCATACTGTCTCTGGGGAATTTTCAATGTGTCAATGCATGTTAACTACGGCGAAAGAGACAAAGCCTTTGACCGGTTGAAAAACAAAATTGCTAAATCTTATCGGAGGGAGTTGGATGGTCCTGGGCAAGCCTGTCTTCCGTCGCTCTCTAATAACCTCGTTGCACCTCCACGTGGGACAACTACGAACCCTCCAGGGAAAGACACGCTCTCTGACCGTCGAAGGACGATGCTAGCCTCTCTCAGCTTTGAGCAAATGGATTCGCGCCAGTCCAATATTACAAATGCCTATTCAACTACCTGCCAATGGCTGTTGAAACATCCGGCTTATGTGAATTGGAATGATCCACAGCATATACACCAGCACCGTGGGTTTCTATGGATCAATGGGAAGCCGGGGGCTGGGAAGTCGACTCTGATGAAATTCGCTCTTTCACAGGCTTACAAAGGGACATCTGAGGGGGAGATTCTTCTTTCCTTCTTCTTCAACGCTAGAGGGGACCAGCTGGAGCACTCAACAGTCGGCTTGTACCGAGCCTTACTATTTCAACTCCTGACGAAGATCCCTGACTTACAGAATCTGTTGGATGACCTAGACGCTCTAGAAGGTCGAAACGAATCCTCGATGTGGACAAAGGAAAAGCTGTGTGAGCTGTTTTCTACAGCCATTGCAAGACTCGGGACTCGACGACTAAGGTGCTTCATTGACGCCCTCGATGAATGTGAAGAAAAACAGATTCGAGAAATGATCATCTTCTTTGAAAACCTAGGACAAAATGCGCCCAGTGACGGAACACAGCTCTACGTTTGCTTCGCTAGTCGCCACTACCCAACGATCTATCTTAAGTACGGTCGGCAGCTGACCTTGGAAAAAGAAGATGGTCATGCTGGGGATTTGGGTGCATATATCCAGAGTCATCTCCGAACTGAAGAGACGGATTTAGTTAAGGAAATCATTCCACAAATACGAGAAAAAGCCAATGGTGTCTTCCTGTGGGCGGTGTTGGTTGTTCCAATTCTCAACCAAGAATTCGACAGCGGCAGTGTGTTTACGGTTCAGGAAAAGCTCAAAGAAATACCTGCTGAGCTAGATAATCTCTTCACAAAGATCTTGACGAAAGATTCTGTCAAGATGAATCATTTGTTGCTGTGTCTGCAATTGGTCTTGTTTGCAAAACGGCCGCTGCGGCGAGAAGAGTTCTACTTCGCAATGATTGCCGGTCTCACTCCTAAATCTGAGTGGATGAGCGCCTGGGACCCGAAGCGGATTACCGAAAGCTACATGAACCGGTATGTGCTCAGTTCATCCAAGGGTCTTGCAGAACTTACGAGATCAAAACTGCCAACAGTGCAGTTCATTCACGAATCAGTGCGAGACTTTCTCCTCAAGAATGAAGGCATCTTTCAGCTGTGGCCGGAACTCAAAAAGGGAACCACCTTGTCCACCTATGAAGGGAAAAGCCACGAATGTCTAAGGCAATGCTGCTTGAACTATCTCAGCATCGATGTTGCCAGCCACCTGGGTGACGTGGACAAACTGCCGAAGGCATCAACGGAAGAAGCTGCGCGCCTCCGTCAATGTGTGGGCGAAAAGTTTCCGTTCCTAGAGTACGCGGTACGAAATGTTTTGTGGCACGCCAACAAGGCACAAGCCAAGGAGGTTGACCAGAGTGAATTCATCGGCACGTTTCAGCTCGCCAGATGGGTATGGCTTGCGAACCTGGTCGAAAGACACGAAACACGCCGGCACACTCAGAAGGTGACCTTGCTATATATATTGGCGGAGAACAACTTGTCCAGCCTGATCAGAGTTCACCCATCCAATTTGTCATGCTTCGATGTCGAAGGTGAACGTTATGGGCCCCCGATTTTCGCAGCCCTGGCCACTGCAAGCGACGAAGCAGTGCAAACCTTCTTGCGAATTCAGGTAGATGCCCAACCCACAACATCTCTTCTTCGTGTCATCTACGACCAATATTGTCATTCTGGAAACAAGCCAAACCATTTTCCACGCACCTTCACTTTCTCACAACGAAAAGGAATTTTTAATGCACTCATAAACCATGACGATGATATCCTTCTTGCATTCTTCTGTGCTTGCAGCAAGATGGCCCTCAAGCAGATCGGCAGGGATGTTGAGATGCCAATTATCTGGGCAGCCAAGAAAGGGCACGTGGCGATCGTGAAGCTCCTACTCGAGCAGGGTGCCAAAGTGGAACATAAGGGTGATTATGGTCGGACACTACTATCGTTAGCGGCTAAGTACGGGTACGAGGCGATCGTGAAGCTACTACTCGAGCAGGGTGCCAAAGTGGAACATAAGGATGATTATGGTCGGACACCACTATCTTTGGCGGCTGAGTGCGGGCACGAGGCGATCGTGAAGCTACTACTCGAGCAGGGTGCCAAAGTGGA